>NC_143586.1:165442505-165765727 GCF_048544385.1 Mastigoproctus giganteus | reverse complement strand
AAATGATACCAGCAGTGGGGAAGATGGATTGCAAAGTAGCAACACATACAACATACCCGATATTCTTCCCGATGAGGTAGAACATGCATTGAAGAATCAGAAAGCCCCGGGGGAAGATGAAGTTACTGTAGAGTTGTTAAAATTGGGAGGAAGAGACAACACAAAAACTGGCAAGGCTCTTCACAAAGCGCATTAGAAAAGGTGTGACGCCTAAGCAGTGGAATAATGCAATCATAGTTTTGCTGCATAAGAAAGGAGATAAATTGGAAATTATAGACCACTTAGCTTGTTATCCCACATCTACAAGTTGTTCACAAGGGTCATTACTAACAAGTAATGACAAGGGTTATTACTTGTTAGTAATGACCCTTGAATCAACCGAAAGAGCAAGCTGGCTTTAGGACAGGATTCTCAATTATGGATCACCTTCACGTAATATCACAGCTAATGGAGAAAGCAAATTAATGTAAAACACCATTATGCCTGGCATTTGTGGATTATGAAAAGGCATTTGACTCCATACAGCATAAGGCAATGTTTCGGGCACTGGAAAGACAAGGCATAGATACCCCATATATTATGATTTTGAAGAAAATATATGAGAGTGCTACCTCCTTTATTAGACTAGACAAAGACAGTAGCAAATTTAAAATCGAGAAAGGAGTTTGACAAGGAGACACAATATCTCCGAAGCTGTTTACTGCTGCCCTTGAGGAAGCTTTCAGAAGATTAGACTGGTCGCATAAAGGAGTCAATGTGAATGGAGAGTACCTAAACCATTTACGATTTGCAGATGACATTGTGGTTATAAGCCACGATCCCAAAGAATTAGAGGAAAATCTTAATCAGTTATGCACAGTTAGTAAGGATTTTGGACTAAAGATGAATATGGCTAAAACAAAAGTAATGATGAACAAGTATGCCACGGAAAGGGAAATAATGATTGAAGGAGCAGTAATTGAAAAGGTGGAGTCATATACTTATCTGGGACAAGTTATTAGCTGTAATAATGATAAATGGCTGGAAGTTAAGAGAAGAATAAATTTTGGATGGATAGCATTCAGGAAATATAGTCACATACTGAAGAGCAATATCCCAGTTTGTCTGAAACGTAAAATAATGAACCAATGTATACGCCCCACCATGACTTATGGAAGTGAAACTTGGGCACTCGCCAAAAGAATGGAAGAGAAGCTGAGAACTACACAGCGAAGAATGGAACGAATTATATTGGGAATCAGACTGTTAGATAAGAAGAGAAACACGTGGATTAGGCAGTAAACTCAAGTAAAGGACTTTCTTATCAAAACTAAAGAACTAAAATGATCTTGGGCAGGACACAGCTCGAAGATATGATGACAGATGGACTAAGAAAATAACACAATGGTACCCAAGAGGAGCTAGAAGAAAACCTGGAAGACAAAGGCGGAGATGGATAGATGAAATTCATGAGTTTTTGGGTAGTAAATGGATGGCCAGTGCTCAAAACAGAAGGAACTGGAAAGTTGCTGGAGAGCATTCATCCTGCAGTGGATTGAAAATGGCTGATGATGATGATGATGAGGTTCGTAATCTGAACAAGTGGAAGGATCCCATCAGAATTCAGTGTGCTCAACCCATTTACTAATACTAAACAGTAGCTTGAAAGATCTTTAAGAATCTCTGAATAAATTAGATATATATGGGGGGAGGGGTTATGGCATAATTTAGTGCCTGAACAGTCTAGTGAAAAAGGAGCTTAAACAGTAAAGGGAGCAAAAGAAAAACTATGTAACAGATAAAATTTCCTGTTCATAAAACAGATTTTTAAAACTATACTTTAATTCAATAGACCTATAACATGCACCTACTCTCATTTTTCCTTTCCCAGCACTTATGTCACACCAAACAGACTCAACATCAATTGAATGCACTTCCTTAACTAACAGCATAATTCCTCCTCCCTTTCTGTACACATTGTACTCCCCAAATTCCAATTCTGCACTGCTTATGTCTGTGTGACACCATGTCTCTGATATTCCAACAATATCTGCCCTTGATGTCTTCTCTGCACTTCAAGCATATCAATGAATCTGATATGCTTGAAGTGCATATCAGCAACTGTGCAGAGAAATAGTGGGCCAGTAAATCAGAGTGTCTTATAATGGGGGATTTTCATTTCCCACAGATTGACTGGAATTTGTGGTTTGGTCACTCACACACTAGCAAGGCTTTTGTTGATTTATTGGATAATTGTTTTCTACAGCAGCATGTTCAGAAGGCAACTAGAGGGAGTAATACTCTTGATCTGATTATCAGTAGTGATTCTTCATGCATTACGAATCTGCAGATAAAGAAACCACTAGGTGG
Source organism: Mastigoproctus giganteus (assembly GCF_048544385.1). NCBI lineage: Eukaryota > Metazoa > Arthropoda > Arachnida > Uropygi > Thelyphonidae > Mastigoproctus > Mastigoproctus giganteus. The sequence goes on along the minus strand of NC_143586.1, from coordinate 165,763,378 downwards.
CAGTGAACACACCGTGCTGAAGTGGGATTTACTCAAAGAGGTAACTACCATCAGGGGTAATGGGAAGTGTTTTTGCTTTCGTAAAGGTGACTACAGCAGTCTGAGACAGTATTTAAACTCATCAGTGTTACCAACGCAAATTCAAAATGGGAAGCATTCGAAGAATAATGTTGGAAGCTACTAGGCTTTTCAGACCAACTAAGAAATATTGTTCAAGGTTTAGGCCTAAATGGATGTCAGATGAACTAATTAGACATGTGGCAGAGAAGTAAAATGCATGGGATACATATAAATTAACAGGTGACACAGAAGCCTATGATAGATATAAGCTGGTCTGTAACCAAGTCACAAAGGAGGTTAGGCAGGCAAAGGCTGCAAAGAAAAACAGCAAAGAGTTCTTTACTTATGTAAACTCTAGAAGGAAAGGGATGAATCAGATTGGTCCACTTGATATCAATGGTTCAACTGTTGATGATCCTGCTCAGGTAGCTAACAAACTAAATGAATATTTTGCATCTACATTGACACATGAGGAGTTATTCAGGGAGGGGAATGCCAGAGGTGTATTCAACTCTGGCAGTAAGCTAGATAATCTTGTAATAACAGAGTACAGTGGAGGAGAAGTTGAAGATAAACATAAGAAAGGCACCTGGGGTGGATGGAATCTATCCAGTTATATTAAAGGAGACAGCAAAGGAAGTAAGTAAACCCTTAGCCATAATTATGAGAGCTTCCTTGGTCTCTGGGTAGGTGCCCATGAAGTGGAGATATCATCCCAATCCACAAAGGAGGATCAAAGGGAGACACAGGTAATTACAGACCTGTTAGTTTAACTTCTGTTTCGGGAAAATTAATGGAGGCACTGGTTAAAGAAGCACTGCAGGATCATCTAGTCAAGACTTCAGTTATAGCTCGGACACAGCATGGGTTTGTTAAGAGGAAGTCTTGTCTGACCAATTTGATTGGATACTATGATGTAGTCACAAAGGAACTGGATGCAAAGAATAATTTTGATATCATATATTTGGATCTTAGAAAGGCTTTTGCTACTGTTGCACATGGAAGACTGCTGCTATGGATAAAGGGATGGTTGAGTGAGAGAAGACAGAAGGGTAATCAATGGACACTGTTCTTCGTGGACTAATGTAATTGGTGGAGTTCCCAGGGTTGAGTGTTGTATTCATTAATGATATTGATGATAATAAATCAGGCTTAATGTCCAAGTTTGCAGATGATACGAAGGTCAGCAGGGTTGTTAATGACAGTATGCTGCTGCAACAGGATCTAGAAAAGTTGAGCAGATGGGCTGAGAGGTGCCAACTGAAGTTTAGCATTGACAAATGTAAAGTACTGCATATGGGAAGCAGTAACCCCAGAGTAATGTGTCAACTGTGTGGTACTACACTGACAGTGGCAGAGAGTGCAAAGGACCTGGGGGTAATTGTGCAGGCAGATATGAAGTTTTTTGAGCAGTGCAGATGGTCTGCAAAAGTAGCTCATGGTGTCTTGTTAATGATATACAGGAATTTTTCTAGCAGGGATAAGGAGGCGATTATCCCCTTGCATAAGACAATGGTCAGGCCACACCTTGAGTACTGTATACAGGTGTGGAGGCCTCATTTTAAGAAGGATGTAGAGCTGTTGGAATGAGTACAGAGAAGGGCAACAAGATTAGTGAATGGAACAAAGGGTTGCTCTTACAAAGAAAGCAAATTACAGTGTCTGGAGACTAGACACTTGCGAGGTGATCTGAAGTGTATAAAGCCTTGAATGGTTTGAGCATGCTTAATGCTGATGGGATTCTTCCTCTTGCTTAGAATAATTGCCTCAGAGGACATAAATTCAAATTGAGGAAAGACAGTTGTAGGATAGATGTGTGGAAGTTTGCCTTTAGCTAGCGGGTGGTTGATTGCTGGAACAAACTTCCATCTGTCATTGTAGAAGTTGATAGCTTAAAGAGATTCAAAGCAGAACTAGACAAACATTTGGAGCGAGTGTATGGGTGAAATGAGAAGGGTGTGTGTGTTTTTTTTTTTTTTTGGCTGATGCTATATAAGCTAATCAACAGATATGGGAGAAAAAAATGGAATAATGGCAAAGCCATACTAGGAATGAGGAAATAAGAAGTTCATGTATGCACAGAAGATATTTTATGTGAAAACATCTTTGATGGAAATAATGTCAGTGTGGTCACTAATGTTGACTCAGTAGAGGGCTGAGCAATATCCATTTGTAGACTCCATAACCAAAAACTACTATAAGAAGTGATTGTTGCATTCTTGAATCAAAACCTTTTAAATTTTTAAACGGTTTTAGGAAGTGACGTCATTTTCATAAGAAAATTTCATTACTGATCGATTTTACTCTAGTGCCGCCATAGATGTTTTCACATCACCAATCTCAGGGGCAACAACAATCAAAGCTAAGCAAAATGAATTTAAGATGGGAGAAGGATAGATATTCAAAGAAAAAACATGAATGTAATAGGCTTGAAGAAAGATCAATGGGCCAAGAAAACATTAGAGGAAAAGGAGTTTACTCAAATCAAGACTAAAGATCTAACAGGAAATAGGTAATGTGAAGGACTGATTTGTACATCATAAAAAGATGAAATGAAAACTGAATTTTTAATTTAATTAACTTTTTCTTGATCTGCAGTTAATAATTCCTTCTTTCACAAAAAGTTTAAAAGCAATACCTCCCCACCTTGCTGTGGAGCAGTCACATGAGGACTGGAAGACCTCTGTTATAATACATTTTCTTCCAGCTGACTTGTCATGCATATCTCAAGATATGCATCGGTCACTCCAAATGTTTGTCTAGTTGTAAAGGGATGGTTGAGTGAGAGATAGCAGAGAGTGGTAATAAATGGACACTGCTCTACATGGACTTATGTTATTAGCAGAGTCCCCGAGGGTTCAGTGCTAGGCCCATTGTTGTCATTGGGTATTTATCAATGACGATATATCATGCTTAATGTCCAAGTTTGCAGAGTTGTTAATGACAGTATGCTACTGCAACAGGATCTAGAGAAGTGGCAACTAAAGTTTAACATTGACAAATGCAAAGCACTCCATATGGGTAGCAGTAACCCAAGAGAAATGTACCAACTGTGTGGTGCAGGAAGGTGGAGCATGAAAAAGATCTGGTGTAATTGTGCTGTGCAGATGGGCTGCCGGAGCAGATCATGGAGTTTTGTCAATGATATATAGGAATTTTGCTAGTAGAGACAAGGAGGTGATTATCCCTTTGTATAAGGCAATGGTCAGGAGGCCTTGTTTTAGGAAGGATGTAGAGTTGCTAGAACGAGTACAGAGAAGGGCAACAAGATTGGTGAGAGGAACAAAGGGGCGCGCTTATAAAGAAAGGCTTAAGTTCTGCAAGTTTGTAGCATCTTGAGACTAGGCACCTGCAAGGTGATCTGATCGAGGTGTATAAGGCCTTGAATGGTTTGAGCAGGCTCAATGCTGATGGGATACTTGCACTTGCTCAGATTAAGAACCTGAGGGGTCATAGATTCAAATTGAGGAAAGACAGTTATAGAATAGATGCGTGGAAGTTTGCCTTTAGCCAGTAGTTAGTTGATTGGCTTAAATAAATTTAAGCATCCATTGCAGTAACTTACCCTTAATGCCATACTGCTCCAATTTGCACAGCAGTATTCCATGTGCAACAGTAGCAAAAGCTTTCCTGAAATCCAAGTATATAATATCAAATTATTTTTTGCATCCAGTTCCTTTGTGACCACATAGTAGTATCCAATCAAATTAGTCAGACAAGACTTCCCCTTTACAAACCCATACTGTGTCTGAATTATTACTGCTGTCTTGTCTAGGTGATCCTATATCACCTCCTTTACCAGTAACTTCATTATTTTTCCTGGAACAGAAGTTAAACTAACACGTCTATAATTATTTGTCACCCTTTGAACCCCCTTTGTGAATTGGGGATACATTTGCACATCTTTAGTCCATGGGGACATCCCCTGACTGTAAGGATGCTCTCATAATTATGGCTAAGGGTTGCTTACTTCCCTTGCTGCCTCCTTCATTATAACTGGATAGATTCCATCTGCCCCAGGTGCCTTTTTTAATGTTTAACTTCAACAATTTCTCCTCCACTTTGCTCGCAGTTATCACAAAATCAGTTAGCTCCCTGTTAGAGCTTGATAAACTTCTGACATTCCCCTCTTTGAATAACTCCTCATGTGTGAATGTAGATGCAAAATACTCATTCAGTTTATCAGCTACTTGAGCAGGATCATCAATAGTCGAACCATCTGTGTTAAGTGGACCAATCTGATTCATCCCCTTTTTCTACAGTTTACATAAGTAAAGAACTCTTTGCTGTTTTTCTTTGCGTCTTTTGCCAAAGATTTCTCGTAATCTGCCTCCACCTCCTTTGTGACTTGATTACAGACTAGCTTATATCTGCCACCTGATAATTTATATGCATCCCATGCATTTTTCTTTTCTGCCACGAGCCTCATTAATTCATCCGACATACATTTAAGCTTGAATAGTATTTCTTAGTTGGTATAAAAAGCCTAGTAGCCTCCAAGATTAAATCCCTGAAGGCTTCCCATTTAGAATTCACCGTCGGTATCATCATCAGTTGATCCCAATGTATAGAATTTAAAAACTGTCTGAGACTACTGTAGTCACCTTTACGAAAACAAAAACCCTTCCCTTTTACGAAAACAAAAACCTAACTACCCTAGATGGTAGTTAGATCATTAAGTAAATGCCACATCAGTACACTGTGATCACTGTCATCTAGTGGTTCCTTTATCTGCAAATTCTTAATGCATGAATAATCACTACTGATAATCAGATCAAGTCAATTTGCCTCTCTAACATACTGCTCTAGAAAACAATCCTCCACAAAAGTCTTGCTAGCATGCGAGTGATCAATTCAGAAATTCCAGTCAATATCTGGAAAGTTAAAATCATCCATTACATGACATTCTGATTTAGTGTCCTATTCTATCTCTCTGCACAACTATTCATTGTACCCATTAGGCCTATAACATATTCCTACTCTCGTCACACCAAACAGACTCAACATTGCACTGTCCACCTGTGAAGACTGGATGCACTTTCATAGATTTTGTTTCTTAACTAACAGCATAACCCTTCCTACCCTGTCTTTACACATTGTACTCCATGTCTCTGATATCCCAACAATATCTGCACTTCAAATTCATCAATTTTATTTACTATACTTCTAGCATTAGTATACATGCACTTGTTCTTACTCTTAGTTACCCTAACACAGCCCATGTATTTACTTGTTCCATGATGACTCCCAGCAACTTGCTCTCTAGGCTGCTGCTTGTTACAATAGAAGCAGTGCAAGAATCACTTTCGCCTCTGCCTGTGGCTACCGTTAATCTTTTAGTCTGTGTATTCGACCCATCTAACACTGCCTCGACAGCATCAGCAAATATTCTTACACCATTTCTATTTAAGTGTATCCCATCCCTGTAGAAACATCTTTCCTGTTAGCAAGCACAGAGCATGCTGAAAAAAATTTTACCCTATGAGTCTTGCACAATCTCTCCAGGGCTGAATTGATTGACAAGGCTCTCATCATATACTCCCTCCTATCGTTTTTTTTTTTTTTTTTTGTTAGCACATCGGCTTCTGTGGCCATAATGCACCTCCCAAAGTTTTTGCATTTTGTACTCTGATCCAAGCCCGAGGCGGGATTCGAATCCGTGACCTTTGGGTTGCCAGGCAGGCACTTTACCCACCCAGCTAGCCCGGTCGGCCCTCCTGTCATGTCTGGGCAGAATTGTCCAGACACGATAGAAGGACAATTTCCTATCGTGCCTGGACAATTTCAAATTTAACTTTGAGACTTTCCAAGTTAAATTTAACTTTGAAAATTTTCAAAGTTTCAAATTCAAACCTAACTTGCGACTTTTTTCCAGCATGACATGTACTTTTAAGTAAATCTGCAGATCTCTTACTCTTAAGGTCATTAGTGCAAAAGTGTACAATGATATCTACCTTACAACGTCATCAACTTTTGCCCCTGGCAGGCATACCCCGATCATGTTCCACCTATTCTTTTTGCATAATATATTCCCCATCTCCCTGATAATAGTCACCGACAGTAACTAGTTCCTGTGGTACCAGCGCATTCTGTCTTGGAGATTGCCTCTGTGTTGTATTATGCGTTGTGTTGAATGGCTGAGAGTTAGATGGTCCCCACATATTAATTTCTTCGAGGCATTAATCTTGCACCTCAGACTCTCATAGACACCCATCAGAATGCTGAGTTGGCGCCTAATTTCTTCAGTCTCTGCACCTAGCACACACAAAGACATCTTCCTTGGCTAGATCATGTCCTGTTCTAGACAGGTCTACAAACATTTCGCACATTGTTTTAGACTGTGATGCATTGGAGAATCACCCCCTTCGGTTCTCCCACGAGCCACAGCACTCTGGCTATTCAGTAAATGCTGCTTTGCTGCTCTACTCTGGGTCATAATTCCGTTAAGTATAATTTAATTAACAATGAACTTTAATAAATTTTACTGATTAATTTATAATACTATAGTAATCTAACAGATTTCTAATACAGTGCTATGTTTTTTGCTATCTAGTTTTATGTTAATCTTACGCTATTCTGTATCACATAACAATGGGATACGGAATGGGGCCAACGAATGTAAAATCTACAGACACTAAGTATTAACTTTCAAAATCACCATCTAATTTCAAAAAGAAACCACTGAGTTTGGCTAGAAGTATAAAGCTACTTATAGAAAATATAATTTAGTATAACAATTAAGTCAATAAAACGACTAAATATATGAAAACTTGGTGTTCGCCGGAGCAGCAAAAATCTTAATCAATGTAGTAATAACCTCGTACCTCTCTGCCTACAGTTTACCACAAAAAACGATACATCCTAAAGGAACCTTAAGTATAGTAAAAATGTATATGAATTCTAATGAAAAAAATGTCTGCCTGTCTCCAAAACACAGATTTGGAAAGGCTAATTTTGTCCACATAAAAATTTATGTGAAAAAAATCTTTACACAATGCAAGGATAGACGATAAAATCTTACACGCAATCAACCATGTAAAGCAGGTAGCTGATATGAGGCATGTAATAGCTGCACAGTGGACCATGAGATTGTTTACAAAATTACACCCTTCTAACCAGATAAGACGTGGGGAAAGGGTCCGAAATCCAAGCTGCTGATATATGGCTGCACGGTGCATAGATTTAGCTCAAATTTTGATAGAATGCATTGTCATGCGAATTAGGAATAAGCACAAAGTTTCAGCCTTCTATCTCTATTAGAAGCAACTGAAAAAGTGATCAGCAGATTTGATGATAGAGGCAGTGAGTTAATATAAGGTATAAAAGGAGACATTAGGTTAAGCATGGATGTTCGAGCTGTGGTATAGTAGACTCCGTTGGATATACTATCTGGTTTCACATCTTAAAATTAAAGCATTCCTGCTTTAAGAAATATCACTTATTTATCAATGCCTATAATGTTTTTCATTGAATTCATAAAGAAAACTTTAAATATGCTTTGAAATTTAATGTTGAGCCATACCTGAAACTGTATTATCCTTTCCTGTGAAAGACAAAGATACATCCGCTCGGTATCTTTCATGTAAAAAGCACACTTGTGTAATTGAGAAACTGGATCATCAGCATCAAGAAGAGCTGTCTGCTTATCCACTTTTCTTATTATCTATATGAATGAAAACAGTAAAACTAATTTAATAACTAGGTTATAAAAAATCTGTGAAATTACTCATATTGCTTTGAATTTTACCAGACTCCAGTTGGTTTCCTCTTCACAGGAATAAATTATATTCCTGGAATCTACATGCTACCCAAAGGTATGAATTTCATGACATCCAACCTTCAGTTGCTCCTTCTGATTTATGCCCCATGGTTCAACAGTACAAAATACCCACCCACATTTATTTTACTAATCCTTCAGGGCTTTATGATACCCAAATCAAGCCATTACTTCTTTTTTTTTTTAGTAAAAAAAAAAAAAATTTAACAACATGTTGCATCCCAACTCTCTGTATGATATAAAATTAGCTCATCCACAATTTCACTGTAATTTTAAAGAAAAGTGGGAGACCTGGAATGATGTAGAATTTGAAGGACACTAATAAAACCTCACAAATTGTCATAATGTGACTGTTATTGTGCACAAAGATGTACAGTTTTGTAAGCAGAACCTCCCTCATGGTATAACGTGTTGAATATTAACAAGACCAAATTATACAAAGTTGGTATAGACACTGAATATGCAGAGATTTCAAAAGGATACTAACCGTGTAATTTTGTCTTATTAACGTGTCAATACTTAAGCCTGATGAGATGATTAAGTAGGAGTTAAGAAATGTCTTCATCTGTTTATAGCTTAATTATAGTTATTTACTTGCAAGCAAGTAATGTCCCGATCATATGCAACAGGATATGATTTTACTTCTGTTGCTACTGACAGACATTCAACAGCAAATTGGGTATTGATGCATTTGTTCAAAATTTAACTGGATGTCACACAACCAAAAAAATTAAGTCTTCTCTCCAATTTAAATTCAAGAAATTTTATTAATTACAGGTTATTTTTAATTTAAAGTTTTAGTTTTTTACAAATAAATAATTCCCTTACAATACAATCTATATATTGATGAAGATTCTCAGAAAATAGCCACAATATTTGGTTACAATTACATCATTAAATAAATATTATAACTGTTGCAGTGAAGTGCATCCTTAAAATGACAGTGTCGGGGACCATGGCAGTGCTGTTTAATAGAGTGATTAGTGTACAAGTGTTTCAGTTCCTTTCGTCCTTCTTTTAAAGATTGGCTGGATGAATACATTCCAGTAAGTACTGAAAGGGTGGATATGAATAATAGCGCTCCAGAAAATAAGTGGGATACTATCTAGACCAGTGCTGTGCAATTACTCATCATTAGGATTGTGCTAAGGAATAAATTTTTACACAATTTATTTACAAGTATTTTCTGGACTGTATTTATATACCGTATTTCCCCGTGTATAAGACGCACCTTAATTTTGGGGCCCGAAATTTGGAAAAAAAAAAGTATTACATCAAGTTATTGAACTCAAGTTTTATTCATCATAAAATTCATACAACTCATCACTGTCAAAACTCCCATCCATTAACTTGTCCTCATCTGTGTCTGATGACGAATCAGACACAGTCTTCATATATTGCCTCGTCCTCAGTTCCATCTATGGCATTTGAAATGCCACACTTCTTAAATGACTTGACAACGATCTCAATCTTGATATTATCCCAGGATCTTTTCACCTAGGTACAAACTTCTCCTACAGTTGGTTTCTTCACTCTTCCTGCTGGTGTCAAATTGTCCCCAGAAGACTTCATCCATTGGTTCCATTCGTCTCTCATATCAGCTTTGAAGGGTTTGTTAATGATGACATCAAGTGGTTGGAGATGGGATGTAAAAGGTATGACGGCAAGTTTTGTTTTTTGCTCTGCAGCAATCTTCTTTGTATTTTTTGTTGTGTGCCCTGAACTGATCAAGCCCCAATAGGGCAGGTTTGCGTAAGAGCCCACCTGGTCTCCAACCCGTTGTCATGAATGTGGACAATCACTCCTCGGGGAATGTCTTCTTTTGGCACTGTTTTAAGTTTTAAAATCAGCATAGGAGGCAGCTTGGTTCCGTCGGCACAACAAGCTAGAACAACAACTGTATAATGGCTCTTTTCATGTCCACTTGTTTTCACCTCCCTTCTTATCAACAGTTCTGTTACTTGGGACATCAAATTGAAGGGGGACTTTGTCCATATTTGCAATCTGTCCCAACTCAAACTGATGTGACTTACGACATTGAATGATAAAATGATGAAATTCAAGGACCTTCTGCTCATAGCTTTCAGGCATCTTTTGGGCAAGTCTGGTGCGTGTACGCATGCTTAGTCCATTCCGTTTCATGAACCCGAAGCACCAATTGTGTCCTCCTTTGAAATCAGTAACTTCTTTTTCATCAGCAGTTCTTCTTGCCTCATGCTGAACCATCTTTGTAGACACAGGAATTCCAATTACCCTTTGCTCTTCAATCCATATCTTCAATTCCCTCTCTAAATCAGGCCATTTTGCTGACTTGCCTCTCATGGCCTTCTTCTGCCGTGGCCAGTCTCGGATTGTTTTCTCAGTTGAAGGAGGACCAGAATTACATTCAGCAGCACGATTTCCATTCACTTTTGCAAACTGGATCACTTTTAACTTGAATTCAGCACTGTACGGCAATCTTTTCTGAGCCATTTCTGGGCAGAACATGGCAAAACGTAACCTAATATACCGGTAACAAGTGCGAAACAATGAGCGCAAAGACAAGCGTGAAAAAACGAGAAATGAAAGTAAAAAAAATATACAACCACTGTATAAGACGCACCCAGTTTTTAGACCCCAAATTTTTCGAAAAAAGGTGCGCTTTATACACATGGGGAAATACGGTGCATTAAAAAAATGTTCTAGTGCCCTACAGGCAACTAAAGGTTGAGAAATACTGATCTAGATCACTACAAGCACTGTTCACTTTTTTTGAGTGTAGTTGTATCATCTGTACCCAGTTTAGTCGGTTCAGTATATCATTTAAGCTCACTTGAATAGGAAAAGAGTTTGTGGTTCTGTGATAAGAGTTCCTTGATTATTCTTAAGGCATGGATGATACTGAATTGATTGGTTTAATAAAGGGACTTGTGGCTCTAGTGATTATGTTGTTTTGAACTGAATTCATATAGCTTAGTTTTTTTTTTAATGAAAGGTTATTAGAATTTTTATGGCGCATCAGCATCTAAGGCTATAGTGCGCCTTAATGAAAGGTACTAAAACTTATAGTACTCAGTACCATGCATGGGTTGAAGGATGAAAGAAGATACTTAAATTTCTGTAGATTGTAATATTCCGGATAAATGAGAAAAGACATGCAGCAGAAACAGAGCATATGTGAGATGGGTTATTAATTAACCAATTGCCCCCTTTTGAATAAAATCTAGGAGAGGGACACACACACACACACACACACACACACACACACACACACACACACACACACACACACACACACACACACACACACAGTGGGAACAATATTCCATGGCAGATTCCAGATTTGTTGAGTAGCTGTTTAGAAGAAAATTAACACTGAGATTGAAAGAGAGGAAGCTGTTTTTGTGATGTATTTATGCCAAGATTAGAAGTCAAGGTAATCCCTAATAGAGATATACAACCTTGTCTAGAAATCAATGTTAAGCATATGTGCAGAAGAATCCTTTTTGTGAGATATGACAGAGTTGAAATTAACTGAGTTCTATTTGTCCCATTGGAGGATTAATTACTTGAGATCAGAATTTAAGGAATTGGTAGTGGATATTAGAGAAATTGAAGCTGTTTGTGCCAGGCAAGATTTCTTAAACTGGAAGGAATGTAATGTGCTATCATCAGCAAAACTATTTATTATAGAGTTTTGCAGTCATAATATACAAGGGAACAGAATGGGAGATAGAACAAGAAATGTTCTGAAGGTTAGGTGTTTCAAGGATCACCTACAGTGAGCAGTCAGAGAGAAAACTGGAAATCCCATTAGTCAGCAATCCACAAGATGAAAACATTTATTAGCATTAGTAGAGGCATATGATGCAAGCTTATACAGCATCAGCCAAAAAAAAAAACAACTTTCCATCCATTTGCTCCAAAGTTTGTTTACTTCTTTGAATTCATTAAAGCTATCAACTGCCACAACAACAGATGGAAGTTTGTTTGTTCCAGCAATCAACTACCCGCTGACTAAAGGCAAATTTCCACACATCCTATTTGACAACTGTCTTTCCTCAATTTGAATCTATGATCTCTCAGGTTCTTAATCTGAGAAAGAATCCCATCAGCATTGCTCAATCCATTCAAGGCCTTATACACCTCGCAGGTTCTTAAGTCTCCAGACACTGCAATTTGCAGAACTTAAGCCTTTCTTTGTAAGAGCACCCCTTACCAGTCTTGTTGCCCTTCTCTGTATGCATTCTAGCAACTCTACATCCTTCCTAAAATGAGCACTGCTCATTTTTGGGAGGATGCCTTATACAAGGGGATAATCACCTCCTTATCCCTGCAAGCAAAATTCTTGTATATCATTGACAAGACCCAGACATTTAGGAGACCTTTATGCCAAACATGATCAAGAGCAAGTGCTTGAATTTAATTAACCTTTTCCATTAAAGTTGTCTGTAGCTGGATAACATAAGCCAGTATATCACTAGTAAATTGACACTGATGGAAGGTTTAAAGATAGTTTAGGAGTTGACAGTTAATGGATTTCCTCCATTATGTTATAAAAAATAAAAGTAAATGCAACTGGAAGAAGGGATTTGTCACCCTTTTTAGGAACTGGCTGAATATGAGCAAATTCCCAAGCAGAAGGAAAAACAACAGTAGAATAAGAAAGTGTAAAAGGGGACTGCTAATTGTTTTATGGTTGTGACCTCCAGAAATCTGACCGGACCATGTGGTATGGTTGGAGACAATCGTAGGGTAATCTCGAGTTCTGGCCTATTCAGTTGACAGCTGCAGCTAGCACTGTCCACGCGTACATGCATTAATTTTGAAGGAGAGTTTCAAAATTAAAAAAAAAATAAAAAAAAACATTGAGGACAATTTCAAGTAAACTTCTCGAAAATAGAACATTTTATTAAACATATAACTATGTTAAAATATTGTTTTATTAATTTAATATAAAAACCAATTTGATTTTTATTAAACCAAGTTAATTTTGTCATTTAGTAACTTTAAATAAAAACTGGTATGTTAAAGATAGATTCCAGTTAATCCGGACAGAGTGTGGTCCCATCAAGTCCAGATTAATAGGATTCTACTGTATTTATTGCAATTATGAGTGGTTATTTTCTGAATTCCTGAGGCATATTTTGAGAAAAAAAAATATGGTTGAAAATAAGAGGATTCCTGCAAAATAAGCCCCATTATACCCATCATGTGAAATTTTTTTGCAATTTTTCATCCATCTCTTCTGTTTGCACAATGAAAAACCTACCAAATGATGGGTTTGGATTTTAAGCCATGATTCTCCAGTTGTTTAGCGAAACTGACAAAGACATGTCATTACAAACATAGTCTAGGTCTTTAGAACTTCACTGCCAAACTGGAGCATGTATTGAGCATGAAAAATGAGTTTTTTGGGAGTCCATGTAATTTAACTATTATATAAAAAAACTTTTGATACTTTTGCACATAAAAGACTGCTTCTTGGACTAATGTTATTAGTCTAAGAAGAGCAGTGCAAATATGTTACCTTTGTCAGATTTTACAATAAATGGAAAAGTATGTTTTCTATAATTTCACGTTGCGTTTCAATGGCATCTTAAAACTTTCTCTATAACTAACTATATTATAACAGCAAGATGAAGAAATGGTCAAATTGAGTAAAAATGAAGGATTCCTGTCATAAATCTGAAGAGTTGGCAGCTTAGTCCTTTTACAGTTATGTATGTATGAATCTAGAGGTCAAGTAAATGCTTCCATATCTTACCTGTAGATACAGTTAATAATAAACTAGTGTATAATCTGCCATATGGTGTAAATTAGATACTTTGTTATCTGCTGTATGAAATTTCTAGGTCTGACATTCTCAAGCTGCTCACCTTACCACTTTCTGCATTTCCAGATGTTGACATGTAAAAAATGCTGTCTTCATTCTTTGGCTCCATCAGTAATTAAGATCTCCACTTATGCTTTTGAATATGAAAACAGTCAAGTGCTAATATGCTTGCTCATAACATATATCCTGAGAAGTATTGCTAAGGTTGCACACCATAACATAACAGTGTAATAGGCTATTATTATGAGAAGACATTCAGCTATAGTCACACCTACAACAATAAATTGATGAATTCCAGTGGGGAAAGAAAGAACTTTGAAATTAAAAATCATCTTACCTTTAAAAAAAAAAAAGCCATCTTATTATGCAAATCAACTTTAATTATAACCCTTCTTATTATAAAATGTGACTTTCTCAAATTTCATTCTGAGGGATTTTTTTTATTATTATTTCTTGGGAATTTAATGTGCATAGTAAGAAGTTTAAATAAAATATTATTCTTTGATAAGTTATTTTGGCTGGCAATTATCCTAGTGTAAAGTATGTGGGCAAAGGTAGGTACATCAAGCCAAGCCTAAACAAGTTGTTAAATCTTCAGCCAGGTATAAATGGAAATTCACTGATGGCATACCCTTTCATTTTCCCACTCTCTTGAGGTTTGGTACAGATGTTCTAGTGTGCTAGAACAAGGTTGCCTCTTGCAAGTCTAAAATACTGAAGGAGCTGATATTGTCCTTTCAGTACTTAGACTTCATGGACACACATCAATCTACTTGTCCAGTCATTCTGTAATAAAAAAAAAAAAAACTCCTAGATGTGAACTTTTAATGCTGCTGGACTGTTAGAAATACTGGGTATATATATAAATCCTCCCCCAACCATTTGTGGCACTTGTCAATAGCAGCAGGTAGATGAATCTTGTCACCCAGTGCTACTGATTTGAGATTAATGAAGGATCAAAGTTCCAGCATCCACTAAGACAATTCTTTTGAGGTTACCATGCGATCCAATCTTAGTATAATGCCAAAAGGATGTTTGGAGGCTGATCATTAGTAGTAGTAATAATGGCAGATGATGCAAGAAAGCAAGCTTATATATCAACAGCCAAAAATAAACACACACTTCACCCATCCATACCCTCCAAGAATTTGTCTAGTTCACCATTCAATTTATTTAAACCAACCACCCACACTGGCTGAAGGCAAGCTTCCCTGCAACCATCCTTCCTCAAATTGAATTTATGTCCCCTCATGTGTGTAGTCAAAGCAAGTGAATACCATTAACATTCAGCTTACTCAATCCATTCAAGGCTTGAGACACTGCAATGTGCAGAACTGAAGCCTTTCTAGGTAAGAGAACCTGTTCCAGCAGACCTACAACCTTCCTAAAGTGAGGTGTCCAGACCTGCATACAGTACTTAAAATGCAACCTAACAATGGCCTTATACAAAGTGATAATCACCCCCTTAATCTTGCTAGCAAAGTTTCTGTATATCATTGACAAACCCTGTGAGCTGTCCTGGCAGCACTATTATCCCCAGCTTTTTTTTTCATTCTGAAGCTCACACAGTTAAGTTACTCTGGGGTTACTACTATCTGTCAGTGTTAAACTTGCCATTTCTCAGCCCATGGAACCAAATTTCCTAGATCTTGTTAAAGTATTATAACTTTTGTATCATCTGCAAACTTAGACATTAAGCCTGATATACCTTCATCAGTATCATTAATAAATACTGAAAACAATTATTAGCACTGGGAGAGGCCACAAAGAGCAGTGCCCATTGATAACCACTCTGTCTTCTTCCACAGCAGTAACTAGCCCTTAATGTCACATTGCTCCAGTATCAAAAGCCTTATTAGATATCTGATGTTATGGCAAGTGCCAGAGTAGTATGAATGAGGAATTATGTGAAGGAAGTCTCCTGTGAAGAGGTGTGTATAGCATATCATACCCACAATTAAACTTTTACCTCATCTCCATCAATGAACAGTTAAGTTAATGGAATAAACTTATCTGTGAAAAGAATTAAAACCTTCAGAAATATACATGGCTTCATTTCTAATGTCCATTTCCAACTAAAATCTGCTTATTTTTCCTGATAAAATTTCAATTACCAGTTTCTTCAGACTCCAAATCTCTTCACACTGATCAAATTCATTTGTTGTCTATTATTCTTCCAACTGAACAACTCACTGAAACTTTCCTTGATGAAGTAAAAACTCACAATTTTATAGTAGTACAGGTCCAGTTTTTAGGGATGCTACAGATTTTTTTTTAATTTACCAGTCATCACCTTTCATAACTTATTCATTTATTTTGCCTCAACATGATAGGAGGGAGTGCATAATAAGTACTTTGACAATCAATTCAGCTCAGGAGAGACTTTTTTGTAAGGATATTCAGTTGCTTGAGTCAAATGTACATTTAAAAAATTTAGGTTTTTCTGTGAGTAAGCCTTTGAAGACGCCACCACCACCACCACTTTGTATTATTATTATTATTTTTGATGTGAATCAAGATATTGAAGGAATGTGCTTGAAGAGGAAAAGTTTTCATTTTCAAGAGTTGTTGTTGTTGTTATTTTGGTTTTTAGGAGCATTAGCAACTAAGGTCATATTGCTCCGGGATATGCGGTGGTCATTCCCTGACCTTTCCGCATCCTCCGTATTTGGTGGTGACGGGCTCGAACCCCGGTCTAATCAAGAAGTGTGTGCTACACACTGCTGCTCCTTCCCACCTGGCTACGGAGGCACCTTTCAAAAGTTAGTAGATATAGTAATAATAAACACTGGATATTGACTGTCAGTTTTAAAATTCAGGACTTCCTTGAGTGCTCTGAGTATATTTACTTGGATTGTAAAAGTCGCAAATTCAAGTTTAACTGCAATGTGCTACAGGTGTCTTCACTCTGAATATATGCTATTTAAAGGAAATAGTTTCTTTTTACTGTGTCAGGATGGATGAACTTGCTGATTGTTGTTGCTTCAAACCCCATACCAAGTTTGTTTTCTCTCTTTCCTGCCCTTGCTATTCTTCTTTACACTTTTAGAGTGGTATGGAGATCAGTACGTTTGACTTGACAGCTAGGCTACGTGTCACAACAAACAAATTTTAAAAAATACAATATACACTTAAATAAAAGGGGTGCAAGAATTCAGAGAAACCCAATAAATGTTTAAAAAAAAAAAAAAAAAAAAAACATCTTTTAGAGAAGACATTGTGTCATTCAAAAACTTTTCAGATTGAAACTTGACTGTTGCTCTGACAACCCTTCGACTTCAAAAGTCAGTGCTCATATGTGAATTGATTTAGCCCCCCTTAACAGGTCACAATTTTTGTAATGACTCCAGAAATTGTTTAAGGGCTATTAGCAATTCCAAAAAAGGCCCATCAGGAATGCTTCTAGAAGTGTTTGAAATTAGTGTAACGTGACTACTTCAATGGAGATGCATCCAAATAGCCAGGTAAACTTTTTGACCACACTATATATGTTATGCATCTATTTTTGAAATTCGCGAACTGATCCTTGGGTGGAAAGTCATGTATTTGCAATGCTGGAGTATTCGGTTAAGAGAACTCACTTTGCATTAGTTTGGTGGTCTAACTCTTCCTTCCACCCACCAATAATGTAACAAAAAACCTTCAAGAATTGCACACATCTGCCTTTTGAAGAGTCTCTGGTTAATGTTTTAAGTTACTTTATTTATTCTGAAATACACGTTGTACAGGTCATTTCAATTTTTATTAAAATCTAGAAATAAATAAGTAAAATTGATGGAAGTGAAAAGAACCCAATTTAATGTTAGTAATTAATTCAATGCAAATGTCATTAACTTTTAGTTTGGAGACAGCCTTAACTAGCCAAAACAAATATCAAAAATTAAGTTCAAGCTAACTTAGCAACTCTGGAAAAGCATGCTTGCCCATCCGTTGCAAATTAAATAAATCCTTCACTACACTACTTTGTTCATTATCAAATTAAATCCAGTTTTTTGTTATTACCAGTCAAAAGTTAAACTTTTACTGTGCATACCAGCCTTGGAAGTGCCATGCCAGTGACAGAACAGACTAGCTTCACTGTGGAACCATAATGGATATAACCATCTCTCACTGTGAATTCCTCAGACTCTGATTCTGTGTCATCCACTAAAATAATTGAAATACATCAATCAATATAAATTTTATAAAAGAAATTGTGTAATTATTATTCTGAATAAATATGCAACAGTGTGCCCACTTATTCAGCTGATGTAATAAATGTAATTTTCATTAATAATAATTTGTCAGCAGTGCTATGAAAATAGGATACAAATGCACTGTACAACTTGACTTAAATTTCATATGGGTTTTCCATAGTTTATTACAAAATCTGTAGACTGCTTGCTCCAATGAATGACAGAAATCAATCATTCAAAGATGAAAACTTCAGGCAACCCTACTAATATAGTCTGAATCATTAATCAACTGTTTGTTTTGCAGTAACCACTACACGCTTTTTTTTTTTTAATGTTCCCTCTGAAATTATAAATATGTAGTGGCAAACACTTTTAGCTCAGCAGTATCATGAATTGCTTGAAATGTTGGCATAGAACTAGTTACCTCTCAAAAAAAAAAAAAAAGTATATGTACTTTAATCTATTACCTCCCACCTTTTTGAATTTGGGTAAATAGATTTACTATTTCTGAAGTTAGTAATAGAATATATAAGACAGCGGTACCCAGATAATGAATGCCCTTTGAAGTTGCTTAATCTTTTTTATAGAATTAGTGACAATGATAACTAACTCAGCCACCTAATGTGTAGAAGTTTTAAACAATTTGTAATTAGGTTTAAAGTATCAAATTACACTGTAAAAACATAATTTGCTTACCTTTAAATTGTCATTCATTCTAAAAACATGTTACAATTGGGTTATGAATTTTTTTGAAAAGAATATAAGTAACTAGCCATTATGAACATTTTATATGTTTATTATTGCTATTGAACAAAAAAAAAATTCATAACAGCCATTTCAGAAGGTGCTAAAAGTTGGAAGAGATAACTTTCATAACATAAACAGCTGTTAAGTGTTTTAGATATCAAAAGATAACTTGCTCCAATGAATGACACAATAAAATGCTCAATCAATTATCCAAGGGTAAAAAAAAAAAAAAAAAATTGAAATATAAATAACTAATGGCAATTATGAATGTGTATTTCACTTTTATTGTACTTTAGTTCAACATTAGTATAACAAGGCTATATGATATATGTGAAAGGACTCTGATTATGAATAAAAACTACACAAGGCAGAAATAATCTCCACTGTTTTAACAGTAGCCTGTGATCTAAGAAACTGGCCAACACACTTGGACCAGGTGGAAGCTTTATCTTATCAACCCACAAATGTTTACATGAAATCTGATCCACCATTCCCATGATTATAATACTGGAGCCCTAACAAGCACATCTGATTGGACATTCTTTTGGGTTAGGAGTTACAAGGTAAGAAGATTTCCAGGATATTATAATAAATGTAAGTTTAATAATAGTTTCTACAAGATCTACTTTTAATGTTTTGTCACACAACGTCATGATCCCCACAGGAATGGCTGTGAATGAGTCCACTGCTTGTACTATTTGCAGCATGTATTCAAATGCCAATCTACACTGAAAGGATAGAATTCATGGGGTTCGTGGGAAATGCAATGCTGACAAACCCACTGCTTTCACGTAGACGGTAATTTGATGCTAGTATGGATAACTGACTTTGAAAGAGGGATGATAGTGGCTTCCAACGCATGGGTCACACTATCACAGAGGTGATACAGAAATTGCACTATTCCCATTTGACAGTATCAAGAGCGTATCTGGAATAACATCTCATCACGGACAGCACTATGGGTGGTGAAAGGAGGCAAATTAAAGTCTACGTCTGTCTCGCATTGTTTGAGCCAACCGGAGAGCGACAGTGGCACAAATCACCACCAACTTCAACAAGGGAGGTGCCAGAAACGTCTCCACCAAGAAGATCATTAGTTAGAATAGGTTATGGGAGATACTCACCCACCAGAATCCCATTGCTAACACCACAACACAGGATTCTATGCCTCAGGTGGGCAGGAGCAGCAGTGTGTAGCACACGCTTCTTGATTAGACCGGGGTTTGAGGCCTGGCCACCAAATACGGAGGATGCGGAAAGGTCGGGGAATGACCACTGCATATCCCCGGAGCAATATGGCCTTAGTTGCTAATGCTCCTAAAAACCAAATAACAAACAAACAAGCCTCAACTGGGCGAAAGAATATCAGCACTGGACCTTGGATGGTTGGAGATGAGTCCTGTTTCCAGCTATTTTGAGGTGGATGGGAGGGTGCATCTTTGGCTAAACAGCACCAAGCTGTTCACGCAGGTCTGGGCTATGTTCAGCTGGCACATGTTGGGACCTCTGGTACGTCTAGATGCATCTCTTAATGGTACAGGTTACGTGTCCATCCTTGCAGACCATCTGCATCCCTTCATGGTCATCATGCACCTACGGGACAATGTGCCTCTCCACAGAGCATTCTGCAGATTTTACCACCATGGAATGGCCTCCCCGTTC
The DNA here is from genome assembly GCF_048544385.1 of Mastigoproctus giganteus. Taxonomy (NCBI): domain Eukaryota; kingdom Metazoa; phylum Arthropoda; class Arachnida; order Uropygi; family Thelyphonidae; genus Mastigoproctus; species Mastigoproctus giganteus. Next base: position 165,743,142 of record NC_143586.1, on the reverse strand, counting down.
ACCGAACATGAACACTGTGTAAAGGTCCGTTCAAGCTTTGGATCCTCGACCCAGGAATGCAACTGAATTATGGATGGAAATAGCTGTGGAATGCTTCCGTGAACTCAATGCATTGTTGTGCGACTGCCCTTATTCAGGCGAGAGGTGGGCCTACCTATTACTAGGTAGGTATCCCACGATTTCTGCCCACTCAGTGTAATATGCAATACTAGCTCGACTGATGGTACTTTATTTATATTACTAAAGAAACAAGCAGATGCTTCTGGGACAAATAAAACTACTTTTGGGATATATTTTTGTAATAAATAAAGTGAGTGAAAATTGGCAATGTAACAGATTATCAGTTTTGACCCCTTAAAACCCCTTACGATCCCTATGGGAACTAACAACTTTATTTGCACGCATAGCAAAGTTGTTGGATAAATACTGATTCTACTAGTTCCTTAAGTCATTCATTAAAAAAAATTAATTGGAAGGCAGTAGAGTGGTGACTTGAGATAAGTGCACACATATAAAAAAGAGAAGCCTTGGACACTCAGAATAAACTTTATTGCCTTCACAACAAGCTGCCCTGGTACTGCACTTGGTAGATTAACCATTTAGAGATGATGTTACATGGCCAAAGGGTTAATCTACTATATCCATTGTCTTATCTTTTAAACAAATGGCAAATCATTTTTTTTTTATGATATCATCTGTTTGAAAGTATCAGAGAACTATGTGAAGACAAAGATTATAAAAATAAAAGAGCTGATTAGTTATTATGGTGCCAGAAATGCACAATAATATGTTTGTATCTTCCACATTTTTTTTTGCCATTTCATTTCTGGATTTGGTGGGGGAAAATATGGTTTTCCTCTCTCTTAAATGCAGATTTCAGAAATGGCTGAGCAATTGCATTACTCTATTTTTTCACATGTCATTTTTCTTTAAAAAAAGAACCACATGTGTACACATGAAAGATATTTTATGTGAAAACATCTTTGACGTCAGTGCTGTCACTAACACTGATTCGGTAGAGAAACGGACTCCAAATGTATTTTTCAGATTTTATTAAACTTTTTATTCTTGCATACTTCACTCAGCTGGAGTTTTAGCCATCTTCAAAATACTCTTAACTGACATTAGATTTGGTATTTTTACAATTCAATAGTTAGAAAAATCCATTAGACTAGTATGGTGTCATAATCAAAAAATACTGCAGGAAGTGATTGTTGCATTCTTGAATCAAGACAGTTTTAGGAAGTGACGTTATTTTCATAAGAAAATTTCATTACCAATCGATTTTACCCCAGTGCCGTCACATAGTGAGGAAACCTCTTTGGGGCATACATATTCACGTTGGACGATATCCTTGTAGTCAAAAAATTCTAGAAACACGGCATTCACTGTGTTGCACATTTATGAGTTATGGGAAAGGAGTCTTCCGTGGATGAATGCAGTTTGGTTTCATGATTATACTTATAAATCTGCATTTCATCTACAGTTATAATACTGTATACTCCACAATATGAGAGATTCCAAAAGTTTGTAGTATATTATGCCTTGTGCATTTATTTCTTACTAGTAATATTACTATGTACACATTGTGGAGTTATACTGCATGACTGTACCACCAGGGCACCTACCCAACCAGCGATGATAGGCCAACAAGCCTTGAAACTGTGCTGTCTGGGTGGTGGTATTCACTGAGAATAAGTAACAATAGTCTTCTCCACTGGTGAAGTGTTACTTATTCGAGGTAATGCAATACATGGTAACTTGTTGTGAAGGCAGTCGCAATATGAGATACAATTAAATCAATGCTATTTATACTGATAGTTCTGTAGTATATTATGCCTTGTGCATTTATTTCTTACTAGTAATAGGATACCATAAATCAAATATCACTGTGAGTTGACACTGGTTATTAATGGATTTCCAAGCAGAGGGAAAAGCATGTGGAATGAAAAGGTGACACAGGTTTTCAGAACAAATGTAGAAATGCCATCGTGTCCTTGACTTACCTAGTATCACGATTGTTTGAAATTCTTCTGACAGAAGACCATCAATATAAACGTGTACTACAAGAAGTAGTCTTTAGCTGAAGTGGCAATAGAGCCATGAGGTTTTAACATGTGGAAGTACAGAAGGGCAAAATCTGCAGGCAAGAGACCAGGAGAGATTTTAGGCCAGAGAAGATTGAAAAGAGGAAGTCCTGAATTACTAAATCTTTGACAGGGAATATCAGAGTGGATATTTTATATACCACCACAAAGTGAAAGAATATAGCAAATAATTAGGACACCTGATAGTTTGGATTCTGTCAGAAAAAGTAAGTGGACATTACTAAGATTGGAACAGAGGTTACATATATTTGTGAGTTTGGTCGGTGCCATTAGATATTTCCTAATCAATAATAAATGGTAACGAAAAGATGCATAAATGTTAGTCCAAATGTTTATAATTATGCGGTAACTACTTGCATATCAAAATTAAAATCATGAAGATTGGGTTGTACTTTGGCCCTCTTCCTGGTAAACTAAAAGGGGTTTTAATTTTAAATCCCCCGCGGCATTACCACCCAACAATAAAGTCAACCAATCCTTCCGCACTTGAAACCTGACATGTTTCTTTCTTCTTTTAGGCATTTGTTTCCAAAAAAAGTCCTGCTTCATCTATGTTAAAAACTTGTTGAGAAGTATAACACATAATACCCCCTTCAATAATTTTTAACAAGTTCTTTTTTGAAAGTTGCAGCTTCTCCCTGGGTTTTAAATGGTTCCACATTTTTTTTTAATATTTAACTGAATTCTTCAATAAAATTAGTTAAAGTCTCTCCATTTCAATCCTAATAGCCAGCCTAGCCCTAGTTGCTTGCAGTGAAACACCTGTCTTTCCCGCTGCTAAAATTTATTTTTTATAATTGTTCTTACAGTTAATCTTGCCAGTCCTAAATTATGGAACACATCCAGTTGTCATTAACCGGAATTGATTCGCTTCAAAATGTCTAATTTAATTTTAAAATTCAGTCTTTTTCTTACATTTATAGTCTTCATACTGCATCCAGACGTTGTTTCTTTTTCATTCTTATCCGCCATTATTAACTCTTCGAAAATGTAACTGCATTGGTTGCATTAATTGTGATACAATGTTTGAGTAAACTGTCCGTTACGCACAATGTCTAGACTTCGGCTAAATGCATATAACGCAAATATTACAAGCAATATTGATCTCGGAACTATGTAACAAGTCACTGTACTGCAATTAAATTAGCACGTGGGAAACATTTTAATGCTGTTTTGCTATTCATTTTCAAGCTATCAATTTCGTTAAATATGCCAAAAATGCAATCTGTAAAAGAGTGTTAAAGCGAACAGCATTATAACGAGGGCCTGCTGTATTGAGGAGTGTTTGGGATGTTAAGATCTTTTTTGCAGATAAGTGTGTTCTATTAGTTTGACTATTAACAATGTATGCAGTAGATGGGGTGGGAAGGCATGTTGTATGAAAAATTTTGATATGGTGTACATTGCAGTAAGAATATACCCTTGTCCTTGGCATAATGTGGCTTCAACAAAAGCTCTGAAACATCCTTCCAAGACTGAGAAGTACATGGTTAGTAATGTAAAAAACTAGTGAGCATAACTGGTGGGCAACCTTGAGCTGCAATAAAAATATGAGCACCAACTGTCATTCTTTTACACTATGTGAAAAATAAACAACTTGATCTGTATTTAGGAAGGTAGAGAAAGTTTCAGAAATTAATCTTGACCCTGTAAAAAAACTTTTTCTTATAGGTCCCATGTGCCTAGCACTGGCAAGTGAATATCATCATTGATGTTATGGTAATCCTAGTCTCAATCTTGAATAGTCAAGGTTTAAATCAAATCATAGCTATAATTTATCCCCCCCCCCACCAATGATTGAAGAGAGGGGAGCTATGTATGTAATAATCTGGTTTCAATTGTATTAGTTTAGCTAAGAGCTTATAATTATGGTATTCACCTCTTAATCCAAAAATTAAAGAAGTGGATTTATATAAGGTGAACAGAATTAAAATATTTAAGAACATACCCCAAGGAAGAAAGGATATGCATATCTTTTCTTCCTTGGGGCATGTTCTTAAATATTTTAATTCTATTCACCTTATATGAATCCACTTCCTTAATTTACGGATTAAGAGGAGAGTACCACAATTATAAGCTCTTGCTAAAAACTTTCTGGTTTTAATCAGGGAACTGGATTCACAGCAATCTCAAACAAATCAGCTGTTAATGAATGTTTGCCTATTGTAGGTATTATCTGCTGTTGTGAGCAAGTAAACTTATCCCCATTTTTTGTAATTAATGTTCAATGAACATTCTAAACAAAAACCTAATGTGCAGTTACTTTAACATTTTTGGTATCATTCATTTATATTTAACCAAGAAAAAAAAAATGATATATTTTTTTTCCTACTCACACCATAAAAAATTTGATACACGTGATACTATACTGCAGATGAGAAGATTTCCTGAACTTCACTTGAAAATGAATCACACAGTAGGTTCAGAAAATGTCATAACTGTGCAAGACTTGAGTTAAATGCCTCTTTTTTTGTTAATATTACTTAGAACCAATAAACAAAAAAAAAAAAAAAAAAAAAGACTAAACAATGACCACAGTTATAAAAGGAAAGGAAAATACAAAAGCTGATTCTTAATAAAATCAGCTTTTGTATTTAATAGAATTCCTAACTCGATATAGACTAACATAAAATTATTTAATGTAAAATGTATACTTACATAAATGTATTGTGAAGGCTCCCCATTGTGTAGAACTAGCATGAAAGTTAGCATTCTCCACATGCAGATACCTGGTACTAACTGTCTGAGATCTTAGTCTGTTAAATAATGCTACTCTAGACCCTGATGCTATGCATACTAAAAGAGCAAAAGTTAACAACAAATTATTCCTTTATTCAATTGTTTCAATCTATAAAAAATGTTCTACAATGCTAGCTAATGGTTGTCAAGCACAGTTTCAATCATTCACCATCTATGATCCATGTTTAGAGAACACCACAAATGGTGCTATACATTTAGATCTAGAAAACATATGGGATGAGGCAATTAATTTACTAAATTTAAGTTGTGTTTGGTGGAATATATATATATATTGAGTTGGCTCTGCATTAGCAACACCTACCTAATACCTCATGGGGTATAAGGTAAGTGATGCCCATCACATCTTAGCATAGACTTCACAAAGAGTTACAGAGTATTGTTGCCCATTGTGTCCAATAATGACTGCACACTATCAGGTGGTTGGTTGTAGTATCGAATGAACTTTTCCAGTTAGTACTAAATACGCTCCCCTAGTCATAATTATGACAGCATCCTTGGATTCGAGGGTGACACGAGTAATTACAGACCTGTCAGCTTAGCTTCTGTTCCAGCAAAAATAATGCAGGACCATCTGGATAGGAGTGCAGTTAAACTTCAGCCACAGCATGGGTTTGTTAAGGTGAAATCTTGTCTGTTCAATCTGATTAGATACCATGATGCAGTCATAAAGGAAATGGACGCAAAAAAATAATTTTGATATCATATACTTGGATTTCAGGAAAGCTTCTGATACTATTGCACCTAAAAGGCTACTATACAAATTGGAGCAGTGTGATTAAGGGCAAGGGATGGTTGAGTGGGAGAAGACAGTTATCAATGGACACTGTCTTTGTGGAGCCCCCTAGGGTTCAGTGCTGGGCTCATTTTTATTTACTGATGATGGTATAATGTATAAGTTTGCAGGATGGTTAATAACAGGTAAGCTGCTGCAACAAGATCTAAGAAAATTAGGTGGTTGGGCTGAGAAATGGTAGTTGAAGTTTAACAATGATAAATGCAAGGTGCTGCATATGAGCAGCAGCAATCCCAGATGAATGTACCAATTGTGTAGTTCTACACTTCGGGGAGTGGAAAATGAAAAAGACCTGGACGTAATTGGGCAGTCAGATATGAACTTCTCTGGGCAATGCTGCCAGGACAGCTCAGAGTTTTGTATGGGATAAGGAGGTGATTATCACATTGTATAAGGCAATGGTCAGGCCACACCTTGAGTACTGCTGGAATGGGTAGAGAGAAGGGCAACGAGATTGGCAAGGTAATTCGATTGCGGTGTTTAAGACTTTGAATGGATGGGGAAAGCTCAATGCTGATGGGATTCTTCCTCTTGCTCAGACTATACACAAGGGGCATAAATTCTCACTGAAGAAGGATGGTTGTAGGATAGAAGTGTGTAAGTTTGCCTTCAACGAGAAGGTGGTTGATTGTTGGAACAAACTTTTATATGTTGTTGTGGAAGTGGATAATTTGAATAAATTCAAGAAAGTACTAGACATACTACTGGGGAGGTGGGATAGGTGAAATTGTATTTTTGTTTGATGATGTATAAGCTTGCTTTCTTATATCATTTGCCACTACTAATACTAAATGCATATACATCCATCAACATAATAGAGATGGAAACAGAATTCATCACACCAGGCAACAGATTTCTGACGTGTTGATGGTGATGTGCCAGTGTAATGCACCGTTTCTTGTGTCTTAAAGTGAGCATGAGTACTCATGATGGCTGTTGGCTATCATAGTCTATACAAGCTAATGTCCAGTCCATGTGGATATTGGTGTTTCTATTCCTACATTGTGATGAGTGGTTAACTGGGTCAGTGTGCTGTGTGACTTTTAATGAAGAATTTGGGATGTGATACTCATGAGCCTATATGAAAGCCACTTCTGTAATTAAAAAAAAAAAAAAAAAAAAAAACACTAACTCCTAGACTGGACTGTGGAAAAATATGTGTGTGTGATGAGTCGCAGTCTGCACTAATGGCTGGGGGGGGGGGGGGATCTTGTAAAGCTCTGCATCCAAGGCTAGAAGTGGTATCATGGTATAGAAAATGTTCTGGTGGTCCAGACTGGAGTTTGCTCATACTCTTAGAAGGTTGCATTACCTTTTTTCAGGATGACAATGCTCCACTGCTGAAAAAATTGTATTTGAACGTTTTTAGGAACTTTCCCAATATCTACCCAGACTTCCTAATTCTCCAGATCTGAATCCAATTGAGATTGTCTGGGATACATTGGAAGCAGTTCTCTACCAACCACAATACAGTAGTTGACAAATATCCTGTTGGAAGAATGGTCAAATCTGGAGCTAGACTCCCTTGGACACCATGCCACAACACGTGTGGACTGTAATTCAAGCAAAATGTAGCCCTATGAGGTATTGAATAAGGGTTTCTAATTTTTTGGCTAGTGTATATAGATAACACATGTGAACTGGGATACTACAGCCAAAGCAGTCCTTGGAAAAAAAAAAAACAATTATACTCTTGATATAAACAATTAGGGTAGGGGGGGGGGGTTCCTAATTCATAACTTGCATAATTTATGGAACTCTTTAGGATTTCTCTATCTAAAGATGGAAATGGGCACAGTTTGAGTTCAGAAGGTGTGCAGCACTGTCTAATACAACAGACACTACTGAGTAACAATTCCAAGAGTTTGAACTTTAAAAAGTATAAAAGGCAGCCATAAAAAGTAAATCCTTATTTAATGAGGTCCCTGACAGTTGGTTGACATGGACAACACTACTTGACGTATTACAGATATCACAGAAAAAGGTGATTTTATTGATAGCAATAAAATTAATTTCAAATATAGAAAAATATGTCATACAATTTAAATCAGTTAAAATTATGGGCAAGTTTGCATTTTCAATAACAAAATAATTTTAGAAACATAAATAATGAGCGGAGTGTGACTTATTGTTGTCAGGCTATTATTAGTAGTAGCAAATGATGAAAGAAAGCATCAGCCAAAAAAAAATTCTCACATCCCCTCCAATAATTTGTCTAGTTCTTCCTTGAATTTATTCAAACCATCCACTTTCAGAATCAACCACCTGCTGGCTGAAGGCAATGTCACTTGTTATTGATAAATCACCTTCTTTACATACATTCAAAAAATTCCCAGAATTACATGCTGGTATTTAAATAGTTTGCACTATAGCCATAAGGTTTTGTGAAGTATTGATATTGACCTTGGTCTACAGCAGTGGTTTTCAACCGGGGTGCCATGTAATTTGGGTTTAAGTTACTTAAACTTTTTTTTAAAAATTTATGTTTATTTCATTATAAAAAGGTGTACAGTATCTTTTTAATTTTGTAGTGATCTATAATTGATGTTTACTTAGTACCTCTATATATATGTATGTAATTTTTATAATTATATTATTGTAATAAATATCGTATAATATATATATACACACACACACACAGAGAAAATTGGATCTAACAGGCAGAAAATGGAGTAGGGGTGCTGTTATTAAAAAAAGATTGAAAACCACTGGTCTACAGGCTTGACCCCCTCAGTTGCATGTCGTCACAGCAGAATTTTACAGGTTGAAGAGCATGTAACATCAAGATCTTTAAACTTGGGGAAAGTGCTTTGAAGAAAACAGCAATTTACGAGTAGTTTAATCAGCTTAAAAACAAACAGGAAATACTGGAACTTTGGCATCCACTAAGTTCCTTCAAAGGAACTCACGTGAAATAAGCAAATGACTGTTGTTGAGACTGCTCATGAAGTTGGACTGTCTGTAGACTCAGTACACACAATATTTAGAGATTGTATCATGTGTTTGAAAAGTGGGTTCCACACTTGCTATTGGAAGATCAAATGGCTGCAGAGCCATTGCAGATTATTTGTTCAAAAAATCTATGCCGGATCCAAGCTTCATAAGAAAAGTAATCACTAGGGTTGAGAGTTGGGTGTTTGCCTATGACCCAAGGTGGAATCATCCAAATGGCACAACAAAATCTAATGTCTAAGTCATGCTGATCATTTTTTGACAAAGGCATAGTGCTTCTTCTCCCTATCACAAATTTGTGGGGTAGGGGAAAGAAGCATTACCGTTGCTTACTATGTTAAGTTTTGACATGTTTTCATGAGAATGTGAGGCAAAGACTATCTCAAAAATGGAAGGATGGCTGGATCCTACACCATGGCAATGATGGCAGTTCTTGGCTGCAAAAAAAAAAAAAAAAATCACAATCCCTTACCGTGCACTGTCTGACTTCTGGCTGTTCCCTAAACTAAAAATGGGGCTCTGGGATCATTTCGCTACAGTAGATGGCATCAAATAAAATGCCGAAGTGGTCCTATGTATTTTGAAAGAATGTTTCAAGCTTGGGAAGACCAATGCAAGTACTTTGAAGGTGATAAAATTAGTAAGCCCAACTGTTCAGTCAATAAACTTTTTGAGTGTATCTTGTATATACTGAAACAGGCATCCAACCACAGCATGTCATTCTCAATAAACTATGTATGCACTGTATTATTCATTTACAGTAAATTTCTTAAGTTTACTATACTAAAAATATGTATTACATTTAGTAGCTACTATGGAGTTCTAGTTCTGCATTAAATTTAATAAAGTGGTTAGCAGACAGCCATATAGGTATTTCCTAACCACTAAGGTTTATAACTATCCTACACTATTGATTAATCAGGTGATGACAATCGTGTGGCGAGCAATCACCAGCTTTTAACTAAATGAAGTGTTTAAACTCAGGAGGGTGGAGGAATTAGCAAATACAGAAATGTTTAAATTGCAAGCATTTGTGTATTTCTCAGTTATTGCCTGGAATGTACAGAATACATTCCAGGCAATAACTGGAACACAATTAAATTGTTCCATTACGATGAACTTCTCTGAGAGTGCATGAATCATTTCATTGTAATAAATATAAGTGATAATTATTTCAAAAAAATCAGCTTGGTCAAATAAGTTCTGCTACATTTTCTGCTTTACCTCACTTAAATTTCAACTATTAATTCAATTATACGCTTAGTGAAAATATTTTTTCAGTGATCATCATTTTAAAAGAACATTGTATAGTAATTCACTATGGCAGTTCTTGGCTGCAAAAAAAAAAAAATCACAATCATGCAGCAGCTTCCCTTAACGTGCACTGTCTGACTTCTGGCTGTTCCCTAAAACTTTAGTGCAAGTGAGGAAAAAAAAGTACTGAAAACTGGATTACTACTTTTAGTTGAAAATGAGTGTCATCTGCTAGAAAAGAACATGAATTTATTGCTTTGCATTACTGCTTTTTGGGAGGGGAGGGGGGGTGAAAAGATGCCAATATACTGTACCAAATTGGATTAAAGCATAATTGTATAAAACTGAAATTTTTAATGTTAATGTAAATTTTCCAGCATTACAAGACTGAAATACAGCAAAAAGTGGCTGTTTTCAACTTCTGAGAATAATAATAGGTCATTCCCATTTAAAAATCACATGGAATAATGTTTTCTTTCTTTAATCATGATATATTGTCCCTTCAAACTTTGATGAGAAATGAAATGTACAATAACATCACCCATCTGTCTTTGTCTGGATTTAATGATAATTAGTATTATAACTGCAATAATACTCAATTTTGTTCAAAAATAAGAATATACCTTTCCTATTATTACAGGACATCTCTAAAATAATGAGTTGGAGACTTAAATTATGATTAAAAGATACTTAAAGTGACATACAAATAATGTGTCAAGGTACATACTTGGGTATTATCTGGAACTGACTTCATGTAAATAATATGGCCAATACTAATAAAGAATTAAATTTTATTCTCCCACCATTTTAGAAAAGTTGTAATAAGTCCTTATTATTTTCTATACCAAACTAACTACAAGAGGTATTTACAACTAATAATATAAACAAAACATATTCATGTATAATAACTTACAATCTGCATTTTTGATTGACTGTTTCTTCTTCGAAGGTTTGGATATGACTTTAATCCGCTTACTATGAAACACACCGATATCTTCCCCATTACCATAAAACATCTTTACTGAAAGCATGAAGTGTTTTCTCTTATCTGAATCACTGATATACAGAGTTTTGGCTGCACAGTAATTCTAAAGATAAAAATGCCTATTTTAAAAAAAAACTGAAAAAATGATGCTCTCCATATATATATATTTAAACAAAACAACATTCACTAAATAAATATAAAACTGAAAATAAACAAAACTGTATGCATCAGATCATTGGTTCTCAAGCTGTCTACTTTATCAAAAGTCTTCAGGGCATATTGATTGCTGCTTGCCCCAACTTTTCTCATGAGACACTGCATTAGATAGAAGTTCAATAAAAACTATACAGGTAACTGCTTTAATAGATTAGAATGAACAAGAGCAGTTTTGCTGAGAAGGTTCAGAATGTTATAAAAAGAGAATTTGATACCAAATTCAAAGCATGAACATAACTTTTGCTTAAATTAAAAAAAAAAAAAAAAACAGTGTTACCTTTTGAGATTAAAATAAATGTGCATGAAATACTTGCAATATTTTACACTCAAGTTGATATTTTCTTATTAATCTAACATCAGGGCTGGCATGACCAGTAAGATTAAGAGATTAAAAACTCACAAGTCACTAAAAAAAAGTATTAATTAACAATGTATATACAGTCATTTTATTGTAAAGCCATGCACACAGCTACCATTTAGAGGCTAGTGTAAGAAAATATTTCTTACACTAGTCAGAGCAGGAAGAATGATAATCCTTCCTGCTCTGACTAGTGTAGAAAGTATTTCTACGGATTTATCTAGCAGTACAGCATCTAAATCATTCTTACAACTGGAAAATGTCTGAAAATAAATACAGTAGTACAAACTCTCAAATCCAGAAACCATGGGATAAGACTGTTGCCATATTTCAGAATGAAACCTCACATGACAGTGTAATACATTTTGTTTTGCAATGATACATCCTATTCTTCACAATTTTTTAGTAATAATGGCAAATGATGCAAAAAACCAAGATTATACAGCATCAGCCAAAAAAAAAACCCTACACAGTTCACCCATCCACAACAGATGGAAGTCTGTTCCAACAATCAACCACCACCCTCTGGCTGAAGGCAAACTTCCACACAACTATCTTGCAACCATCCTTCCTCTGTCTATAGAAAACTACTTCTGATTTACAAAATATTTCTCAGGAATGCATAGTATTCTGAGAAAGGAAGAATAACGAAAGAAAACCGAGTCAAAATTAAAAGGATAAACTGTGAAAGAACAGACCAAATAAATAAAACACGTTTTATATAATAAGAATAAAGGCTAAAATGAAACTGCTACTAAATGATATCAAACAAGATTAGATTAATATGTAATGGTGATTCATATTAGACACTACATGTAATAAATAATCACTTGTTAAAAGAAGTTGTATTTTGTTTTAACCCCAGAGGAGATAAATCAAAATACACCATATCCTGAATAAGTGAACAATACATAATTTGTTTAAGCAATTTCTAATGCAAAATGCCATTATCTAAAAACTGGATTTATGTATGAAGAAATAACCATTGAAATACATTTTAAAACTAATTATAAATACTAAATGGTAGATGACTTTCATCAACCGATGAAATACCACCACTTTGCTTAGTGGAGGCTTGACTGTAATGATACTATTATTATTTTAAGAAGCTTACATAAATACAACAATAATATCAGTACGTATTTCAGTAGGGGTATAAAGACTTTTTAAAAAGTTCTCTTTGTTATCCAAGTTCTTATTTCTTGATCAGTTCACCGTACTATGCTTTATTAGATTTGCATTACTGTATTTTAGAACTACTATACATATAGTTCCCCCTCTAGACTATAATGAAGAATGTAAAAAGGGGGTCTTTCAAAGGAGCAATCTAATTATTTTGACTTAACTACAGGATAAAATCATATTTGGGTTTCCAGGAAACCCAAATGATTTTATTTACGTTTCAAGTAGAAACATTCATATATATTCAATGCGTAATGGAAAGCATCTGCCATCTTGCAAAGCTGGAGCAAATAAACAGCATGGAACTTACAGATGGGTCTCAGTCATGTCTACTTCCTACATATTCACTGACCTCTATCCCTGCTGCTAAACTCAACAGCAGGACTCAATTTCAGCAAAGATAACATTCATGATGTTTGGCCACATGTATTGCTATTCATGTTGATGCCCACCATAATTTTGTAAGTAAATACTGCTGAACTGATACACAAACTTTATTATACTTACAATTAAAACAAAAAATATAGGCACACATCCAAGCAAAATGTATATAAAGTAGGATATATATATAGTTATTATGATATGCAACATGTATAATATCTCATATTATGTTGTTCATTATTTACTTTGTTTTCCCACTTTAACCATACAGTCAGAATTTTTAATGAATCTGAACTATTTGGTGGAATTCATTCTTTGCAAAGTCTGTTGATTGGCAATCTTATTCAGCAGCTAAGAACAAGTTTAAGAATGCTAAAGAAATGAATTCCATTTTGCTTTAACCTTAGTTAGATCGCTACCTCCGCAATGTTGGGAAGCAATTTATTCAAGTGTTTGACAACCTACTGCCCATAGGTGAACTTCTTGTGATCCAATTTTCTGTTATTCACTACGATTTTATATTTGTCTCACCTGAAGGGACAGCCCTTCCTCATCCATTTTAGTCAATGCCTTCAGTGCCATATACAGAAACAAAAGGACAGAGTGAAGAATGGCACACAACAAATTTTCCACCCCCAAAGAAAGTGCATACGAGCAAATCCAGATTCTGCTTCTGTTCTTCGGTGAGATTTTTTGCCATCATTTTTGCCCAATTGTCTGATAAAATGTCATGGATGGCTTAAGTCACTCACATGCCATTAAGTTCATGGTCAGGCAAAGGACCCTCTCCACATTCTCCTCTGTTGTTGTCAACAGAGGAGACCTGTGCATGGTTCAGCTTCAATGACTTCATGTCCTTCCAAAAAGGCCTTGTGCCATTAGAAAACTTGATCTGCTTACTTCATGATGATTTGACACAACTACTCCTATTGTGTAAGGGGATTCAACCTACATGCTGATATGTGGTATGCATGACTAGTGCTGCCATATGTTTTATCAGTCTCATTAATTTTGTGGCATACCTCATATATGCAACCAAATCCTTTTAAAGCAACATAGCCTGGCTCAGATTGTTAATTACCACCTTCAAATCATTAGCAAACTTTTACAAATTACCTCTTGGATACCCTCATCAATATCGTTTATGAAAATTAGAAATGGGAGGGGGACCCAACTTGCTATGCTAGTCCACCATGAAGACTGACCATTTATGACAAACCTGTGTCTCCTATCTTTTAGCCAGCCTGCAATTCGGAGTAGGATTTTACCAGTAACTCCAACTTCTTTCAGTTTATATAGGAGCTTCCACAAGGTACAGTATCAAATGTTTTACTAAAGTCTATATAATGTCAAAATTGTTACCTGCATATTCAACTGTTTAATGAATACATCACAGTAATTTACCAAATTTGTTGGACATGACCTCCCCTTAATGAACCCATGCTAGGATCTATTCAGGATACCATTCTAGTTGAAATAGTCCTGAATTGCATCTTAAACTACAGACCTTCCCTACCAAAAATATCAAACTTACTGGCCTAGTTACATGGAAAGAGAAGAATGATGATATCCAGGGTCCTGAGCTGGATATCGTCATTCTTCCATTTCAGGGTAACTCAGAAATTTTTTTTTTGCCTGGTGCAGCAAAAGCCTCTGCCTTTCTTGCACCACATGGCTAATAATGATAATTGAATTGCCTACTTCTCTTTATCGTCACCTTTGTGGAGTGGGGGAAGGTCTTCCCCAAGTCCAATGACACTCATTAACACTTCCAATATTTTGATAGTCACATGCAGCCTTTTTAATTACAACTGAAACCATCTTCCCCTATGAGTTCATTATTTCACTTATTTTATAGCAGTCTGATACCCTCTGATTCCCTCAAGTTTCAAGCTTGCTTTTGACTGTAAATATTAATGAGACGTATCTATTCAATTCATCAGCCATTTCTGCTGGGATTTCTATGGACCTTCCACTGCAACCAGTTAAGGGATCTATTGGATTTACTCTCTTCATTCTCATCTATGAACTCATTATATCTCTTAAAAATCTTCATTATATCATTATATCATTATACTGGATATAATATCCAGTCCTTTATTGTAATTAGCTTTTGCCTCTCTCTCTCTCTCTCTCTCTCTCTCTCTCTCTCTCTCTCTCTCTCTCTCTCTTACCCTATCCATGGTTTTTTTGTTACATATACGTGCAAATTGGCTTGTGAACGTACATCCGAAGACATGGGCATGATGTGGCTGAAACTGCTAAGACATTGTTTGGGGGGGGGGGGGGTTGCTATCCACAAGTACAGCCTACAAACAGCAACTCTTTATTTTCCTTTTGTTTCTTTTAATGCCAACTACTCCTATATATTCCAATAAGAAGTGCACTCTTGTTACATCGTACTCCAAGCAATAAAATCATGCATCTGGAAGTGGGGGAGATGACATTCATTTCCACAATGATGGACCAACTTTATAAGCAACCTGTTATTCTTTAATTATGCAACTCAAATTAACAGAATTTTGACCCTTTGGCACTTGCACAAAATTCAAGGTGAATTAGCATTCAATGTGAAGATTTTTAAGAGAAAAAAAGAGTGATTGCTGGATTGAGAGCACAAAAGAACAATAAAAAAAAACAGATTTTCAAAAAAAAAAACAAAAAAACAAGTGTATAGTAATAAACATTAATAATTACTTTTCCATTGAAATCTAACTGTTGCATTTCCTGATCAGAATTACCAATACCGATAAAAGCACATAGTTGTGCACCCTGTTCAGTTTCACCATCTTTCACCATTTGTTCCTGTTTCTTTCGCCAGCCATCTCCCAACAAATAAATACATGGAGGGGGGCAAAAAAACCTGAATGAAGAAAAGAATAAAAATCCTTAATTTGTAATAACAATGTGCATTTTACAATAAATAAAAAAATAAAGATCTTTCTTCCAATTATGTCATCATATAAAAAGTGTGATAAAAATGTATTCGAATTGCACAGTGAGGTCTTAGTTCACGAGCATCCAATTTACAAATTTTCGGCCTTGTGAAATTTCTGACACCAGCCATTGAAATTTACAAACTCTTATTTGATTGTAAAAACTTTTTTACCATCTTCATAATTGCCTTTTGAAAGTAAAATGGGTATGGGTAAGGATGAAATATTTTAACTTTCACGTAGTACAGGTGACCCCTGCTTAACGCTGATAATTCGTTCTGGAAAAACAGAGGGCTAAGTGAATCTGCACTAAGCGAGCACCACATTCCCACATAAGGTGACATATTTATTAATTATATTGATGAAGGCATACCAGTATAATCAGAGTATGCTACTGCATACTAGCTCTAGACAAATTAGGCAGGTGGGCTAAGAAGTGCCAAATGAAGTTTTGAATATTTATAAATGCAAGGTACTTCACACAGGGGAGAAGTAATCCCACATTAATGTACTATCTGTCTGGTACCACACTCAAGGCAGTGGAGAATGAAAAAGCCCTGCGGGTCTTTTTCATTCTCCAATGGTGCAGTCAGATATGAATTTCTCTGAGAAGTGCAGCCAAGACAGCTCATGAGGTTTTTGCCAATGATATATAGAAATTTTGCCTGCTGGGATAAGGAGGTGATTATCCCACTGTAAAAGGCTATGGTTAGGTCACATCTTGAGTACTGCTTACAGGTCTGGAAGCTTCATTTTAGGAAGGACATGGATCTGTTGGAATGGGTGCAGAAGAGAGTAACAAGATTGGCGAGGGGAGCACAAAGGTGCTCCCACTAGGAAAGGCTTCAGTTTTGCAAATTGCAGTGTCTGGAGACTAGGCACCTGCAAGGAGATCTGACTGAGGTGTTTAAAACTTTGAATGGATTGATGAAGCTCAATGCCGATGGAATCCTTCCTCTTTCTCAGACTACACACACAAGGGTCCAAATTCAAATGAAAGAAGGATAGTTGCAGGGTAAATAAGAAAAAATTTTCCTTCAGCCTGCAGACAATAGATTGTTGGAAAAAATTTCCATGTGGTATTGTGGAGGTGGATTTCAATACATTCAAGCAGCAAACAGAAAAACTGTTAGAAGGGTTAAATGGAACAGGTGATATGGTAACAGTTGGCTTTTTTTTTTTTTTTTTTTTCTGATGCTGTATAAGTTTGTTTTCTTGTATCACTTGCCACTACTATACTAATAATGGATGTTCCACCTCTGCCCACTCACAAAAGGAATTCAAAGTAGGCACTCTAGAGTAAAAAATATTTTGAATTATCTGGATGGAAAATTTTGAATATTTTCTTCCAGGAAGAAATACTGCATTAGAGGTTTTAAACTTTTGTATATTAGCTCATGTAAAGCCAAAAATATAATTTTTGAGCATCATTTCAACTGGTCATTCTTTTTGATTGTTAGAGCTGGACTTCATGGGGAAGAACTGCAAAGGGTTGAAAATTTCTCATGCATCCAGTGGGATTTGAATCATCTCTTTCCAAATGAGTGAAAAATAGCAAATACACACTGAGATGGAAGATTTGAAAGTTATGAACTACAGCTATGCCCTTGTTCAGAAATTGTTATACATTCAGGATGGCATAAACAGATCTACTTGAATGTGAAGAGAAAGTTCATTATGCTCTTTCATATCACTGGGATTGTGCATCATGAATTTATTCCATTGTGACAAACTGTCAGTTGGCATTTCTACACAAAACTCTACAGAGAGTACTCAAAGAAGTGCTATGGAGTGCTGGAGATTGAGTATGTATTTCTTAATAAGAAATAAAAACCAAAAAATACACCTGTGGTCCCACTCTTAGTATTTCACAGCTCCAGCTCCCTGTAAGTTTTTCTTATTCCAAAAAAAAAAAAAAAAGTGCACTTTGAGGGAAGAAATTTCATGATAATTCAGAGGATGTTTTGTTGGCTGGTTGTTTAATAGTACATTGATAGCAATGCATTCTTATGGTGCATTGTCACAGCAATGCACCAAGTCACAAAATATAATACATTAATAAATATTATTAGTAGTCTATGAACAGGTCAACACATCAAAAGTAATAAATAATAACCAAATAATATAAGAAGCTGAATTCAAATATAAAAAGGGCATTATTATTCATTTGTGGATTAATGATGATAAGTTAGGTCACAATATATACATGTAACATGTATGCAATTCTGCCACACGCATGATGGAGGGGACTATAAGCTAAGAACCTTGAAAGACTTGAGAGAACCTGCAGGATTTTTGGTAGGAAAATTTTTACCATTTTGGCCCATCCTAGTAGGTAAAAGGAATTTATTCTGTAGAGATTGTATATAATCAAACAAAGGCGGTGCAAGGGTTGTTACTAATATCATTTAGGAATTCTTAAAGGTGCAGGGAAAGTTATTGGGATAGGAGTAATATAGGCACATGTTTACCTTATGGTGAGTAAGTAATACTTGCACAATTTTTCTAGCAAGATGCTTTTGCTGTTGTTGTAGTAGTAGAGTTTTTAGGAGCATCGGCGACTGAGTCCATATTGCTCTGTGCATACTGTCTGTAAATAGAGTGTGTTCTGTTGTCAATTTTATGTTTTGCTGGATGAAAACCCGTAGTTTTTGGGAGGGGAAAAAAAACAAACAAAAAAAAAAAACATGATATCTTGCGGGACAATGGGGCTCAACATCTGGTGAGTCTGGGCTGGCACACCTAGTACTGAGCTGGATATCATCATTTCTCTCTCTCTCTCTCTCTCTCTCTCTCTCTCTCTCTCTCTCTCTCTCTCTCAGGTTAACTCAGAAATATTTTTTCGGCTAGTGCAGCATAAGCCTCGGGTTCCTTGCACCATATGGTTAATAATAATAAAATTTCATGAGTTCTCGTTTATAGCTGCAAAAGCTGATATTGGCAAAATCTTCAAAGATAGTGATGTTTCAAATGAAACAGAAGATAAAGCAAGGGAAACAAGCTTAAATAAACACATTAATTGATGAAGGTATATCAGGCTTAATGTACAAGTTTGCAGACGACACAAAGGTTGGTAAGGATGGTATGCTACTGCAACAGGATCTAGAAAAGTTGAGCAGATTGGCTGAGAGGTGGCAATTGAAGTTTAACATTAACAAATGCAAAGCACTATACATGGGTAGCAGTAACCCCAGATTAACAAACCAACTGTGTGGTACTACACTCAGGGTAGTGGAGAATGAAAGATCTTGGGGTAATTGTGCAGTCATATATGAAGTTTGCTGAGCAGTGCAGACAGGTGCAAGAGTAGTTTATGGGGTCTTATCAATGATATATAGGACTTTTGCTAGCAGAGATAAGGAGGTGATTATCCTCTTGTATAAGGCAATGGTCATGCCACACCTTGAGTACTGTGTACTCATCTGGAGGCCTCATTTTAGAAAGAAATAAAGCTGCTAGAATGAGTACAGAGAAGGGCAATGAGATTAGTTGTTATTTGGTTTTTAGGAGCATTAGCAACTAAGGCCATATTGCTCCGGGGATATGCAGTGGTCACTCACTGACCTTTCCGCATCCTCCGTATTTGGTAGTCATGGCTTGAACCCCGGTCTAATCAAGAGCGTGTGCTACGCACTGCTGCTCCTGCCCACCCGGCTACGGAGGCGCCGGCAATGAGATTAGTGAGTGGAACAAAGGGTTACGTTACCAAGAAAGGCTTAAGTTCTGCAAATTTCAGCATCTGAGGACTAGGCACCTGTGAAGTGTATAAGGCCTTGAATGGTTTGAGCACACTCAATTCTTCCTCTTTCCCAGATTAATCACCTGAGGAGCCATAAATTCAAATTGAGGAAAGACAGTTGTAGAATACATGTGCAGAAATTTTCCTTTAGCCAGCTGGTGGTTGATTGCTGGTACAAACTCCCATCTGTCATTGTGGAAGTTGGCAGCTTAAATAAATTCAAGGCTGAACTAGACAAACTTGAAGAGTGAATAGAGGGTGAATTGGGAAGGGTTTTTTTTTTTTTTTTTTTTGGCTGATGCTATATAAGTTTGCTTTCTTGCATCATATGCCTCTACTAATGCTAATTTGTCATCTATTAACAAACGTCAACCACAACAGAACCAAAATATTCATAACATTTTAAATAATTGTGAAAATTCTAGTGTTAATTAAGAGTATTTGACCAATGATTAAGATTGATGTTCTTATCTTGTATGGATACTTTGAACCCATTTCAATCTAAATTCTGTATTTTAGTTCTTTGAGTTCTGAATTAATAAGGTTTTTATCATACACCATATGAGATGAAAAAGATGACTGCAAAAAAAAGGGAGTATCAACTTGTATGGCAATACATGATAAAGCACAACTTCTCAAAATGAGAAGTCAACTGACTTATATACTATACAAAAATTCAGATCTGCTGTACTCTTCACTACCTTTCAGCACTTCCTACAGCAATGAGGACAACTTGTTGAGGTGAGAAGTCATGAAACCATGGATTTGATATTTTGTGACAGTGAAACACTAAATTTTGCTACTAGCAAAGTACATAGTTTTCCTTGTGATTTCTTTTAAAGAAAGTTCTCTCTGTAATGCAACCATTTTATTTGCACATTGCTGGGATAGGAAAGTGATTAGAAGAGTGGGATATAATGACACTATATTTAACTTTGCTAGTTTGCATTCATGTGCATGGGGATTGTGCTGGAACTACCATAAAATTATTGCTGAGACAAACATGATAGCAGTAAAAGCTTGATACTAATTTGGATTGTCTCCAAGATAATTCAGGTTTGATTTAATTTTTATGACACATTGGTAACTTAGGCCATAATGCCAAGTCCAAAAGTAACATTAAAAGTTAATGTGTTATAAATAAGTTAACATGTAAAAATGAAAATAAATCAAGAAAAGCAGTATATCTCAATAAAAACAAGTAAAGGACAAGAGTGCATATGATAATTATTAAAATATATTTATACAGATGTAAAATTTAAAAATTCTGAGATGTTTTCACTATCAGATAATATCTGACTGGGTGTATAATGCTCAGCCACTTAGAGGCACTAAAACATAAATGGCATGAATTGATAACATTCGGACATTCAATAAAAAGGTGTTTTGTGTTAAAACGGTGCCATATGTTAACACAAATCACAAATGATTTTCTGCACAGACTACATACATAGCCTTAGTTGGACCACAGAATCAATCTGGTATTATTTGTTTGAAGCCTACCCGTGCCATGAGTGTTGCCATTGGCAGAGCAGTTTTGCTCACATTATTTGCCAGTAGTCTCCATAGGGGGACTAGCAGGAAATGCTTTGGGGAATGGATGCTTGCTGATTTGGTTACAATATCAGCCAAACTATTTCCTGTGGTCCCAATGGGGCTGCAGATCCAACTGAAAAAAATAAAATTAGTTTCCAAAGATAACGTAGCCTCTGCTGTAACTGGGGCAGAACTAGGCAACCATTATATTTCATCACTGATAAAGCTTGCAAGGAGTTTAAAGAGTTAGTATATATAACACAGTTTTTGGAGGTGGTATGCTTGTGTATGTTCAAAGGCTAACTCTATAGTGTGCAAATCTGAAGTGCATATGCTGCACACAGCTGACAATTTTTGACTTTAAAAAAGCTGGAGATCAGGCAAAGTAAGCAGAGCAAAAACAAGAGAATTTTCAGAAAAAGAAAGAAGTTTTTTAACATTCACACCACAAATGTAGTGTGGATGTTACACAATAAATTCAATTTACTGTTAAAAAAAACATTTTATATTAAAATGCAGCCATAGGATTTGTTTACCAGTATATTATGCTTTAAAACAGTAGATTGTCTAACATTTCTTTTTTTTTTTTTTTTTTTGTTGTGGATTTCTGTTTGGATAGCTTATACCGGACTCTGCACTGTCAATTGATAAAAACTGTTTTTATCAATTGGCAGTGCATCACGAGCAAATTTTCAGTAGATGTTTTGCAGTATCAGTTTTGTCAATTTCAGTTTTTCATACTGAAATTGACAGAAGCAGAAGTTATTATGAAAGCAGAAAGTGCATAAGTAGGCTTGAAATGTAAAAAAAATTGTCCCACGGCATGCCTAGAATTTTAATAATTCCTGATAGCAATGCTAGGTATGAAAGAATATTCAGCCAGGTTAGAAAATGAAAAACTTGAGTTTTTCTTTTTCTGGAGAAACCAGGAGAAAATGCTCCTGGCAATCAATCTAGAGAGAAGGGTCATTTTTGTAAACAAAACTTTGACAACATTTTTGAAGAGGACTTGACATTTGTTAACATTGTGCAAACATATCTTCCTTGAAGTATATCTGAACATCTCAAGAAAGACTAGATTGATCTATTTAATGGTAAGTAAAATGAATGATTCTTCCTTGTAGGCAGAATAACAATCATAAGGCACAAACATAAAATCTCAGGAAATAACAGATTTTTGGCTGATACAAAAAATAAAAATCATTTGGCCAAAAATGATTTTAAACATTACTGGACTAAACAAGCACTCTCAACAATAAAATAAGTCAGGCCAATAAGTATTAACCCCACAACTAAATATATAACAACGTACCAGGAATGTTACTTATGTAATATAGTTTGTAGCCAGTCGGTTTAATATATAATTCAGTTATAATGGTTTAAATGATATCTGTACCAAAACAAGTTAGGAAAGTGAATAACTGTTAGTTTATGACTTAAGTTTCATATTGTGTGTGTGTGTGTGTGTGTGTGTGTGTGTGTGTGTGTGTGTGAGTGAGTGAGTGAGTGAGTGAGTGCACCTGCATACACTGAAAGATTGTAAGAGAAGCTGCAGTACAGAAATAAAGATGTTGGTCTTTTTTGTACAGCACTTAAATGATCCCAACTAATGGCATATTTAAGAAGCAGGTGAAAACTTAGCTTTATTAGCCAATGTTGCTAATAAACAATTTCAGATCTTTACACGTTGGTACAAAGAGAATGTTTCTCATTCTTATCAGTTATGCTGCTGCAATAATCTACAGTATAGCATTACCCCAAAGCAAATGGAAAAGTGAAGAGTGCATCATAACTGCACAATTCATAAGGTAGTAGTCAAAACTGTGAGCCAAAATTATATTTTGAATGTTTACATTTGAATGTCAAATAATTACATCTCACATTCAAATGTCAAAAAAAAAAAAAGTCATGATCTATCATGAAAACACAAAAAGGCTGTAGCTACATATAAGAGTATTAAGATATCTTAGATATTAAGAGGAAATCCAAGGATTTACTAAACAAATACAGGGCAATGTCAGGAAAAAAATTGGGAGATTGGATGAATCTGAAAATGCTTGAAATTCTGCCCAGACACAACAGGAGGGTATATGTTGAGGGTCTTGTCAATCAATTTGGCCCATAGGGAGAATGTGTAAGGATCATGGGGTGGAATTTTCTCAGCATAGTCAGTGCTTGTTAACAGGAGAGACTGTTTTTACAGGGATAGGTTACACTTAAATAGAAAGGGTCAAAGAATATTTGCTGATGCTATTGAGGCAATGTATGTGGTCGAAAAACTTCTAGCTTGGAAGATTAATCTATTAGTCTGATACACGGACTAATAGATTAACTAGAGCCGTCAAGCAGAGGTGAAAGTGACTGTTGCATTGCTTCTATTGGAACATGCAGCATCCTGGAAAGCAAGATGAGGATTTCAGGCCCTGTTATGGTTCATCATGCAACAAGTAAATACATGGGCTGTGGTTAAAGTAACTAAGAGTAAGAACATGTGCATTTATACTTGCATGTCCACTAATGCTAGGAGCATCGTAAATAAATTTGATGAATTTTAAGTACTGATTAAGACATCGAACGCACACATTATACGGAAAGCAGAGACATGGTGTCAATCAAATATAGGTGATGATGCTGAATTTGAATATGAGGAGTATGTATAAAGAAAAGAAGGCCAGGGCAGGAGTGGTAGAGGGGTTATGCTATTAGTTAAGAAGCATATTAAATCTAAGGCATTGCATATGGGTGACCTGTGCAATACTGAGTCAATTGGTGTGATATAAGCACTGGGAAGACAAAATTGAGAGGAGTGTGTTATACGTCTAAAGACTGTGATGAGTATACCAAACAGCTATACAGAGAA
Source organism: Mastigoproctus giganteus (assembly GCF_048544385.1). Taxonomy (NCBI): domain Eukaryota; kingdom Metazoa; phylum Arthropoda; class Arachnida; order Uropygi; family Thelyphonidae; genus Mastigoproctus; species Mastigoproctus giganteus. The sequence continues at coordinate 165,719,082 of NC_143586.1, read as the reverse complement.
ATAGAGTGGGCCAGTAAATCAGAATGCCTCCCAATGAGAGATTAATTTTCCAGATGTTGACTGGAATTTCTGGGTTGATCACATACAATAGCAAGGTTTGCTAACTAGGATTGGATACTATGATGTAGTCACAAAAGAATTGGATGCAGGGAATAACTTTGATATTATATATTTGGATCTTAGAAAGGCTTTTGATACTGTTGCACATGGAAGACTGCTGCACAAATTGGAGCAGTTTGGCATTGGTGGCAAATTGTTGCTATGGATAAAGGGATGGTTGAGTGGCAGAAGATAGAGAGTGGTAATTAATGGGCACTGCTCATTGTGGACTAATGTTATTAGTGGAGTCCCTCAGGGTTCAGTGTTGGGTCCATTGTTATTTTCTGTATTTATAAATAATATTGATGATGGTATATCAACTTAATGTCCAAGTTTCCAGACGATACAAAGGTTGGCAGGGTTGTTAAGAACGCTACTGACGCTATGCTGCTCAAACAGGATCTGGAAAGGTTGAGCAGATGGGCTGAGAGGTGGCAAATGAAGTTTAACATTGACAAATGTAAAGTACTACATATGGGAAACAACAACCCCAGAGCAACGTATCAACTCTGTGGTACTACACTGACAGTGGTAGAGAATGAAAAGGACCTGGGGGTAATTGTGCAGACAGATATGAAGTTCTCTGAGCAGTGCAGACGGGCTGCAAAAGTAGCTCATGGTGTCTTGTCAGTGATATACAGGAATGTTTCTAGCAGGGATCAGGAGGTGATTATTCCCTTGTATAAGGCACTAGTCAAGCCACACCTTGCTGTAAAAAGGTCTGGAGGCCTCATTTCAAGAAGGACGTAGAGCTGCTGGAACGAGTACAGAGAAGGCCAACAAGGTTAGTGAATGGAACAAAGGGTTGCTCTTACGAAGAAAGGCTTAAGTTTTGCAAATTACAGTGTCTGGAGACTAGGCACCGGCGAGGTGATCTGATAGAGGTGTACAAAGCCTTGAATGGTTTGAGCATGCTCAATGCTGATGGGATACTGCCTCTTGCTCAGAATAATCACCTGAGAGGGCATAAATTCAAATTGAGAAAAGACAGATGTAGGAAAGATGTGCGGAAATTTGCCTTTAGCCAGCGGGTAGTTGGTTGGTGGAACAGACTTCCATCCCTTGTTGTGGAAGTTGATAGACTAAATAAATTTAAGGCTCAGAGCTGGACAGGTATTTCGAACAAACAGAGGGGTGAAGTGGAAGGGTTTTTTTTTTTTTTTTTTGTTTTTTTTTTTGGCTGATGCTGCATAAGCTTGCTTTCTTGCATCATATGCCTCTACTAATGCTAATGCTAAGGTTTTTTGTAGAAGATGGGAGTCTGTTCCAGCAATCAACTACTCACTGACTAAAGACAAACTTCCACACATCTATTCTACAACTGTCTTTCCTCAATTTGAATCTATGACCCCCTCAGGTTCTTACTCTGAGCAAGCAGAAGAATCCTATCAGCATTGAGCCTGCTCAAACTATTCAAGACCTTGTACACCTCAATCAGTTCACCTCGCAAGTGCCTAGTCTCAGATGCTTCAACTTGCAGAATTCAAGCCTCTCTTGATAAGAGCACCCCTTTGTTCCTCTCACCAATCTTGTTGCCCTTCTCTGTACTCATTCTAGCAACTTCCTTAAATGAGGCCTGCAGACCTGTATGCAGTACTCAAGGTGTGGCCTGACCATTCATTACCTTATACTAATGGATAATCACCTTCTTGTTTCTTCTAGCAAAATTCCTAAATATCATTGAAAAGACTCCATGACCTGCTCTGGCAGCCAGTCTGCACTGCTCAGAGAACTTCATATCTGACTGCACAATTACCCCCCTGGTCTTTTTCATTCTCCACTTTCCTGAGTATAGTACCAAACAGTTGGTACATTTCTCTTTGGTTACTGCTACCCATATGCAGTACTTTACATTTGTCAATGTTAAACTTCAGTTGCCACTTCTCAGTCCATCTGCCCAACTTTTCTAGATCCTGTTGCAGTAGCATATTGTCTTTACTATCATTAAAAACCCTGCCAACCTTTGCATGATCTGCAAACTTGGACATTGAGCCTGATATACCTTCATCAATATCATTGATAAATACACAAAACAATGGGCCCAGCACCAAACCCTGGGGTACTCCACTGTCCATTGTCCAGAGCAGTGTCCATTGATTACCACTCTGTCTTCTCTCACTCAACCACCCTTTTATCCACTGTAACAACTTGCCCTTAATGCCATACTGCTCCAATTTGAACAGCAGTCTTCCATGTGAAACAGTATCAAAAGCTTTCCTGAAATCCAAGTATATAATATCAAAATAATTTTTTGCATCCAGTTCATTATGACCACATCGTAGTATCCAATCAGATTAGTCAGACAAGACCTCCCCTTAACAAACCCATGCTGTGTCTGAATTATTACTGCAGTCTTGTCTAGGTGATCCTGCAACACTTCTTTAACCAGTGACTCCATTATTTTCCCCAAAACAGAAGTTAAACTAACAGGTCTATAATTATTTGTGTCACCCTTTGAACCCCCTTTTGTGAACTGGAGATACATTTACACATCTCCATTCCATGGGGACCTACCCTGAATCTAAGGGCACTCTCATAATTATGGCTAAGGGTTTGCATTCTTCCTTTGCAGCCTCTTTCAATATATAAAAAAAAAAAAAAAAAAAAAACTGGATAGATTCCATCCATCCCAGGTGTCTTTTCTTTATGGTTAATTTAAACAATTTCTCCTACACTTTGCTCTCCATTATTACAAAATTACTTAGCTCCCTGTTATAGTTTAGTAAACTTCTGTCCTCTCCTTCTTACAGAATTCTTTACGTGTGAATGTAGATGCATTCTTGGTTATCAGCAGTGATTCTTCATGTATTAAGAATATGCAGGTAAAAGATCTACTGAGTATCAGCGATCACAGCATACTAGTGCAGAATTTAATTAAAGAAGTCAAGGGTAGAGGGTAAGGCTTTTGTTGGCGCCTGCAGTGAACTCAGACAGTTGTTAAATTCTATGTGGTGCGACCAACTGATGATGTTATCAACAGCAAATTCCAAATTGGAAGCATTCAGAAGCAATCATAGAAGCTACTAGGCCTTTCATACCAATGAAGACATACTATTCAAGGTTTAGACCTAAATGGATGTCAAATGAACTACTGTGACATGTGGTAAAGAAGAAAAGTGCACAGGATGCATATAATTATCAGGTGATGCAGAATCTTATGGTATATAAGCTAGTCTGTAATCAAGTCACAAAGGAGGTTAGGAAAGCTGAGGCAGATTATGAGAATTCTCTGGAAGAGAATGCAAAGGAAAGCAGCAAAGACGTCCATGCTTATATTAACAGTAGAAGGAAGGGAATGAATCGCAATGTGCCACTTGATGTCAACAGGGTAACTGTTAGTGACCCCACACATCAAATGTCTGACAAATTTAATAGGTATTTTGCATCTACATTCACACATGAGAAATTCTGTAGGGAAGGGGATGCCAGAAATTTACCAAACTCTGACAGGGAGCTAAATGACTGTGATAACTGAAAGGAAAGTGGAAGAGAAATTGTTGAACCTGAAATAAAAAAAGCAGATGGAATCTATTCAATTATATCAAGGGAAACAACAAAGGAAATAAGCAAACCCCTAGCCATAATTATGAGAGCATTCTTGGATTCGGGGGCTATGGAATGGAGATGTGTGATTGTATCCCTAATTCATAAAGGGGGCCCAAAGGATGATGAGTAATTACAGATCTGCCAACTTAATGTCTGTTCCAATGAAAATAATGAAGTCACTAGTTAAAGAGGTAATATAGGACCATCTTATCCTGCATTATCTCCTTAAATGCAATTATACTGTAGTCACAGAATAAATGCAATTAAATTGCATATGAATTTGTTAAGGGGCAGCCTTGTCTAACCAATATGATAGGTTACTATGATGCAATGACAAACTGGATGCAAAAAAAGAATTTCAATATTACATACTTGGATTTCAGCAAGGCTTTTGATACTGTTGCATGAAAAAGACTGCTGTACAAAACGGAACAACATTGCATTAAGTACAAGTTACTGCTACAGATAAAGGGATGGTTAAGTGCAGTGCTTTTTTTGTAAAAATATAGGTGCCAGTACTCATTCTTTGCTATCAGTAAAAATTGAAAATTAAAAGGACATGAAAAGTACTCTAAATTTTTTTCCTCCTGATATTGTTACTTTAGTAGTAACGTTTTTAGAATAAGAACAACAAATTAAGTACAGTAAACCCCCGCTATTCGCGGGGGTTACGTTCCTGGGAAATGCCACAAATACCGAAAACGCGAATACTGAGTTATGGCTCCCATAGTAATAAAGGGGTTCCGTTCCAAAGTATGAAATATATAAGAAAAGCTAGTCTAAAATTTTGTCTATGTATGTATTATATGTACCTTCATAATATGACTATGTACATAGACAGTACATAGTGAAATGCAAGCATATGGCATCGAAATGAAAATATGAAACAATTAAATATTAAATGTAATAGTTATTAGAAATTTCAAACAAATCTTTCAAACCAGCGCCTTTGCTAACTAAAAAACTTATCACGTTAGTGCTATCACCTGTTTCGCTAAAGTTTTGATAAAGGAGTTTTGCCTTTTCATGAATGATGAGTGAACTTAACGGAATTTTATTTTGAGTTCAGTCTTCTATCCACAGATTTAAAGACTTTTCCATTTTTTCTAATTTAACATCACGAGTTACAGAGCAAATTTTTGAAGCAATTAGTGCGTTTTCACAGACACTACAGCGGATTTTTTCTTCTGATTTCTTAATTGATCGTACCGTTGACTCATTGATTTTATAATGTTTAGCCACTGAGAAGACACTTTCACCATTAGAAATTTTGTCTAATAACTCAATTTTATTCGCTAATGTCATCACCTTCTTCGATCTTTTCACATTTCTCTTGTTATTCGTAGCCATATTTTTGTACGGGTTAGTTCGGGTTAAAATGTTCACGGCGCTTTAAAATTCACATTTTTTTAGGTTTCATTTTATATTAAATCAGCGACCGCGAATTGCGGGGATTTACTGTATATTAACAGAGTTTATTAAGCATAAATTTATTATTCAAGTATATAAAAAATAAGTAAAATTAAAGTTTTTGTAGAATATTCCAAATTTTTATTAAGTTCTCATCCGACACGCTATGCCGACTTCTTTTCTTCCTCTTTGCGTGGCAGTTGCTGAATGACGTTTCCGAAGCAGCCATGAATCGACATATTTTGCTGGATCGAAGCGGGTCAGTGGTAGAGCTACAGTTTTAAGAAACAGTAGTGAAGAAACCATTTTTGTCATCAATGAAGCGCTGGTTGGGCTGACGACCAGATTCATTTGTGAAAATCCTCATTCACATTCACTCGGTGAAATTAGTATTGTACTCAGAGCGTTCATCAAATGCTTCAATTCTTCCGAAACTTTCTTACCAATTAGGTATCCACGAATTGCATTTAACTGTAATTGACAATTTTCTAACTTCATTTTCACCAAATGCCAACAATTCATATTTAGAAGGATTAATACCTTTGTTGTCCTTCCCTCGTCATCGGGATTGTCACTAGTTCTTAAATCTGAATTTTTTATTTTCTTTTTTTTGAAACTGTCTAAAATATCGGTGTCATTCGGATATTCGGGTACTATGACCATGTAAACATAGATCGGAAAAATGTGGATAACGCACTTCCGAGAAACAACAGATGATTATTTGTCGCGGTAAAAGAAAATCACTTTTCTAATTCTCGAACGGGGCGCTTACAGTTAATTCATAGCGGCATCCAACCTATGGCCCACGAGGAAAATGAACTAAAACAGCATTTTAAATTTTGTTAATTGTCAAAAACATTTTCGAATTAAATGTTCTGTTCAGTAAATGTAATTGTGTATTGTACTTAAAATTTTTGAATATTTTCAATTTTACTTTGAATTTAGTGTGTTACATGCAACAAGATATAACACATTAAAGAAATCTAACTTCGAATTTTTTTGAATATGGCCTCTGTACAGGAAAAGGTTGGACACCACTGCAGTAGAAGGTGGGCCAGAGCCCATTGGGAATGCACCTTGATCTGCTCACTCTTGACCAGCGCGACTTCTCCATATGTGGGACAGGTGGTCGGATAGGTTTTCCCAGGTACGACTAAGTTGTAGAATGCTAATCCCTTTAGCCGTCTTAATTCGGGCAGCAGCACTAATTGCCTAAATTGCCTGAAGGCCAGAAAATCGAACAGGGCATACCGAGTTAATTCTCTCCTAATCTGTTCGCTATATGAAAATTTTCTTTGCTCAATGGAAACTTTTTTTAAATGTAAACTTCCAAGGGGAATTCAAAATAATTAAACAGAGGTCCGACTGAGTAATTTAATATTATAAAAATGGTTATGTAGTTTTATATAGAAAAAATCTTAACAATAGACAGTAAAAAATTCAAATTTAGTTAAATCATTTTAAGCTTATTTGAATAGTAGATAAACATGTGAAAAAAAATTTATGGAATATTACAAATTTCAAAGTGCATTGCATCCAAATGTCCCAAGTCACTGTTAGTAAAGTTGCCGGTACGCCGTACCATTGCGTACCATCCCAAAAAAAGCACTGGTTAAGTGGAAGAAGACAGAGTGGTTATCAATGGGCACTATTTTTCATGGACTAACTTTATTAGTGGAGTCTTCCAGCACCCAGTGCTGAGCCCATTGTTGTTTTCAGTATTTATTAATGATACTGATGAAGGTATATCAGGCTAAATGTCTATGTTTGCAGTTGATACAAGGTTAGCAGGGTGATTAATGACAGGATGCTACTGCAACAAGATCTGGAAGAAAAAGTGGGTCAATGGACTGAAAATTGGAAGTTGAAGTACAACATTGACAAATGCAAGGTACTGCATATGGGTAGAAATAATCTCTGAGTAACAGTAAGTTACCAATTGCGTGGTACCACACTCAGGGGAGTGGAAAATGAAAGACCTGCGGATAATTCTGCAGTCAGATATGAAATTCTCTGAGCAGTACAGACATGCTGCCATGACAGCTCACTGGGTTTTGTCAATGACATACAGAAACCGCTAGCAGGGATAAGGTGGTGATTATCCCCTTATACAAGGCCGTGGAGCATCATGAGTACTGTATACAGGTCTGGAGGCCTCACTTTAGGAAGGATATAGATCAGCTCGAATATCTACATCCTTCCTGGTTACAGAGAATGGTAACCAGATTGGTGAAGGGAACAAGGGGGTGCTTTTACCCAGAAGGGCTTCAGTTCTGCAGCATCTGAAGACTAGGTGCCGTGGGGAGATCTGATTGAGGTGTTTAAGGCCTTGAATGGATTGAGTAATCTAAATGTTAATGGCATTTTCCATCTTGCTGAGACTACACACGAGGAGAAAGTTGTTGTTATTTCGGTTTTAGGAGCATTAGCAACTAAGGCCATACTGCTCCGGGATATGCGGTGGTCATTCCCTGACCTTTCTGCATCCTCCGTATTTGGTGGTGACGGGCTCGAACCCCGGTCTAATCAAGAAGCATGTACTACGGAGTGTTGCTCCTTCCCACCTGGCTATGGAGGCGCCTATGAAGGGAAAGAAATTCAAGTTGAGGAAGGATGGTTGCAGGATAGATGTGTGGAAATTTTCTTTCAGCATAAGGTGGTTGATTGTTGGAACAGGCTTCCATCTGTCACTGTGGATGTGGATGGTTTGAATAGACAAATTCGTGGAAATTATGGATGGGTGAAGTGCATGGCTTTTTTTTTTTTTTTTTTTGTGCATGGTATATTGTGAAAAGTGAAAAAATAAATGAGCAGAAAGAAATGTCATACCTCTTCTCATTTCCGTAAGATTTCTGGGCAACTTTGGCATGCAATATGACCAAAACCATATCTCCCCGCTCTCTTAAGTACCTTTTCATTGATTCTCTAAATTAAAAAAAAAAAAAAAAAAAGAGAGAAACCGTGTTTATAAGTTCAGACTATTATATTTAACAACTCAAATTACTAAAATGAGGAACTGTCTTCATAAAATAAAAGCTTTTCTTTCAATTAGGTTTTAAATCAAATAATATATATCAATAGAACAGCTGTTCAGAATTTTTAAATGTTTGGCAGAATCACTGTTTTTAAAAAATTAATAGTGTGGACACACTGAACATTTATTTATAAATTAAAAAGAATTTCCTCTGCATAATATAAAAATTATTAGTCTATAACCCATTATAAAAAGACAGGGAAAACAGTATTAATTATTGAACATGAATGTGGCTACGTACTTTCAAGGAAGCTGAGAGTCTGCCTGATTTCCTTTCAAGGTTTGTTGGCGGGTACCCTGGTGTTGCAATCATGCCAACCAATTTATGAAGTATAACTCCACAATATGAGAGATGCCAAAAGGTGTACATAGTAATAAATACTAAATAAAATAAATGTACAGGGTATAATACATTATGAGCTTGAAAGTCACTATAGAACCGATAGGCCAACAAGCCTCGAAACTGTGTCGTCTGGGTGGTGGTGGTGCCCGCTGAGAATTGGTGAAGCGTTACTTATTCGAGGTAGTGCAATACATAGTAATTCGTTGTGAAGGTAGTCACAATATCGTGTCACCGTTTGATCCCCTTAGTGAGCTGGGGCTACACATAGTATTGTGTATCCCCAATTCTATATAGTATTGTGGTCTCATACTTATTTTTCTTGATAAATTCCTGACACACACATTCACACAGTAGAAATGTGAGCTAGCATGCACATTTTCATAAAACAGCCAGGGAAAGGTTCCATAAATGCTAAAAATTGTGAACACTCACCCCATTCTCAAACTTATTTTTATCAATATATACTATGCTATGATTGGCAATTAACATATAAATACTAAATAACATTAAAACTCAGGTCATTAATAATACCTTTTGCATTTTAATATACGGGCACTCCCAGGCTTACGTAATACTTGACTTACGGAAATTCGACACTACATATATGTTTTTGCTGGCCAGTGCAAACTTTAAAAGATCATGGAAATGCATTTTGCATCCTGTAGGAATAAACGGAAGTATCTTGAAAATATCATAGTGTGAACCCAATAACACATTGGTGGTTTTTTTTTTTTTTTTTTGGTAATTCGTTCCAAGACCTTGGAAGTTGAAATTTTCATTACATAACTAAGCTATTTATCTCTCAAAAAGGCCATTTTTATAATGGAAATCGCAATACACTTTCATTGTTATAATATGTTCGGTTATAAGAATCAATTTGAATATCTTTGTGATATTTTTTATAAAACACATTTCTGGAGGTCCATAAAATAATAAAAACAATTTGCACTTTCCAGTTTACTGGGCTTTTCTGTTAGCGCAATCTATTATAAACAGGTAGTAAACTCAATCTGATTGCATTTGCAATAATACTGATAACTGGAATTCAGTGAGTTTTCACATTACGGTATTATGGTGAAATGAGTTCCCCTTCACTGAAATCTTCAATCATATAAAAAACATAAATAAATTTTCAGAATCTTCTCTTCATTCCTATTTACTTATTACAATGGTGAAGGGAAAGGGACCAACAAAAAGTGCAAGTGCTGGCAGCGCTAGGAAACAAAACAAAATTGATCTAGAAATGAAGATGATTAATTAAGAAGTACGAAGCAGGACTAAGTTTATCATCTATTGCACAGAATTAGGTCTCGCTGCTTCAACAGTAAATACTATTTTAAGGGAGTGTGCATATAAAAGAACGTGTTAAACGATCAATGCATTTCAGATCAACAGTGATCACAAAACAGTGTTCAGGTGCTATATCAAATACAGAAAAGCTATTAATATGGATGGAAAATCAGATTCAGAAGCAAGTGCCCCTTGAGTCCAATGGAAATTCAAGCAAAAGGAGGAGTATTTATGAAGATATTAAGGATAAGTATGGCAAACCCCAAGCCAAGTTTGTGGCAAGCAACAGGTGGATTAATAGGTTCAAGCATTGCACTGGTTTCCAAAACATTAAGTATGAGGCAAAGTCACCAGTGCCGATTCTGCAGCTGCAGAGAAATTTTGTGATGTGTTGGGAAAAAACCCTTCTAAATCTCCACAGCCCTCAACTTCCGCAGCAGTGTGCTTATCAGCTGGAGAGTTAATTCTGGCAATGATGCTCGAAAGGTAAAACTTGCTGACATTATGCCTATCTCCTCTCTCTTTTTGTAATTTTATAATTTTGAAATTTTTGTTAATTTTGTACACTTTTGTAATTTTTCCTGTGCATGAGATAAAAAAATTTAATATATAATTCTATTTAGACTCAAGCATTTAGGGCATAAGCCTCAAGCTATGAAGGAGTCTAGACTATGTTTAAATATAGTGCAAATGCATCAGAAATACATAGCTATATCTGAATAAATCAGAATATTGGTAAAAAGGCATCGTTTTAAGTTATATCTCATATTGTGAATACCTTCACAACGAGTTGCCATGATATTGCACTACTTCGAATAAGCAACGCTTCACCTAAGGAGAAGACTAATGTTACTTATTCTCAGATGGATATAAAACTGAAACGGTGCCGTCTGGGTGGTGGTATCCATCTGAGAATAAGTAACATTAGTCTTCTCCTTAGGTGAAGCGTTGCTTATTCGAAGTAGTGCAATATCATGGCAACTCGTTGTGAAGGTATTCACAATATGAGATATAACTTAAAACGATGCCTTTTTACCAATATTCTGATTTATTCAGATATAGCTATGTATTTCTGATGCATTTGCACTATATTTATACATAGTCTAGACTCCTTCATAGCTTGAGGCTTATGCCCTAAATGCTTGAGTCTAAATACATGATACACCATCAGGCATCTCTCATATTGTGGAGTTATACTTCATAACTGTTTTGCCATCGTTGCATCACTCGGGTACCTACCCACCCACCGAAGAAGGGCCAAATAGCTCTGAAACGGTGCCGTCTGGGTGGTGGTATCCATCTGAGAATAAGTAACATTAGTCTTCTCCTTAGGTGAAGCGTTGCTTATTCGAAGTAGTGCAATATCATGGCAACTCGTTGTGAAGGTATTCACAATATGAGATATAACTTAAAACGATGCCTTTTTACCAATATTCTGATTTATTCAGATATAGCTATGTATTTCTGATGCATTTGCACTATATTTATACATAGTATATAATTCTATTTACATGTTCGTCGAACATTTCTTTTTTGCTTCAATCAAATTCAGCACACATAGTTGTGAGTGCTGCATAAGCATTTAGGGAAATTCCGACTTAGGTAAAAATCAACTTATGTAGAGGTCTGTGGAATGCAACCCTTACATAAGTCGGAGAGTGGCTGTATTTTAAATAAAAAATGTAAAGAAAGAAAACATACATGGCTAATTTTTTTTTTTAAGAAATGGAAGGTTGGTTGCCTGGCTTGCTTTTCTTTCTTTCCTCTTCTAAAATAAATCTGTAACTGCTCATCGGATCATTCAATTTTCTTTTGAACATTCAACTTCTTTGGATGCCTGGATCCATGTCAGAAATCATTTTTGCCAAAACTTTAAAGCTTCCACTTTTATTTCAATATCTGATGCTTGCTTTCTTTATTTTTTGAAACACTATCACACTCATTTGTTTATGAATGTGTATGGGTAGTAAGAATAAGTATATATAGGAACTGCATATAAATTTTGACAGAAAATATATAAAAAATCAAAATATGCACCACATTCTCTCAGGCAATCATAAATTGAAATGATGCTAATGAAAGGAAAAGAATAACATAGCAACATATATCTTCAAATTTTTGTGCATGTAACCATGAATAAAATAAAAAGGTGTCAAAATAACTATATATGCATAACCAGGATGAGCTGTACTTCCCATCCTGGGAAGTACAGCTCATCAAATCAGAAAATCTCAGTAAATCAGAAAAATTAAATCCATATGTACATTGGTAATAAATTAAAAGAACTCTTATTGAAAATAAGTAATAAAATCAAATACTGAATATTTATCACATTTGGTTTGGACTGTTTACTACCAACTGATCTAGAATATGCATTATTAACTAGATAATGGGTGTGTGTGTGTGTGTGGTGGGGGGGGGGGGTTTCTTGCACAAAATTCAATCATATGAATTCTGTGTACAAGTATTCTTTCAGGCAGTTCTCCTGCATATATACTTCTCAAAACAGTCATATTAATCCAGTGACAGTGGGGACCCAATAACAAAGCTTGTGAATTCGGTATTCTAAAAATACTGTATTTACTGCATCAATGCTGACTGCACTAAAAACAAGAAAATTCAAAAGAAATTTTAACTGACAGCACAAGCAAACAGCTTAGTCCTGTCTATGGCATAGTCTACAAAACGAGCAGAGAATGTTAAAGGCTGAGCAACCATTTGATCCTACAGAAAACAAGTAGGTATTGCAAAACACTACTGCTTTACATTCAAAAAAGTAATGCCTCCTACTTTAACAGGATGAAAAGTACTTTCCATTTTATAAATGACAACTTATTAATTTGTCACAGTTTTTGTCTAAATTTACTCAATTTTTACTTCAGTTATTTCAATCAAAAATAAAAGGTGTTACTTTTGTCAATTCCTCTCATGCAGTTATCATGTCTGATACAAAAAAAAAAAAAAAAAAAAAATCTCTTAAAAATATATAGTGAAACTCACTTATAATGATGGCGTCTGGACCACCAATTTTCAATCACTAAATCCGCAAATCATAATATCTGACACTGAAAAAAATAATAATAATAAAAAATAACAAATGTGTGACTGTGTGTCAAAAAAAAATTAATAAACATAAATCATACACACACAGCCATCTTAAACTGTATACTACTGTATACCTACAGGCAGAATTATGTACAAATCTGGAAAACTTAAAATACACCTGTAGTAGATGATATACTAACAATAGCCAAACAGTTGGGAAATTTATTTAGGAAATCGTTCTATGTTTGCAGTGAGAACCAAGCAACTCTCTGAGAATTTCATTGCAGTTGTAAAGGACAGGAACAGTTATCAAAAGAGACTTAAGGAAGAGATAACAAATAGCCACACTTTGTAAATAAGAGTAAAAAAAAAAAAAAGCTAGTTATGTTTTTTTTTTTATTTAAAAAGTATTATTTGATTTTCATCTAGCCAGATAAAAAATTAACCAAGTAATTATTGCAGAAAAGCATTAGAGGTACACAAAATGAATTTAAGTTCAATACTCAGTAAAAAAAAGTCATCAGTCAAAATAGGTATATTTGAATTGACACAATGTCACAAAAATTACCATTAGTAATTACTCTTAGAAATCATAGACCAATTGTTTTGAAAAGAAAACAACATCATAAAAACACAATCATTATAAATGAGTTCCACTGTATTACATTTCATATAATGACAACAGAAATGAAAATAATTATGTCTACCCACAATCAAAATGATAGTATGATAGAAGATTGTTCATTCAGAATTACCTGTAGCATTTAACATAATTGGCATTGTTAACCATCATAAATACATTTGGTAAGATATGGCTAAAATAAACACTACTCCCAATTGCTAAATCACTGTAGCACATCAGTTTGCAAAACCTTTGTAAACTGACATTTAAATAAGTAACATATATATTTTCCAGTGTTAAGTGTGGATAATATGTACTTCATTTATCACACTACTTTTCACTTATATACCAGGTGATTCCGAATTCCATGTTATGAATTCTACAGTGCCTTCCTGAAAACAAAATGAAGCTAAAATATTCTTGGGAGGTTTTTTTTTTTTTTTAACAGTGTTTTTAAGAAAAAAGTGTGTAATGCTTGAAATAGTGCTTAAAAATGAACAATGTAAAAGAAAAATACAGTATATAAATGAAAAAATTATCCCCAGGGGCTCACATCTAGTGAGTATGGGCTTGGCACACCCAGGGTCCCAAGTGCTGGATATCATCATTCTTCTCTTTCTTGGTGATTTCCTTCTACTTCTCTCTCTCTCTCTCTCTCTCTCTCTCTCTCTCTCTCTCTCTCTCTCTCTCTCTCTCTCTCTCTCTCTCTCTCTCTCTCTCTCAGGGTAACTCGAGAATTTTTTTTTTTGGCTGGTGCAGCATAAGCCTCAGGCTTCCTTGCACCATACAACTACTACTACTAATAATAATAATAAGAAGAAGAAGAAAGCAGAAGATACATATTTTATATAAATTATTTGTTTTTAGTTTATTAACAAAATTCTTATTTCAAAATTTCAAATTTTTAATTTATTAACATCTTCATATAAAATACAAAGTTCCAAAAACAAACAAATATTTATTCGTTCTTTTCTGCGAATTCTGTTGTGACTGTTGCGCTGCTTGTGGATGGAACACTTGCAACTTCTACTCTATCTGCTGCACTGCTTAATGCTTCTATTGATTTCTTTAGACACTTTTGTATATCATCTTGTTTATGGCTTTGTAATTTCTTTATGATAAAATTATTATGCACCATGTGCGCATGCATGACGTCTTGAAGACTGAAGCTATGGTTCTGTTCCATAAATTTAATAACTGTTTCAATGGACTTTTCTGGAGTAGCCCAAGATATCTTTTCTTCGACTTTGTTTTCTTCACCAGATTCTTCTGAATCTGGTGAAGAAAACAACTCTTCTATCTTATCAGGAGTTATAATGCTTCGAATAATTTCTTGATCAGTGAAAGTCACTGTAACATCAACATCATCTTCAATGCATATCCACTCTTCTATGTCATCAGCATAAAGTTTGCATAGAGAGTAGTCTTCCATACTTAATTTAACAGTTTTCCATCAATTCTTTCACTTTAGATGCCGTCAGCTTTATGCAAAATCCTTCAAAATCTTTGTTTCGATCAGATTGTAGATCTGCAAACATCACGTTCGGCCGTAACTTTCGCCACGCTCTTAAAAGAGTTACAGGCTCGACTACATTCCATGCAGTCATGAGTAAAAATGTTGCATATTTGATTGTAAAACTGCATTGAAATTCTGAAGGGTCAACATTCTTATGCATCATTTTCATAATAAAATAATTTTTATAGTGACATTTAAAGTTCCTAATGACTCCTTGATCCATGGGTTGAATTAATGGTGTTATGTTCGGTGGCAAGTAACATGCAAAAATATTTCCAGAATTAGACACTAATTTAGATTCATGCGAGTGGGCCCTACAGTTGTCAAGAAGTAGCAGGCACTTTGTATTTGCAGGCTTCCCCAATTTTCTCAAGTTCTGATGGAACAAAATCATGAACAAACCAATCGCAAAATATATCTTTGTCCATCCAAGCATTCTTTTAGGCTTTATGGGTCACAGGTAAGTGCAAAATTCCTTTAAAAGCCCGTGGATGCTGAAATTTGCCAATCACCAAATGTTTAATTTTATGCTGACCTGAAGCTTTTTTTTTTTTTTTTTTTTTTTTTGATTTGGTAGTTGTTGGCGCATCGGCTTCTGTGGCCATATTGCACCTCCCAAGGTTTTTGCAGTACTTTGATCCAAGCTCGAGGCGGGAATCGAACCCGCGACCTTTGGATTGCCGGGCTGACCTGAAGCCTTAGCACACATAAGAACGGTTACTCTTTCCTTATTAAGCTTAAATCCTGTTGCATTTCGTTCTTAGTTTCCAGACAAAGTTTTTGTGGGCAAACACTTCCAGTAAACCGCTGTTTCATCAGCATTATAAATTTGATCAGCTGTAAGGTCATAGTCAGATACAATTTTTTCGAATGTTGCACTATATTCTGTTGCTGCTTGTGTATCAGCTGACTATCTTTCTCCAGCAATATCTAACTGTCTAATACCATGACAAGTTTTGAAATTCCTAAGCCATCCATCACTAAATGTGCACTCTGATTCAAAGTCCATTTGCTCCTTAAAAGACCTTGCTTTGGCAATAAGCATTGGCCCAGAAATTGCAAATCATTTCAAAATGGTGACCACGAGCTTGCCTGCTGTCGCTGGGCATCTGTGGCACTCACGCATGCACATTCACACACAAAAGTCCGCTAAATTTATAAAGTTTGTGAGTTTTTGAAAAGTCCAGATTCTCAGATGATCCGGATTTCTAGCATCCAGATTTTCAGATTTTTACTGTATATATATGAAATGTTAAAGGATAAAGAATGAGTTACATAAATCATAAAAATAATTACATTAATATTTTATGAACATTTAAATAGTACTACAATAAAATAAATCAGAAGCCAAAGTTTTTTCTCAATAATATTTCATTTAATTTCTTCCTGCCTAATCATATTTTTATGAACTCAAAAAAATTTATACACACTAAGAATGAAATTAGTTATTTTCATATCCAAACAGATTCATTCATCTGACCATTTATCAACATTTTCATTGTTTAGAATGACAAACCAAAAGGCACAATAATTTTTCAATTTCCCAAGTCCACTTTTGAATCTTAAAATACAACCTTCAAAATTTACTTAAAAAAAAAAAAAAAACAGATTAGTCATCATTCCTTGCTTTCTGAAATGAAAATTTTAAGGAACTGAGACTGCATATAAATATTTTTACATAATTCATGCTGTCTCCCAAACAAGTATGCTTTATAAAAGTATCCATTCCATAAATTGGAACTAATTCAAGGCTTCAGCCCATTTTTCTAGCTATTCATAAGTTGCTTATATATAATTTCATCTTTAAATTGTTTAATTTCTTTGCCCTAAATATTCTTATCAGTTAAAATTTTCAATTACTTTTTTAATTTGTTCATGTAGTTTGCAAGCAGGGAACAAACTTTTTTTTAAAATACATAATTTCAACATTTTGATTGTCTGATTCACATAACTCAATCTCTATTATGTGATTTTCAAAACATTCAGTATGTAGTATTTACTTATCAAACAAACTAAGCATGCAGTTTCTGCTAACTAGGCTCTGTCTATGGGAAGATTAAAGGATTAGTGGCATGGTTTAATTATAATTATTGATTTAGATTAATTTCTGCTTTTACTTAATTTCTTTAATATATTATAAATTTAATGATGGTTGTCACAAGATCAATGCTGAACACCTCATCAAAGACTATTCTGACTCAGGTGGAAATGGCCATAGGCAATCCCCATGAGTCAAAACATCACTGTTGCATTGCCTGTGGCAGGTGTTCAATGATTGATCTAGTCGCTAACCATAGCTCAGCTGTTGGTTCTTTCTTTCTTTTTTTTTTTTTTTTTCTCATTGTAAGGAATATACCAATCTAAAATTAAAACTTCATGAACTGCTAAAAAAAATTAGTCACTGAAGAAATGGGTGCTTGCCCTAAAGACAAATCTAACTGCGAGCTCATCAGGGACTCAGGATTCTAGTAATCTGCCAAATGCAACCCCCCCTCACTGGATGATATTGCATTATTCTTTAACTACTGAATCCATTATTTTTCGTGCTACAGACGTCAGACTTGTATTCTGTAGTTGGTACTTCACTCCTCTTTGAACACCCTTGTAAAGAATGGACTGGGGTGAACAACTGCAATCTGTAGGAACTTCTGAATCTTTAAGGATATTCTCATTATTATGGCTCAAGGTTTAAGTACCTATTTTGGGACTTCTTTTAATATAACTGGATAATTCTATTAGGACCATGTGCTTTGTATATCCTTTCTCATTCCTTTTGTTCACTTTCATCTGCACAATTTTTCTTCCACTTTCTGTTATTAAAAAAATTATTCAAAAAAAATAAATAACTGTCAGCAGAATGAGAAATGGATTTTGTTTTCACAAAGCTAATTATAATGGGTTCAGGCAATTTTTAAACAACTAATAGTCCAACTTTTCAGTGGGATCATTATGAATCAACAAAAGGAGACAGTTCAAGACCATCACAGCATGTACTTCTTAAATGCAGCTCACACTGCTTTCCGAATATTAGGAGTCTGCTCTAAATACTAATTACATTCCAAGAAAAAACATTAACTCACAAAAGACCAATGAGATCGAGCTAAAAATGCTTGCTCTTCTCTCAGTACATTATGGTATATATGTTGACACAGATGATGTGGCTACATGTTTAAGTAAATATCTGTTAATTATTTAAAATAAATTCTAGATGAATTATAATTATTGATTTAGATTAATTTCTGCTTTTACTTAATTTCTTTAATATATTATAAATTTAATGATGGTTGTCACAAGATCAATGCTGAATACCTCATCAAAGGCTATTCTGACTCAGGTGGAAATGGCCATAGGCAATCCCCATGAGTCAAAACATCACTGTTGCATTGCCTGCGGCAGGTATTCAATGATTGATCTAGTTGCTAACTAGATCAATTCTAGAATAATTCTAGACACATGGCCCTTTCGTGATAAATTCTAGATGTGTAGACAGTAAATCTTCACAAAAAAAAAATCCAGTTTACTATACTATAAACTGGATTCTGTAAACATGACAATTTTGAAAACTTAATTTTTTAAAGTATATGAAGCATTGCTTTAATATTTTTATTTTAAAGTATAGCATTACTAAACATGCAAAATGAAATATGCTTACATAAAAATGCTTGCTTAATTAGATCATCTTTTAGTCATTCTGTATTCATGTTAAAAAACTGGAAATTAAGTGGAAAAATTGTATTTTTGGTTAAAATGCACTTCGCTTATAATGTGGGTATAAAGTTATTCCCTGACACCTGCATTATATCAAGGTTGTACTGAATGAATTTTTCAAGGTCATATTGTGCAGTGGCAAAAACTACCATACCTCTATGTCTGCCACCATGGTGACCACAAAATTTATGGTTTCAGCACTGAGAAGTCCTCTGAACAATGTGCCAGCCAATAAGCTCCACACCAGAGTTGTTCACTACATATAACCAGTAGTCTCATTGTACCAGACAGGAAAAATCAATTTTCACAACATGACCTTGTAAGGTTCATTGAAAGAGACATGATTTAAGCAAAGTGGGGAGGAGAGGATTGCAACTCACAAAATTATAATTAGTTTTAAATAACTGTTATTTATAAAAATTTACACAATAGCTCATTACAGAGAAAATAATAAAGCAATTGATCTCTCTCTTTCTCTGAAGTACAATAGATGTTTACCTTTGCCAGCTGCTAGTATGAAATCAGTGGCTTTTTAACGTAACACAATACTTTTTATATATTCACTTTGGAAAGATAGGAAGGGGTAGTTTCACAAGATTATTACCCTTATATATATCCAAAAGCACAGAATAAAGAAGAATGGTATATCAAAGGTGCACTGTAATATGATGAGCATAAACAATTATAGCATAATAATAATAATTAATTATTATTGTTTCTAAATATCAGAAGGTTGCTTTAAATAAGAAACTCCCAGTTTTCATGCAATTCAAGAAAGAACATTTCAGCTCTCAAAGACTTAAAAAACTGAACTGGTGAAAGCAAATTAACAGCATTTGCTCTTCCCTCAGAATATCACAATATATACAAGTCAACATAGATGAACTAATTATGATGAATATAAATACAAAATTACAACATATGACTTGGTTATTCATCTGAAGAGAGAAAGGTGGGCATGACATTGGCTATTTTCTTAACCCACTTCATATCCTGACAACAACGAGCAATAGTGATTTCTCCAAATGTTGCCATATTGTTTCTACCGCTACCCATATGCAGTACTTTGCATTTGTCAATGTTAAACTTCAGTTGCCACTTCTCAAGCCCATCTACCCAACTTTTCCAGATCCTGTTGTAGCAACATACTGTCATTACTGTTATTAACAACCCTGCCAACCTTTGTATCAATCTGCAACTTTGACATTAAGCTTGATATACCTTGATCAATATTATTGATAAACATACAAAACAACAATGGGCCGAACACCGAACCCTGAGGGACACCACTAATAACATCAGTCCACATAGAGCAGTGCCCATTGATTACCACTCTCTGTCTTCTCCCACTCAACTATCCTTTTATCCATTGTAGCAACTTGCCCTTAATGCCATACTGCTCCAATTTGTACAGTGTGCAACAGTATCAAAAGCTTTCTTGAAATCCAAGTGCAGTGGATTCCGGTTATTTGGGCCACCAGTTAATCGGGGCAGCTGTTTATTTGGGGTAAATCTTAAAAAACAAAAACCATCGAGAAAATAGCCAGGGTTTACTTCGCTTAATTGGGACAAAATGCCATTTAATCGGGGCAGGAGATCTCAACACTGGAGATTACCCTACGATTGTCTCTGACCGTACCGTACCACGTAGTTCGGTCGGATTTCTGGAAGTCACAACCATAAAACAATAAAAACAATTAGCAGTCACCTGTTTATTGGGCTTTTCTGTTAGTGCAATCTATCATAAACGGATAGTATACTCGACCTTATTGAATTTGCAGTAATACCGACAGCTGGAATTCTGTGGGTTATTATGGTAAAATGTGTTTACACTTCCATGGAATCTTCAATCATATAAAAAAAATAATTTTCAGAATCTTCTCTTCATTCCTATTTTTAAAGCTTCGTAATTTGTTACTCTTGCTTTTTCTCGCTTTTTCTTGCTTTTTGTCTGATAGACTGACAAAGTCTCACTCAGTAATCTCAGTCAAGGTGTGTAGGCAAACAGCAACAGAGGTTCCACCAACTGTTGTGAGCTCATAATTTCTCAGATTGTTGAGCAGTGGTAACTTCAGTCCACTGATCTTAGGATAAACAGTATTTGGAATTGCTATTGCACTTTCCAGTGCATTTTTTACTAGAAAAGGTGAGTTTTCCAACAGGTTGGTCTTGGTATTGAATGGATAATGAGGAAGGGGGGATCAGATTCTGTCTACAAGTCTTTTGACATTTTGCTTAGGCAGAACCACACTCCTTGTGTTTATGACTTGTTATATTCCAGTATGCAAACCCAGTAGATTTCTAGGAATTAAGTTCTGCTTGCTCCCTTTCACTCTGGAAACGAAAGCTTTTTCCATCCAATCCTGCCATGTGGAGGTAGGAGCAGTGTCAACTTGTGAGCAAGCAATAGTGGATTAGTGTTATGAATAGACAGAAAAACTAAGAAAGGTAAAAGGTTTTCTTTCCTTCTTGAGTAGAAAAGTACTTTCTTTACTATGGACTATATAAAACTGAGTTTTATTATAATGCTTTAAATAAGCAAATTTAGTTTTTCAAGGAAGGGTGCAAATTTGCTAGCAAAGTCACTTGATGACAAAATCACTTGGCACCTGGGGGAGCTCCACAGCTCAATAATTATTAAGGAACTTTATTAAGGAATAGAAAAAATTAACTGTAGGGAACCTCAGAACTACAACATATATATATAACTGTAATATTCTAAAAGTTTTCAGGATGAAAAATCCTTGTGGGAAAACTCTACATCATCTTCTTTAAAGACCAGTTAACTCAGTCCCAAGTGGAAGTGCCAAAAAAATTCTTCCAGTTAACAACAGGAATCAAAGTTGTCATGCTCATTAGATTTTTTTACCTAGAAACAAATCTATCTCTTTTCTTTTTGGCTCATCCCTGTTTAAAATTTTGTTATCAATATTTTGTCAATTTCTGTTATTCTAATAAAGTGTTAGTAACATATTAACTACTAAAATAAATAATAGAATTTTATTCAGTGAGTTCTAACATATAATGAAACAACATACCTTGTTAACCGTTGATCTTTCCTCCTATAAATAAATTATAAATATAATTAGTCAATTTAAAATTAAAAAAAAAAAAAAAAAAAAAAAAAAAAAAAACAATTTGGACTATTATACTTTATTTTCTGTGAAATGTCTATAATATTACTGTTATATCGACACTTTAATTTGAAATAAATGGCAATGTATAAAAACTAGGTAAAAATAATTATCTTAAAATTTTTGAGGTATTATTATTCCTGCTTAAAAGCAAAAAGATTTTTAGTTACAATATTTAACTATCTGTTAACTGAATAGTCAAATCAGAGATGATAAAACTAACATACAAATAGAAACACTATCTGTTTAGAGTTTGGAATAGCAATGGAAATTTGGTGAGCTACAATTAATATAAGATTGTTTTCTAATATTAAAATTGAAAGTAAAGTGAATGAGAACAAACCTAAATCAAAATAAAAATAGGATATGCAATAAATACCAGTAATCAATACTACTCACTGTAATTGAAAGAACAAAGCTGGAATAAAAAAATTAACTGCATACAAAACACAACTACTGAAAATCACAGCTGTGAGTTAATATTATTACAAAATGTTTTGTGTTGTTATTATGAAGTAAGCACCATCATGTCTTTTTTTTCTTCTTTAATGTGAATTATACTTGGGGCTAAAACATGCCAAAAAAGAAAGATCTACTTCTGAGCATCTTAATTCTTTAAAAAAAAAAAAAGTGGTCATTAGTCATACCAAATCAAAGAGAGACAGCTTTAATCAAAAAATCATTATTTGGTAATATTTAAAAAACATAAACAAATACATAAACTGAATTTTATTTAGAATTTGGACATAAATATAGGATAATGCAGTGTTTCCCAAACTATGTTCTGTGAAAAATTGTAATTAATAATTTTAAAAAAATAAAATAAAATAAATAAATTTTGCATATTTGTAGAGTACACCACTTTTGTATAATTATAATATTTAACATAATTTTTTTTTTTGGTTATTAATATACTGGCATAGACTAATAATCAAATAGACCACGGAACACTTTATTTTGGCGGGCTTTGCATAGAGAAGTATGTGATGGGGTAATGACATCTACAAAAAAAGTAGCAATGTGGTGATCTAGTATGCCATTCATATGCGATTTAGCCTGGAGTACACGGGTTGAAGGAGAGGAGGAAGCGAACCGATATCATAACTAAACTCGATTCCTTGTATAAATTGTTTCTGATAATTATTAGTATTCCAAAATATTTTGTAATAAGTAATCTACTTAAAAATATTTAAGTAATCTACAATTACCGAATTTCAAAATATTATTAGTAAAATATGTGACCATGGATTTGTGGTTGAAAAAAGGAGCTTTAAAACGTGAAGCAAAGTACTTCTAGTAGTGCAACTGTGGTCGATAAAAATGAACACAATATTATTACACTTCGAAGTGAGGAGGATGAACAATCGCAGCCTTTTGTTCCCCAAAAATACAAAGTGAAAAAACAGGAACCAACTAATAAAAGAACAAAACAAAAGTATAATGAAATGACAGTTATTTGAATTTCGGCTTTACATGTGTTGGAAATAAAGATGCTCCTGATGCACAGTGTGTCATATGTAATAAAGTATTAGCAAACGGTTCTTTGGCTTCCGCTAAACTTGTGTTTCATAATTGTTCCGTGAATATGTTGTGAGATTAAGTGTTCCGTGACTAAAAAAGTTTGGGAAACGCTGGGCTAATGAATCAGAAGCTACTTCACTTTCCCCTTTAGAAGCAGAAATAAACCTTAAACTGCAAATTACCTTTGGGGCTAAAATAAAATTTAAAATGAAACATAGTAAAAAAACACAATCCTGCTGAAATAAAGTGATCTATGTACTCAAAAAAAGATTAAAATGTCTTTCTTAACTATGGTAGTTGTGGTTAGATGAGGAATTGGTCTACAGGTCTCAGAGAATTATTGGGTTAGTATTAGTAGCAGAAAAAAATGCAAGAAAGCAAGCTTATTGCTTATTTTCCCCCCCAAAAAAACCTTCTCACATCTCCCATCTATCCTCTCTAATAGTTTGCATAGTCCTTTGAATTTATTCAAACTACCCAATTCTATAACACCAGATGGAAGTTTGCCCCAAAGATCAAATACTTGTTCTGCAGACAAATTTCCATACATATCCTGCAACCATCCTTCCTCAATTTGAATTTATGCCCCTTCATGTATAGTCTAAGCAAGAGAAAGGATGCTATCAGCATTAAGTTTACTCCATTCCATCAGACTTAAATACCTCAATCATATCTCCTGTCAGGTGCTAATCTCCAGACACTGCAATTTGCAGAACAAAAGCCTTTCCTAGTAACAGCATCCTTTTGTTCCTCACTAATCTCATTGTTCTTCTCTGCACCCATTGTAACAGATCCATATCCTTCCTAAAATGAGGATTCCAGGCTATACAGTACTCAAGATGTGACCACTGCCTTATACAACAGGATAATCACCTTATCCATGCTGGCAAAATTCTGTATATCTTGTATCATAGGTCATTCTGGTAGCCTGTCTGCTCTGTTCAGAGAACTTCATATCTACCTGCACAATCTTTTTCCTTCTCCACTACCTTGAGTGTGGTACCATACTGTTGGTATGTTAATCTGGGATTACTGCTACCGATTTTAATTTCTAGATCTTTGCAGTAACCCTCATTACTGCCATTAACCATCATCTATAAACTTAGACATTTCCCCTGGTATACCTTCATCAATATCATTAAATGCTTGCAGGACACTGTGGGACATGCAGGTCTTATTAGTGATATGCTTCTTGGTGTTGGGGGGGGGGGGGGGAAACAAAACTGTACAATCAATTTACAAAATCAGAAACAAGGCCAAACACATTTAGTAAAATTGAAATTCAGTAAGTTTAAATTCCACTTTTACTGCTTGTGACTGTGTTCTATAAGGAAAACATTTATTTGTAACCTATATTTATTTTATAAACAAAATTGTTTTAGCATTTTTATAAGCATTTACCATAAAATTCCTTTAACATTTTATATTTTAACTATTTGGTGGCACCAGGTGGGGAATCCTCGGTGCACATACTTCTTCAGTGAAATAAGCAGTAAATTTCTTTCGAAACTTTTTATTTTTAATTGTATAATTAAATGTCTAATTATATAATAAAAGTTTTAATTTTTTTTTGTATATTATTTTTCGTTTCTGTATAAAATTAAAATCACTTAAACCTGACAATTACATGTTAGAGGGGGGCGACAAAGGAAAGCAATGTTCTTGTATCTGGTTATCATCAATTATTCATCGTGTATCAAGAATCTTAAAGTTAAGAAACCTTTAGGTGGCAATGATCATTTCATATTGATATGGGATTTATTCAAAGAAATAACTACAGTCAAGGGTAAAGGGAAAGGATGTTGTCTTCCTAAAGGTGAATATAATAGGCTTAGACATTTTTTAAACTCTATTCATTGGAACCAACTGATGTTAAAAAAATGTAAATGCAAAATGAGAAGTGTTTAGAGAGGTAATCATAGTGGCTACTGAATTTTTTTTATTAATTAAAAGATATTGTTCAAGGTTTAGACCAAAATGGATGTTTGGTGAACTGATGAGTTTATTAGCAGAGGGAAAGGGGGGAATAGTTATACATTTTCAAGTAATACATAGTCTTACAATAACTATAAACTAGTGTGTAACCATCAAGCTACTCTGGGATTAGCAGGCTAACACAGATTATGAAAAGTTCTTGGCTAAGAGTGTTAAGAAAACAAGCAAGGAATTCTTTGCATATGTTAAAATTAGAAAGTAAAGGATGAATCATATTGATCCACTGGATATGAACAGTATGACTATTGATGATATGTTTCAGATAGCTGATAAACAGAATAAATCTTTTGCATATAAATTCAAACATAAAGAAGGTTTTTAGAGATAAAGTTATCAGAAGTCTGTAGAATTCTGACTTGGAATTAAATGATTTATAACAATAGAAAGTATAAATAAAATAAACTTTCTGTTTATACTCTGGGAGACCACATGGTCAGAGGAGTTCACAAGATACAGAGAATACGAAAAACAGCACCGTATTTAGCTGTCGCAGGCTTAAACCCAGGTTACTTAAAGCATGCATACTTATGCACCCTTGCACATGACCTGAATGGTCATGTGCAAGAGCTGCTGGAAAGGTGGAGAGACAAGCAAAAAGATTAATCGGGGAACAAAAAGATATTCTTACCAACACTGGGGTTCTGTAAATTGCAATTTCTGGAATTTAGGCTTTTCTGAGATGAAACACAAAAAAGGGGGCCATGAATTTAAACTGGAAAAGAATGGCTGCAAAAGAGATAGGTAGAAATCTGCATTCAGCAAAAAGAGTAATCAGCATTGGAATAAACTTCCATCTAGTGTTGTGAAGGTGTACTGTGGAAAAGGATCATAGCAGAATAGATGTGAGGAAATTTTCATTCAGCCCAAGAGTAATCAAGTGTTGGAATAACTTTAAGGAAGGTGTGGACAAATTATTGCAATAGGCAAATGATTTTATTTTATTTTTATTTATTTATTTATTTTTTTTTTGGCAGTGCTGTAATAAGTCTTGCTTCCTTACATCATATTATGCCGACCGGGCTAGCCGGGTGGGTAAAGCGCCTGTTTGGCAACCCAAAGGTCGCGGGTTCGAATCCCGCCTCGGGCTTGGATCAAAGTACTGCAAAAAACCTTGGGAGGTGCACTATGGCCACAGAAGCCGATGCGCCAATAACTACCAAAAAAAAAAAAAAAAAAACATCATATTACCAATACTAATGACAATTACTTTCAAACTCTTATTACACATATCACTGATGTCTCAATGTCTCATTAGAATGAAACTGATGAAACTAATCAATGCATTTTTATAAAATTGACAATAATCAAAGTGCAAAGTTATGAATCCGTTTGTTTCAAACCATGCTACTGCCAAATTAAAATGTACAGGTTGAAAAATATGTTTGGAAAAAAAAAAAAAAAAAATTGACAGCTGCTGGGTCTATCAAGGAAATCCAAAACGAAGGCTATAGAAGTGTGTGTGTGTGTGTGTGTGTGTGTGTGTGTGTGTGTGTGTGTGTGTGTGTGTGTGTGTAGGAGGGTGTTTCTATTTCCCTTTTTTTCACATATATATCAGGTAATCATGCTGCTCTATTCATCCATTTGACCACATTCTTGGCAGACTACCGCATTCATTGTCTATGTAAAAAAACATGTCATTCAGGTAATTAAATTTTACTTTTATTATTAGCACAAATCTAAAGATACAAATAAATTAGACTTTTACTGTACTGAATAAAGAAGAAAAAATTATTTATGCTCACAGGTTTTGTACCTTTTAATGTGAAAATTCCACCATTGTTTATTTTTTCTCCCCAGTGCTACATACATTTCAACCATATTACCTCCCCCAAAGCATTGAGATGGTGCCAAGTTTCCAAGCTCCATAACTCTTACCTGAACAGTCTCTCTTCATACATAGCGTTAATAGTTTAATCTGATTTTTAACTGATAGCTGACTTTATAATTGATAAAATATGCTAGCTCACTTTTAATTAAGTAATATAGTTTAACATCATAGCACTATTTAACAATCTTTTAAAAATAATGAGGCACCTGGAAGTAGTACCACAATATTTTTAAGATAATTAAGACACCACTTGATGAATTGCTGTACTAGGTAGTAGTAAGAAAGTCATATATACGTGGCATATATTAAAACTGGCACTTTGTTGCTCATACTTGATTTCCTGAAAATGAATGGTTTGCAGAAGTCCAATGGCACTTTACTTTGTAGGCATTTCCTTTTACATTATTAGTTCTTATTGCATTGACTTGCCAATTGTAATCCTGGTTGGCTCGTCAATCGTAAGAGTATTGTTTTATACTTTGCCTCACCAATTGTAGGCATAAATTCTTTGGTTTTATTAATAACCATATACCCTTGGCTACTAAGCTAAACCCTACTTTAATTTTATTTATGGAAACTATCAAGTTATCCTTGGGCCTCTGACTGCTTCTACAAGATTTCAGGTTTAATTGCATTTTTAGCTAGGAACTGAGTGAGGCAACTGACAAACACACTTAAAAAGTTTGAACATGTTTAATTATAGAAATTGACTTAAACGTTTACAAAATTGATCAACAAAACTCTTCATATTACAAAACATTCCTCACTGGGATAAACCAAAACAATAAGTTCATTCAACATATCTTGTTACTAAATTGAAACAATAGTTCCTTTACAATATCTAATTTGTTTATCCAGTTATTCCTTAGGCTAGTTCAAATATCACAGTTAGGATTTCAGAATGCCTTTCTTCCCCTTTTTGGACCAGCTCCTTTATCTTCTAGTACTTCCTTTAACGGTTTCCACATCAGATTAAATTCTCCTCATTCAAACTCACTTTGAAGTGGCATATACTTATTAACTGCCCACTTATTTTAACTTTATTAACACTTGAAACTACTAGTTTGGCCATGAAGGGCATTAAAGAGTCTGAGTCTCTCTCTATATATACACACATATATAGTTGCGTAACCATAACTAATTACAATTCCCAAACACAACTTTCTTCGATTACTACTTACTCGCTGCTTCCAAACTTGTTAACTCCAAATGACTCATGCCCTTACACCGGCAAATCCTCTCATCTGTAATCCGACAATATTCTCGCTGTTTCCCGACTATTACTCTCATAGAACTCCTTCCCTTACGGAACTACTCCTCCCTCTACAACTCCAAATTTTTTCTTTTTTTTCCCCCCTTCTTTTCCAAAATAAGCTTAAGCTTACAACTTGTTACATATTTTTTTTATTGCCCTTCCCCATTTTTAGTTGCTTTTAATTCATAGACCAGTATAAATAGCTGTAAAATTAATTTTCTTATAAACTAATAAAACAAAAGTGCACTGTAGATCTTTAGACCTGTTCTTCATTAACTTAGTACAAACTTCAACAGTATATATCAAGTACTTGGTCTCAGACAATTTTTAAATTCTGTACAGCGGGACCACTGACGATGTTATCAACAGCAAATTCTAAGTGGGAAGCATTCAAGGAATTAATAGTGGAAGCTACTAAACGTTTCATACCTGTTAAAAAATATTGTTCAAGGTTTAGGCCTAAATGGTTGTCAAATGAACTAATGAGACTCGTGACAGAGAAGAAAAATGCATGGATGCATATAAATTATCAGGCGACACAGAAGCCTATGATATATATAAGCTAGTCTGTAATCAAGCCACAAAGGAGGTTAGGCAGGCGAAGGCAGATTACGAGAAATCTTTGGCAAATGATGCTAAGAAAAACAGCAAGGATTTTTTTACTTATATAAACTCTAAAAGGAAGGGGATGAATCTGATTGGTCCACTTGATATCGATGGCTCGACTGTTGATCCTGCTCAGATAGCAAACAAGCTGAATGAGTATTTTGCATCTACATTCACACGTGAGGAGTAATTAAGGTTTGAAAATGCCACAAGGTTATCAAATTGTAACAGGGTGCTTAATGATTTTGTAATAACTGAGAACAAAATGAAGGAGAAATTGTTGAAGTTAAACATAAGCACCTGGGATGGATGGGATCTATCCAGTTATATTAAAGGAGGCGGCAAAGGAAGTAAGCAAACCCTTAGCCATAATTATGAGAGCATCCTTGGACTCAGGGGAGGTCCCCACGGACTGGAGATGTCCAGATGTGCCCCCAATTCACAAAGGGGGATCCGAAGGGTGACACGAGTAATTACAGACCAGTTAGTTTAACTTCTGTTCCAGGTAAAATAATGGAGTCACTGGTTAAAGATGCATTGCAGGATCATCTAGACAAGACTGCAGCAATAATTCCGACACAGCATGGGTTTGTTAAGGGAAAGTCTTGTCTGACAAATTTGATTGATTATTATGATGTGGTTACAAAGGAACTGGATGCAAAAAATAATTCTGATATATATTTGGATTTCAGAAAGCTTTTGACACTGTTGTGCATGGAAGACTATTGTACAAATTGGAGCAGAATGGCATTAAGGGAAAGTTGCTACAATGGATAAAAGGATGGTTGAGTGGGAGAAGACAAAGGGTGGTAATCAATGGGTGCTGCTCTTTGTGGACTAATGTTATTAGTGGAGTCCCACAGGGTTCAGTGTTGGGTCCACTGTTGTTTTGTATATTTATCAATGATATCGATGAAGGTATATCAGGCTTAGTGTCAAAGTTTGCAGATGATACAAAGGTTGGCAGGATTGTTAATGACAGTAATGGCAGTGTGCTACTGCAACAGGATCTAGATAATTTGGGCAGATGGGCTAAGAAGTGGCAACTGAAGTTTAACCTTGACAAATGCAAAGTACTGCATATGGGTAGAAGTAACCCCCAGAGAAACGTTCCAACTGTGTGGTAGTACACTTAAGGAGGTAGAAAATGAAAAAGACCTGGGAGTAATTGTGCAGTCAGATATGAAGTTTTCTGAGCAATGCAGCCAGGCTGCCAGGTCCCTCTGTGAATCTGTGATTGTCCCTCTGTATAAGGCAATGGTCAGGCCACGCCTTGAGTACTGCGTGCAGATCTGGAGGCCTCATTTTAGGAAGGATGTAGATTTGCTTGAGCGTGTACAGAGAAGGACAACAAGACTGGTGAGGGGAATGAAGGGATCCTCTTACCAGGAGAGGCTTAAGTTCTGCAAATTGCAGCAGTTGGAGACCAGGCACCTGTGAGGTGATCTGATTGAAGTGTATAAGGCCTTGAACGGGTTGAGCACGCTGAATTCTGATGGGATTCTTCCACTTGTTCAGATTACGAACTTAAGGGGGCATAAATTCAAATTGATGAAGGACAGATGTAGAATAGATGTGCGGAAATTTGCCTTTAGCCAGCGGGTGGTTAATTGCTGGAACAAACTTCCATCTGTCGTTGTGGAAGTTGATAGGTTAAATAAACTTGAGGAACTGGACAAATATTTAGAAGGGATTGTTTTGTAATTTTTTTTTTTTTTTTGGCTGATGCTGCATAAGCTCATACGCTTGCTTTCTTGCATCACATGCCAGTACTACTACTACTTAAACATACTAAAGGCAGAATAATGTGAAAATTGAAGATTAAATTTAAAAATCACAAAAAATTTTAATTTTCTAATTTAAAAAGCTCCACCAATTTCATCAATCATTTTTTTTATTATTTCTTTTAAATTGCCATAATTTTTATTTTTAAAAGTTTAATTTAATGATTTTGCTCTCATCATTTTTAATGGAGTCATATCATGCAACACAACACATGGCTGCACTGCATAAATTGGTGCACAATGACAATATTAATAATAAGAGCATGTTGTTTTTGCATCAACTGGCTTTAAAAACACAACTTTTGGTAAACATAGTAACTGTTTATAAAGTTCATACTGGTAACAAATTGGGAATAAATTAACTTGTTGGCAATGATAGGACATCTGCAATGGATTTGAAACAAACAAAAATTCACACTAATCAATGCTGATGCACATTGTTTGATAATAGGTAAATTTTTAACAGCTATTTGAACAGCAAAAGAAGATGAAATAGGAGGGAACAATAATGAGCCAATTAGTAAAACAATAAATACTACTTTAGGCATTATAAAATAGATGAACCAGCATCAGAGGAGTAAAAAAATGTGTGTGTGCTTTTTGTATGCTTATTATTTTATGTAATAAAATAATATTAATAACAATAATAATAAAAAAAGACTATAAAGTACAGAGTCACTTCATTTTTAACAATACAAAGTTATAGCTCGAAATCATAAAATAAATAATACTATTTGACCATACTGAAAGACAATAATAATAATAATTTGATATGGCGTGGGTCTTTGTGGGGTTCACTTGAAGGAATGGGCCCCACAAAAACCCATACCATACTGAACTAGAGACACATAATCCTGTGGCAAGTCATAGACCATCTCAATAGGTGAATAATACTGGATTACCTCAACAGCGACAATGCAATAACACTAGATACCATCAGCACAGCCATTTACTGTGCTGCTGTAGCAGCCACCAAGATGAGAAATCAGAGACCAACAGAAAACAAGACACAAAGACAAGGAACCACCAGCCTGGAAAAAAAAAGGCTCCAGCAGAAGATTAATAAGAGCTAAAAATAAAGATAGGCCAACTCACCTAGTACTAGCAGGGTAACAGAAGTAAGAACCTTATCAGAAAAGTGAAGACCATCATCAAGGAAGACAACGTCCACAGCAAATACGAGACCTACAATCAGAAAATCGAAGAATACCTGGAGACTATCAAGCAAAACCTCCTTACACTTAAACTCAGTAAGCAACATCACCGATATAGGGAGAGTGCCCAGAGGAAAACAGACAACAGGATATACATTGAAAATCGGAGTCTTCTACAGGAGAATCAGACAGAGGAGAAAGAAGGCAACGGACACCCCCCCTCCAATCGGAAAGCACTAGAGGAGCTCTGGGGCAACCTATGGAGCAGCAAGGTTAGCCATAATGGCTGAGATCCCCTCCCCCAGATGGATCTAGAATGGAAGAAAACCAAGAATGTACAAGAGATGACAGAATGGGAGATTTGGGAGAAGTGTGACAGTCGATCGAATTCCCAAAACTGGAGAACTCAAGAAATAGATAACATACACAACTACTGGTACAAGAAGTTCAGCTTCACACACAGGAACTGAACAGAGCAGTTCACCCAGATAATAAGGTAGCTTGACATAATCCCAGAGTCTGACTCAAGGAATCACCTACCTGAAGGCCAAGGGAAAAGGCACCACAAATCTGGCAAAGTACAGACCAATCAACCTGTCTTCCAACAATGTACAAGTTATCATCTTAGTTAACAGACCACTTGAATAGCCAAAACCTCACAGCTGAGCAGCAGAAGGGATGTAAGCAAAGGATGCAAGGAGCAATTGACCACTGATGCTACAATTATGCAGCAAGCCCACAAGAAGCGCCCCAACCTCTACACAGCCTATATCGACTATAGCAAAGCCTTTGACTCCGTGATTCAGTGTCTCTGTCAGTGGCTGACAGAGACACTGAAGATCTACAAAGTCAACACAAAGTCACTTCCTAGAAGTAACCATGACAGAATGGAGGAAAACCAACAAGGTCAAGGATGTTATGACCAGACCAATCCCCATCACAAGAGAAAACTTCCAGGGAGATGCCCCAAGCCAACTAAAGTCGTCTAGTACTCAACTCACTGCTCACCAAGCTCAATAACAGCAAGCATGGATATACCCTAAAATAAGGGAGGAAAACCTGTACACCCTCTCTCACCTGTTGTACATGGATGACATCAAACTCTATGCCACAACCGAGAATCAACTTCGACAGCTATTTTGGACCACCGAAGAGTTCAGCACTGACATCAGGATGCAATTTTGCCTAGACAAATGCAAGACCCATGGATTGCATCAAAGACATCCAGTCAGATGAAACTACCAGTTGAAGACCAGTGAAGAGATTGAGGCCATGACAATGGTATAGACATGCAAATATCTGGAAATGACGTAGTTAGAACACAAGGAGGTTTTAAGGGTCTGCATGACTGAGAAATACTATCAGAGATTGAGAAACCTGCTAAGATCAAAGCTGAATGGTGGGAACATGGTCACAACCATAAAAACTTAAGCGGTCCCAGTACTAATATCCTCTCTTTTGGGATCATAGACTGGCCCAACACCAAGCTGGAAGAGATTATGAGATCAACAAGGATAATGACCACTTAGGCTTCTATTAGAATTCATATTAGTATATATTTGCTATTAGAGGTACTGTCGTCTGTTGAGTGTGATTCTCAAAATAGCTGTCTGGTTTAGTGATATTCGTGTAAAATGCTATTATAAATTTAGGTTGGCTTGTAGATAACAGTGTCATTTTTAATGTGAGCATAAGCCAAAGCTTTGACAGCTGAAAAAGCCTGCCTCTTACACTAGAGCAGTGGTTTCAACTGGGGTGCCATGTAATTTGGGTTTAAGTTACTTAAACTTATTATTTTTTAATTTATGTTTATTTCATTATAAAAATATAGTATCTTTTTAATTTTGTGGTGATCTATAATTGATGTTTACTTAGTACCTCTATATAAAGAATAAAATTATATATTGTATATTTTTAATAATTTGTATCATGAAATGTAATTTTTATAATTATATTATTGTAATATAATATCATAACATATATATACAGAGAGAGAGAGAATCGGATCTAACAGGCAGAAAATTGAGTAGGGGTGCCGCAAAATAAAATAAAATAAATTACTTAGGGGTGCTGTTATTAAAAAAAAAGGTTGAAAACCACTGCACTAGAGGAACCAAAGTATTCCAAAATACAGGTGTATACAATAAATAATTTCAATGTTGAAAGATAACCTGTAAACCTTTAAAACTATGATAATACAATTTTATGAAATAAGCCACTTAGTGTTTTGCATTTCCATTCAAGAAATGTATCCTTATCTAAGATACGACTGATGAAAATAGCAAACAGCTGATGTGACTAATAAACTAGTTGAAACAAAACTGCCTCTGAACTATATATTCAGATAGACTGCAATACATTCTGATGCCAATTTTTAAACAAGTACATATTTTATGTACTGTGATTATAAATCATAATCCAGTAAGGAAGACCCAAAATTACATTTTGAGAATAAATTAAGAATTCTAGCACTATACAAAAGCTAGATATCATACACATCTATTTTATTAAGCAAATATTAATTATGGTGTATCAATCTTATTTTAACTACTTCTGTTAATATAACCTGAAAGGCAAGATATTTTATACTATATTTTGCAAAATAAAAGCAATTGCTAACTGTTGTAAATTATTTAAGTGATAAGCATACATACTTATTCCTGTGTCTATCATCTACTGGTGGAGAAGGTGTTGGAAGAGGACTAGGGGGTGCATGTCCTCTGCCTGGTGTCAAGACAGGTACATTTAATGTATTGTGGCTATTCAAAGGGACAAGTGGATGCTGAGGTTGCTGCTGCTGCTGCTGCTGTTCTCCATTAACTTCATCAAAAAAAAAGCATTTTTTACTAATTTTCCTTATATATTGAAGTCTTCAATAGAATAATTTTTACAGTAATTTAAAAATGACAGAGATTTCCAATGAAGTTTTTAATAAATGAACCTTAAAAGATAAAATAATTGCATTTCCAATCTTGTATAAGGTGATTCTTAAGTGATGCACACTCTACATTGTCTAATTCAAAATGAACTTTCATTTTATTTGTCATGTATCAGTCAAATTCAATTGGACATTCCAACTTATATATTCAGTAGAGCGTCAATAATCCGATCTAATTGGGACTGGGGGAGGTAGTTTAGACTTCCGAACTTATCAAAAATACAGTTCTGGAAACTAAAAAAATGTTTCAGTAAATTTAGAAATAAAAACAATGGCTTTAAAATCTGAAGGACCATCTAATTAATTTTTTTGTTAAAATCGAGCACCTTTTCACACAACAAAGGCCCAGGTATGGGTTCTCCTAAACTTCGTCTCTGTGTGAACCACAAATAAACAGCATCTTCAAGGGATGGGTCACCCACACTTGGAATACTGTATTCACGTATGGAGACTGCAACTAAAGAAAGACATTGTTCTTCTTGAAAGGATCCAAAGACAGGTAACTCGCCTGATGAGACCGGCAAAAGGGCATCCGTATGAGGAAAGACTTTGAATATGTGGGTTGCAGAGCTTGGAAACTAGGCACCTTAGAGGAGACTTGATTGAGGTGTTTAAGGCTCTGAGAGGGATAAGCAAAATGAATAAGGACGAAATTTTCAAGGTTATAAATGATTCTAGAACTAGGGGCCATAATTTTAAGTTACAGGAGCAGTTGTTTAGTCAGATTGCAGGTAGTTTTATTTTAGCCAGTATTATAAATTACTGGAATAAGTTACCTACATGGGTGGTAGAGGCTGACCGTCTGGGGAAATTCAAAGGTCAGCTGGATAATTACCTAATGGAAGAGCATAGGTTTTCCATTTCCTTTTCTCTTATTAATTTTTTTTTAAATTTTTCTTCTTATTATTATTAATTTGTTTTTATTCTTATTATTTTATTTTATGTATTTTTTGTTATTTTATTTTATTATTTTAATTTATTTATTTTATTTTTGGGCTGGTGCAGCATAAACCATAGGCTTCCTTGCACCATGTGGCCATTACTAATACTAAAAAGTTTCGGTGCAACCTTTAAAATTTTTTCCTTGTTGCTTTTAATATTTGTTATGGTTGACACTCCAACCTCGTAAAATTTGCATTTTGCTAATGAAGATCCTTTCTCCCTTCGAAAGTCTGTTTAAAATCTCAATCTTCGATTCAATTGTTGAAAATTTCTGCTTCCTTTTAAATGATGAAGAAAGCTACATCATTATAATACAGTAAAATAAAACTCCATTCAGAATATTTTTACTCCATATCTCACTTGCACGTATCGTTTTAGTTGCAATTTCTGATTGCCGTGTTCTTTGTTATTGATTGAAGCTTATCTTTTTTTTACTGTTTTAGATTTTACATCCCCAAAAAAATGTCAGTGAACAGAAATATCAGATTACAAAGTGTTATGTTTAGTTAGTACTGTATGTATATTAACTAAACTATGTACATAAGCATAAATTTATTTTTATTTTTCTAAAATATTATCCTGTGGATAATATTTTTCCGATTTTCACATATTTAATTTTGTTTAATTGGTAAGGGGGAAAAAAAGGTTTAAATTTGTGCTTTATATCTACATTTTTATAGCCTGTGGATAATATTCCTCCGATTTTTGCTTATTAGAATTGCTGTTTAATAGAATTGAAATTCAATTCGCAAAGGTGATCACAATAATGGTGCTCACTGTAATTATTTTATGGCATCAGCATAAAAAAAAAATTAAAATAAATGCTGGCTTGTTTGGATTACTGACGTTTCAAATTATTGATGTTTGTATTTTTGACGCTTTACTGTATTATATATATATATATATATATATATATATATATATATATATATATATTTTTTTTTTTACAAAACCAAAATTAAAAAAATGTCAGTTTAAAAAAAAAAAAAAAAGGGGGGGGTTTTGAAAGTAAATATTTTAGTGATACATGGTGTAAGTACTTTACTTTTTTCTTAAAGAAATGATACCACATTACTCTAACTCAATCTCGCTTTATTTTTTTTAAATAGAAAATTTAAAAAGTCAGTGATAAGCAAACAATGTATCAAACAAAATCTTTCATAAGCTATATGTGTACTAACTTATGAAAGATTTATATATACCACATCTACACAATGAATGAACAGAAAAACTATTAAGTCATTAAACTACATAGAAATATAACATAAAAAACACCTTTACTTCTGATTCTTCAGTAATGACTGAGGGGGAAAAAAATTCACCATCAGTAACAACTCGCAATGTTCTCAATTAACTGAGGGCTAGGTAGCACTGCATTAAGCTGGCCATAGATAATAGATTAAAATGAAACTTTTGCCTAACAAGAAGATCTGTTAGCCAAAAGTTTCCTTTTTGAAGAAGTTAAGTCACTCATTTTTGAAAGTTGAAGTTATGTTATGTTATGTAATGTAATGGCTTCATAAAATAACTACATTTCTTCGGTCATCTTCTTATATAAAAACTCTTGTCTTGGTTTAACATACCAATTAGCATAAAAGAATAAGTAAAAAATAAAGTAAATTGTAAGGGTTAATAAGCTATTAATGAAATTTAAAAAACCTGCAATATTAGAAATGTTAAAAAAACTGCAACATCAGAAATTAACATAATTTTAATTAATCAGATTGCCATATAAAACATTAAACACAACCATTCAAATAATTTACAAAAATTATAATTACATGACAAGTGATTACAATGGCCATAACATAATTATAGAGTACAATTATGGCGACCTCTACAAGTTCGCAGTGGATAAAAAATACAGGCAGAACTTACTCCATCGACTTCCTTCTCAGGACCATGTCACAGGGCATTAGAACCTGCTCCCAAGGACCTGTCCATCATTCCCATGGATCCCTCACTACATTGCTCCAACTTTCTGCGCCTGCTCAGATGACTCCAACACTGTAAGAGGACTGCTCCCTGGAGGATAAATTAGCATGATAACATGCTGTTGTGTATTTACGTTCCTTGTTTATTGCAGTGTATTAGCCTTTGTAACCTTTATATTAGCCTTTGTAACCTTTATATTAGACTTTTACCTTGTGTTAACCTTTACTGTAAACCCCTGGCTTCTAGCCGTGAAGGGTATTGTGTACGGCATATGCATTTTGTATACAATAAAGATTTCTTCTTCTTCTTCTTCTTCTTCTTCAATTTCTTAGATGGATAGGTATATTCTCTTATAAGTCCCTTTCCTCAGCATTAAACATTTCCCATCCTTTAAAAATTACTGACTGAAAATCACACGACACATCAGCTTTAATTACAGTAATCATAATATTTCAAATATCCAATGATGTAATCTTCAGGGGGAAAAAATTCTGCATGCATAATGCATGCTTACTTAAAAAAAAATAATAAAAAAATTTAAAAAACTTTTCTTAAAGTTGCTTTTACTTCTCACTTAAACTGACAAGTATAAAATATTATCATCTAAGCAGTAAATGTTTAGATATCCCACTTTTTATACAATATAAAAAATTAATAATAGTAGTAATAATAGTATGTTATAACCTTGTAATCCCTTAACACTTTCATAATATAATTTTGTTATTTTTTATAATAATTTTACTATAATAATAATAATATTATTATTATTAATAATAAAATTATAATAATATAATGAGCCCAGAAATGTATTTTCTTCAAAGAAAGCTCTGAACATCACAGATAATAACAGTACACACAGTATGCATGCATTTTTACTCATTTTTCATTCAGCAAAGAGTTATGCTACATAACTCATTCATATACTATACATTATATACAATTTTAAGAAAATCTGTAATGTGTTTATATAAATGAGTGGGTGTGTGTGAATTTTCATGACATAAAAATTATTCATTTCATGGGAACAGGGTCATTTTATATTATGTGTGCACAGTATCGTTTTATCTAGAAGATAAATTTTATAATTGTTGTTTTAAGTCATTAATAACAAAAATTCTTGATGAATACTAATTAATTCCTGGAAATTCACTACATTTCCTGAAAGTCAGTTATGAGCACTTGTTGCAAATCTAGTACACAAGTAGAAAGACTTATCAGTAAATAATAGATGATGAATAACATCTGTATGGAAAAATACTAAATGCCTATTAGATAAGGGGACACATGACAATATCACTAGAATAAGAAAATATTATGAACAAAATGAATAGTATAGCCAATAACTTGCTACAATGAAAATATTCTAAAACAGAAATGTGTCTACACACACCACAAGTGAAAAAAAAATTTTAAAAATAAAGTCCATGCAGGTACAACCTGGTCATATATTTTTTAATAGTAATGTTATTCTGATACCATTACAGTAGTATTATTAATCACCACATTTACACATGTGTGTTGATAATTCATGCTTGAAAAATAAACTTGGCAGACCTTCTCTTCCCCCTCCCCATTCTATTTCCTCTACATCTCCAAAAATACTATGGCTGCAATAAGAACATAAAGTTCCATATTTACTGAACAGCCACAGCTTGCATCTTTCCTCTATCCTAAATGGAGATGCATGAAAAATTACTCCAAGCACAACAATAACCTGCAGTAAATGATTAGCTTGCTACAACATTTGTTCCAAAGCTCCAAATTCCCCATCCCTCTATCAGCATGTTGGCAATTTCCCGCTAGAGAAAAGCCTGTCTGCGATCAATGGAGGCGAGTGGTTGCCATTAACCAGGGAGCTGCGGTGCTCCACCAGCTGCCATAATGGCTGGAATTCCCACGCCTCAGCAGCATCAGGACTACCTCATTCCCTGGAGAGACTCGGGCCTAATCTCCAGGCTGTCGCAAAAACAAGGCCGCCATTCTCTTCAGCACAAGGCCCATTCCTGTGAAAAGTACTGCCACATGCACCTGTCTTCTCCTCTGCACCCTAGTCAGCTGTTACTACTGCAGTTTTCCCTTCACTAGACTTCATATACTGTACATTTGCAGCCCACTTCATGGCACGAAACCTACAGCTTTAAACCAGAAAGTAATTTACTTTTAACAGAGACTACAATTTTCTTGTTTCAGAAAATTGCCTGGGATACATTAAAGACTTTTAACAAAAGAGAAGGAGGGGGAAAAACAGCTGCTATTTACGACACTTTCTAAAGTTGTAAAAGACCATCTGATAAACTCTTTTCATTCAATTAAAGTTCTTTTAAAAACTTGTCTCCTCCAGCACACATACAAATCTAGAATATGATTAGTGGAAATATGTACAATACACACAACCTTTATGTATATATATATATATATATATATATATATATATATATAGATGAATAATATACCATGTTTATTTCATATAAAATATATATATGAAATAAACATGGTATATTGGCATGGTATTATTAGTAAAATATCAACGTAGAACATATTGAGTAGTACAGCTCTGATTCATACTATCTAAT
The DNA here is from genome assembly GCF_048544385.1 of Mastigoproctus giganteus. Lineage (NCBI taxonomy): Eukaryota > Metazoa > Arthropoda > Arachnida > Uropygi > Thelyphonidae > Mastigoproctus > Mastigoproctus giganteus. The sequence goes on along the minus strand of NC_143586.1, from coordinate 165,678,804 downwards.
TGGCATGGTATATAGGCATGGTATATTACAGAAACAGTAGTTATTTTTACTATAAAAATAAAAACTACACAGAACTGGGGTTTTTTTTATAATTTTATATACTGTGTGATTAGTGTTAAGCTATTTTTTAGTGAACAGTATTTATCCACTGATTACTGTTCACTAAAAAATATCTTAACACTAATTACAGTACAAAAAATTATATAAAAAAAATAGTTCTCTGTAGTTTTTATTTTTATAGTAAAAATACCACTGTTTCTGTAATTTACTATGCCTACATGTTTATTTCAAATGCACATACTGAATACTCACTCATGTAAAAAACAACTCTAAATACAATAATAATTTAGATGAATTGCATTGTAATATGATTATTTTTCTTAAAATATAGCACTGTTCACATCTATCCTTCAGGCCATATGACTTGTTACTGAACGTTCTCATTCTTAACCTTTTGATTATTCAAAGTCCCATTTATAAGTACACTAGAAAAGCACCTTCCATGCTTAATTCCAGTGCCAGTTTCAATTATTTCTTCAAATTATTTATTGAAGAGTAAACACTACTGTTCAATAATCCTAGTGATTCAATTACATCTTAGATAATAATAATAATAATAATAATAATAATAAGGCAATGCAATAAAAATAGCTACTGTTTGGAAAACTAATATAAAGTAGTCAATCTTGAAACTAAATAACAAATAATGAACAAGGTTAAACAGAGTACAAATTAGTTGCAATAAAGTAACCTCTAAATTTCTATTAGTGATTACTTTACTGCAATTTCTAGCAGTGCTTTATTTTATTATTTAGACTCAATTGGGGGGGGGGGGGATAACAGAATACAATTCCTGTTACACGTATATACCAAATACACTTACTTGTCTGGTGAAAAACAACAGTAATGAATGTAAGCAATCTTGAAATTAAATAAAATAATGTGCCAGGAAAAACATCAATGAAAATTAGGCAGAGTCAGCATGAAGTCCCATGATACCCAGTGTAGGTTTCTTAACTTGTTTTAAGTTTTAATAAAAATAAATTCATTATGCAAGGAATGTGAGCATATGTGAGAACTAGGTGCAGTTGCATTGGTTAGACATCCTAACAGTAGATCTAAGTGAAAGATAAAGGATTATCATTATAAAGTAAAAAAGTAACTCTTTGGTAATGTAACAAAATCACATGCATATCAAGGTTATTTTTGAAGCTGGAAATGAGTATATATGTAGGTTTACCCCAAAAGAGGAGGGGGAGTCAAGGATTTGAGTTCTTAACTTCCCCTCCAATTATACACCCTTAATTGTAAATAATATTCTTTTATGTCTTGGTCTTTCTCTTCCACTGATCCTATTAAACAGAGATTTTTGGAATTTTGACAAGACAAAGACCAAGGAAAAGTTTTTCTTACCAGTTTTTGAAGATATTGGAGTTAAGAGAGTACTTTTTGAGCAGAGGGGGAAAAATCATATATTTAAGAACTGTTTAATTTCTCGCTCCTAAGAAATATTTGCCCAAACAATTCAACAACAAGTACTCAAATGACTCAAATGCTGACTTTCTTTTGATGCAGAATGATTTTTTATTTGTTAAAAAAAAAATTTATATATTAATTATAAAATCATCTGCTAGGGAAGATGAAATACTTTGCAAAGAAAATAAGCCTGAGAGAGAGAGAGAGAGAGAGAGAGAGAGAGAGAGAGAGAGAGAGAGAGAGAGAGAGAGAGAGGCACTACGGGATGAAAGCTTCTCTGACATTTACCAGGTAAAACTGTGGAACAATTATTTCACAATGTTTATAATAGATGCTGATTGCCAACCCCAGATGGAATGGCAGCCTATGATGATCATGATGATGACATTTATCAATGGGTGAGCATATATTCACTTAGTGGTAATGTTTTGTTTCAAATAAAAGAAACATTTGTAAATGCACATGCATTTTATTATAATGAAACACATATCATTTGCATACATGAGGGCTGTGCTGGAATAACTGAAACTAGGTTTAAAAAAAACCTTTACCTGTTTAAATAATATGGAGGTGCTTTTTACAAAAATATCAATCACATGACTGCACTACTTTCAATTTGTGTCAACCATTTTTAACAATGCTACCAGCAAAGTTTTTGATCAAATCCATTTATAATTAATTTCCTGTAACAGCACTCTCTCAATTAGTAAAGTTGCCAGAACTTGGCTAAGTGTCATCAACTATGGAAACAAATATGGAATATTGGAAACATTGTCACTGATTTAAATGATGCAGAATTTGAAAATATGGAGAGTACATCACAGAGAGGGCACAACAGGACAGCGAGTGGGGATTATGCCCTTGGTTAAACAGAAAGCAATATTCTTATTCTGATTATCAGCTGTAAATCTTCATGCGTTAAAATTCTCCAGATAAAGGAATCACTAGATGGCAGTGATTATGTGGGATATATAACTACCTTCCAGAGTAAAGAGAGGGGATCTTGCTGTTATATTGGTGAGTACAATGGTCATAGACAGTTTTTAAATTCTTTTCAATGGAGCCAACTGATGATGTAACCATTGCTGCCAACTTCTGAATTTCAAAAAAGCTGAAGATTGGGTAATTGTAAGCAGGCAGAAAACAGAAATTTTTTAAGGAAAAAAAAAAAAAAGCAGGAAGTTTTTAAGTCCCACAGCACTTCACTGACAAAATACATATTTTATATTAAAATACAGCCACAGTGCTATTTATTAGTATAGTATGCATTCAAACATTAACTTACATGGGAGTTTTCTGTTAAACATCAACTGATTGAGATTGTTTTGCAAAAAATGTTGTTGCAGACTTGGCCCTCTTCAGAAATGTTGAGTCAAAACTTCTGTTTACAAAAATAACTCTGGTGTCTTGATTTCGCTGTCCAGAGCGTTTCAAAGCTTCACCAGAAAAAGAAAATCCAAACTCACTTCTTGTTTTTCTTGACCTGAATAAATATTCTCTCAAACTCTGCATTGCCATAGGAAATTGTTAAAATGCCAAGCATAACTTGAGGTAATTTATTATATTTCAAGCTTCCTCATGTACTTGTCATTCCCCAACCCAGGACTACTGCACTCATTCTTTCTTATTTCATAATAGTGTCTTCTCTGAAACTATAGAACTGATGCTGCAAAACATTTAATGCTTGATATTTAATAACACTCAGAAGTAATGCAAATCTGCCCATAAAAAATTTAAAATTTAAAAATGATGCACTGCCAATTTAAATCTGTGCTACCTTGGCATTTATAAGAACTTTTTTCAATGAGAACTCATGCAGATAGTCACATTCAGCATCCTCTTGTTTTAGAATATTCATGACCTTGGCAGAAGAAATGATGATGACTACAAAAATCATCCTTCTGATTTAGTCTGCTATAGTAATTAATTTCCAAAACGGAAGTGGAAAATTTCAAAACTTTTAGTATAATAAATTTACACATCACATTCTTCAAAATATCTAGGAATAATGACATTTAAAAGAAACAAGTAAGTTGCTTTGTTCATGCCAGATGAAAGGAAAATCAAAGAACTTTCTGCACAACTAAGGATAATACACCTAAAATTATCAGCATGCTTAGCCTGTTTAGGATTGCTTTTGCTGGAAGTTTGTGTTTCTGGTAAAAGCAATTCCCCCAGAAAAGACCAGAAGTTCTCTTTCTTGGGGAGTTCAATTTGTCTTCTTTCAAACCTTTTGGATCATGAACTGAATTTGAACACATGTTAGTACCACTCATTAGTGATCACTTGTACATTTCAATTTGGTAACTCTGAAAAGTGATCATATAGTACTTATCTCCCCACTTCTAAACTCTTATTAACAGACTTGTCAAAGGAATTGTTGAAATCTATCTTTCCTTTTAGTACTTCTTTCTGGATGTATTAAATTTCCATCAGATATTCATTCAATTTCACAGTTAGGCATGCAGGCTCCTTTGCAGTATAAAAAATTAATAACACAATAAGGACAGCCTATTACCACAAGTGCAAATCTCCTCCTTTAATATTCTTGCTACTCCAACTTTTAAAATGCAATATCAGCACTAGCCATATCTGTCCCAATATAATGCTATATAAGGTCATCTTCCAATGCTGGCTGAGCACAAGCTGCTTTCAATTGGCCTTTTTATTATTATGAAAGATCTCAGCATAATGGAATATTGCTTGGAATCACATTGACTACTGCCATCTTTAGTAATCAAAAATGGCGATTTTTCAGAGCCATCATTACCTCTCATTTCCATATCTACACAATTTCACTTAATGTTTGTTGTTTTTATTCTTTCAAACCTATACCCCCCCCCCCCCATTTCACTACTGAGAAACATATTTCTGAACAATGCACTTGCATGAACAGTAGAATTAGAGAAAGATTATGTTTTATGACAAAAGATGCAAATAAATATTTGGAATGAATGACATCATTGTCACTATGCTTTATGCTTATTTGTTGCAAATTTCTCATAACACTGCATTTCTATACAAGGCAAATATGTTTATTTTCAGATTTTACAACACATGGAAAATCTTGTGTATCTTCTGAAATTGTAAGTCATATTTCTTTGGCAACTTAATGAAAGACAATGTTAATTACATAGGTATTTTTTTATAGAATAGAAAAAAATAAAATAGAAATAAAATAGAAATCTGGGATGATAGCCTTGGTCTTTGTGATGTGCAATCATTTCATCATATAAAAAAATATGATGAAATGGTTGCACATCACAAAGACCAAGGCTATCATCCCAGATTTCTATTTATTTCTATTTTGCAAAGTAGACAAGCACACCTTATGCTAATTCATTGACAGAAATAAGCCAAAATTTGCACAATTTTACAAAAAAAAAAAAAATTTTATTTTATAATCCTGAAATATTAAGACAACAATCCGGTGACAAGCAGAGAAAGCAGGTGTAAAGCACTGTTCTGTGTTTTACTAGCACATAAAATCAACTTTCAAAGTTGTAATATAGTTAATGCTATAAGTAGTGCAATTCATTACAAAGTTCTTATTGTGGGAATTAAAGCCATTGCATAGTCCATGCTGTTGAAATCTTGTAGCCCACAAAAACAAATGAAAGGACAAGATAGTCACAATAAATGGATATAAACAAGTTCAGTTGTTTTTCAATCATGTGTAATATTTATTGAAAACTATTTAGCCACCTAAGTGTACCTCCCCAAAATCTGGAAAATTTTAAAATTAAGCACCTCTCAATCCCCAAGGATGCCAGGTTTTAAAGAGTTTACCATAGGGTGTGTGTGTGTGTGTGTGAGAAAAAAGACAGAAAAACTACTGAGTTTTATGGAAATCCTTTGTAACCAACTATATTATGACAGTGAAATGGAAAATAGGTCAAGTTGAGTAATGCAGACAGATTTTCCACTGTAAATCAAGAGTTGGCAGCTGTGTTATCAAATTTTAAGTGGGAAGCATACAGGGAACCTCCGAAATGGTTCCTATGAAATATTACAAAGAGGAATAAAAGGGCAAAGTGAGTAATTACAGACCTGTAAGCTTGACTTCTGTTCCTGGGAAAATATGGAGTCAATGGTTAGAGAAGTAATGTAGGAAAACCTTGATAGGAATGCAGTTATATGGCAATCACAAGTATGAATTTGTTGTAGGATGGGGAGGGGGGGAATCTTCTCCTGGGCACTTGTTTTCATGGAGCAATTTTTTAAAGAAATATGGACAAACCATCCCACTAATCCAGGTATGAAGTGTTTATTCATTTCTATTATTCACATATTTCTTTGAGATTAAATATATTGAAGAACATGCTAATTTATTCAGGGCTAAATTTTAGGTCAAATCTGTTTATTTTCACTTGTTCTGGAACTTCGGGAGGCACTGAAATTTTTGAAAAATTTTAAAGGGGGTTCAAAGCATAAAATATTCAGGAACTTTTGTTCTAACTCCATTTGCTGTTATCAGAAGCTACTATAGATGTTAGATCAACTTATGAGGCTAGTGTTGGATGTATTATAAATTACCAGGGGATATAAAAACCTACAATAAGCATACACTAGTACACAGTCAAGTTACTGGGGAGAGGAGGGGCTTAGCAAACTAAGATATGAGTGGCATAACTATTGGTGATCTGTTCAAGTTTCTGACAAAATGAATAAATAATTTTCTATCCACATTTACACTTGAAGAAGTATTTAGAGACAGTAACACCAGAAGTATACCCAAGCTAAAAGTAAATAAGGAAACTAAGACTGATGGAATCTATCGAAGTATATTAAGAGAAGCAGCAAAAGAGGAAAGAAAACATTTGGCCATAATTATGGTCCCTATGAAATATTAAAAAGAGGAATAAAAGGGCAAAGTTACAAACTTGTAAGCTTGACTTCTGTTCCAGAGAAAATATGGAGTCAGTGGTTATAGAAGTAATCTAGGCTCATCTAGATAGGAATGCAGTATATGGCAATCACATGTATGGATTTACTTGGGGGGGGGGGGGGATCTCTGACCAATCTGAATTAGCTACTTTGATGTAGTAACAAAAGAACTGGATGCGACTCACAGTAGTGGAGAATGGGGAAGGAAAAAACACCCCCCCAGGGGTCTCTTTTTCAATGATATATAGGAATTTTGCCACCTGATAAATGTATTGTCCTTTTATAGTTTTTAAATAAAGGCTGTACGGTGATATTTTTTTTATTTATTTTTATCAGCACCATCATTAAATTTTCAATTTATTTGTGTTCTAAGTTTTTTTTTCTTTTAGGGCTACCTTTTGCTTCACCAATCCAGACAGATTATTGCCTAATTCAGACGACCACTCTCCCCCCCCCCCAATTAATCCAGACCAGCAAGGATTTACTGTAATTTGGGGGGTGGGGTAGGGGGGGATTGAAGCTGCTAATGTTCTGATCCAGTGTTCTTACCTTCCTTTGCAGCAAAACTTGGGAAGATAGTCCAAAATAAAACTTATATGACTGCTGGCTGTTCTGACCAGGTTCTTGTACATTAACTTCAATTGTATTCATCTTTAATGACAGTATAATGGCAAATAGGAGAACAGCCATTGTAAATGTTATGGAAATGATAGATCATAATAAAAACATCTTCTGTCAGGAAAGCCTGTAAATAATATATTTGACTTAAAACTGGTGTGTTAAACTGTATAAGTGAATTGCAAATGGGTGGTACTCGTAATTTCAGGAGCCTAAGTTTGTTTAAAAATGGAAAAGTTAAAAAAAAAAAAAAAACTCATCTTGAGACCCAAAGATTATTTCTCACATGCTGTGTGTGTGTGATCTGTATGCAAGTTCCAAAAAGATGGTGCATATAACATGAATGGAGGCCATTTTGTCAAGGTGGTGGATCAAAATAAAATTAGAACCCCTTATTTGGTGCTCTCCACCCTTCACATGTACTGTCTGGGATCAGGGCTATCAACACAAATGTTATTAGGTCAAGCAGGTCACACAAATATGGCAGTCTCATAAGGCCACTTCTCCTTTTTGACATACAAAAGGCTCAAACTTTTTTTTTCTTTTTTTTTTTTTTTTTCAATCAAGACAACTTTGGAATTTAAAAACCACCTGATTAAAGGACATGGTTTTAATGCAAGTATAAAACACTTAAAAGGTATACATTCACAGTGTTCAGATCCAGGCATACTAATGAAATACTAACCAATTTAGAAATGAAGAACTTAATAAAGAAAGTCTGTAATAAGCCAGAGACCAGCCTCTTGGGGTACAAAATAGTACAATGTAATTCCTGCACATATCAACTGTCCTTTGATGGTTCTTATGTATGGATGAGGTAACAAGAAATGTATAAATTATTGTAGTATTTTACTCACTTGTCATTTTTAACAGCAAGTATTAATTTCTCTACCTCTTTCAGCCCCTAACTTCAACTCCTTGCAAAAAAACAGTAACTATTCATAAGACTGAGGCAAACGCAAATTTGTTCTGCTACACACACACACACACACACACACACACACACACACACACACACACACACACACACACACACACACACACACACACACACACACAGTGCCTCCGTAGCCAGGTGGGAAGGAGCAGCAGTGCATAGCACACGCTTCTTGATTAGACCAGGGTTCACGCCCGTCACCACCAAATACGGAAAGGTCAGAGAACGCCCACCGCATATCCCGGAGCAATATGGCCTTAGTTGATAATGCTCCTAAAAACCAAATAATACGCGCACACAATTTATTATTATTATTAATACATAGCATCCTTTTCAAATAGTGAAGACTAGAACTACTACATAAAGGTGCATACAAATTGTAAAGACTGGAATACAAATAACATTCTTCATCATGGATTTAATTCTCTGGCATGGTTAATCAAGTAAAAATGCAACCGTGAAAAAAAAAAAAGAATAATAAATAACAGGATGACAAACTGGTGACAGGATTCAATATAGATTTCATATAGAATCCTGTCATCATGCCTAATTATGAAAGATTTTGAAGGATATTAATAACTGAACAGAGAAGACTGGGGCCCCAGGAATTCAAAAACATTGTCAATTACTAATTGGTAGTTCTATATGCGCAAGTTAACTTACTTAATGCAATAGTTGGTACACAGAAATATTCATTTGATAACAGCAATCGACATAGTTTAATTGGTGTTATTCATATTTCAAATTAATTCAAGTAAAATTCTTGTTTAAAAAATTTTAAAAATTAATCTCACTTAAAATATTTATTTTTAACCACTGTTCATATAAATTTCTATCATCTTTTTCCTTTTCCCCCTTTAATATAATTTTATAATTTTTTTCTAACTAACTTTTTTTAACCATTAAATGTGTTTTGCTTGACTGCTTTAACTTTTAAATTTGCTGCAAATTTTAAAAATTAAACATCAGAAATTAAATTCATCTTCATTACATCTCATAATATGAGATGTAATGAAGCAATAATAATTTTGGTTAATTTACTGCTCATAGGCATGATGCATTTGCACTAACTTATATGTCTGTAAATTTTCCAGCAGTCTGAGGCTTTTGCCCTGAATTTTTATTAAATCTTATTAAATGCCATTTGGCAACTCTCATATTATGGACTTAATTTCACGACTGGCTTGTCAGCTGTTATACTATCAAGGTATCTACCTACCTACCTACCCATCCACTGTTGAAGAGCCAAACAGCCGTTATCCACTGAGAATAAGTAACAATAGTCTTTTATATTGGGGTAGCATGAAGTGTAATCGAATAGGCAACTCACTGTAAGGGGCTTCACAATATGAGATATAATGAAATGATGCCACTACAATAATTTCAATTAATTGACTGCACAGAGGCACTGAGGCTTTTGCCCTGAATTTTTATAAACATCAGCATGCTTAACCATTGAAATTAATATTAACATTTTTATTGCTGTCTTTAATATATTTCACTCCTGTTAAGTATTTTTTATCTCAGAGCTCTGTATTTATTTTCATTATCTTATGTGTCATCATAGTCATATTTTAACGAATTCTGCAATTCTAAAAATATTAACGTGCTTTACAAATAAAAAAAAATTATAACCCTGACTTAAGTACATTAATGCAGTATCAGGTCATCTGAAGGAGAAATATTATTCCAACTATTCATGACATGTTCCTGGATGCAACATTATAGCAGATATCACTTATAGTGAGTACTGACCAGTTAGTATAACAAAATTCAAGCTCTCAAACCTTCAAGAGTCTAATACCTATTAGATTCTGGGATAGAACTGTCTAAACTAAGACTGAATTCAATAAGAATAAATACTAAACTAAATACTGGTTCTGATACAAAAAAAAGTTAACAGTTTAAAAAAAAAAAAAAATCAAAAGATACTTAAAACTATCTGCAGTTAGTTATTGATCTAATAAGACATTTTAATTAGCTTAGTCATCAAACAGCAAAGAGGAATAAAAATATAAAACTGTGTAAGTGCTGTTTCAAGCAACATATTTTTATTGTTATTCTACATTACTACGTTATGTCTATTCAAAAGTTAATAATAAATCTCATTTTGGAAAATTACTTAATATCTGCTGATAGTGGCTTGAAAACTACTTTGAATTAAAAGTACTTCAGTGCTTATCTTGAATGCAATGCAAATTCAGTACTTTTAATCTGTGCATGCAATGCAAATTCAGTGCTTTTAATTTGTAAATGCATTTCACAAAGTTTTGCAGTAAAACTATAATTTTTATATGAGACAGGTAATTAAATAATCCACTTAACATTTCAAAAGATGTTTCTACTTTAGTTGCAACTAGAGATGAAATGGTGAATTTCATCATATTTAAGCTGAAAATGTGCATATATAATTTTGACACTAAATGAATTCAAATATTATTTTATGCAAAATTTGGTTATGGATCATACTATTCATCCATAACCAAAAAGTCTGAATTTTTAGAAATTGAGATAACATAAAATGTTTATAACTTCTTTTTAATTTAATGTTCATAATTTCTTCATTTCCCTTTCCTCTCTGAATTCAGAGAATTTCAGTTTGTTTTATCAATAAGTTAATGTGTAATGCTGATGCATCCTTCCAATTGAGGAACGAAGTTTGTAGGATAAATCTGCAGAAATCTACCTTCAGCCAGTGGGTAGATTATAAATAAGAGTTTTCATGACATTTATACATTGTATGCTTAGAAGATTTGGTTGAAATTAAAGTACAAATTTTGAAGATCAGCAGCATTTATGAACTAAATTTTGTTTCCCCTACCACCCTCCCCAAAATACTAGTGAAAAAGTCAAAATTAGATTATTATTTTATTATTTTGTGTGTGTGTGTGTGTGTGTGTGTGTGTGTGTGTGTGTGTGTGTGTGTGTGTGTGTGTGTGTGTGTGTGTGTGTGTGTAAACTATCATAATGCACTTTTTACCATATAAGCAACCAACATCTTAGGATTTAATTAACTACTCTTTACATATTAATCAATAAATATATTGCACCTAAACTTAAAGACAAAATTACATGGGAGTGAAACAACTACTGAAAGTTGCTGATTATAAATGTTTTGGACACCATTAATGATAAAAAAAAAACAAAAAGGAAACATTTATAAAATTATCAACTGCTCTGTAAATTATTACAAATTATTATGAGCAGTATTAAGTAATTTTTCAAAATGAGATTTATTGCTAACTTTGTAGTATTAACTTTGAATAGATGTTGCATGAAATAGCACTTCCACAGTTTTACATTTTTTATTGTTTGCTGTTTTATGCAAAAAAAAAAAAGAAAAAAAAAAGCTAAATAACAGTAACAATAAAAACATTTTGCATTAAAATAACTCTAATGACCAAGCTAATACACTGTGTTAAAGAAGTGCAGAATTTATTTCTATTTATAGGAATAGTTAATATTATTTTTCATAATTTCTCATATTGTGATAGTTTACATATTGCACATTTCATAAAACCAAATGTACACTAATTTGTTTTTAATACACTGAACATAAATTATCCCAAACTATTAGTACTTTCTAGTTAACCTCAATCAGTGTATTTTAACTTTTTCAAGCCATATCAGCAATATAAGAAATGTAAAATATCCATAAATATGATGTTAAAGAACAAAGACAAGATTTTATATAACTTTCTCCACAATTTCAGATAATACATGGCTATCTCTATAACTAACAAATATAGAAACCTAACGGTTCACTTTATATGCATGTCCATATAATACTCAGACAACAAATAACAAGTGGAACAGCCTGCTATTTTCCCACCAGACTGCCTACATTTTAATACCACAGCAGTAACATTAGTCCATGAGAACTAACATGTCACTACAAGCAGGTGACAAGGTAAGTCTGTCAATAGCCCAACTCGCACATGCACTAGTAAGATATCTGACTGAAATTTTAATGCTGGGAATAAACAGTATAGACTACAGATGTGATCTTACCGCTATAGCCATAGGGAATGTGATAGCCTGGGTCCAGGTAGGGGATGCCACAATCATCAAATGTGAAGTCAAGGTGCTGTGCCATGGAGACACTGAATGTAATGAGAGCACACTGGTGCTGCTGCTGCTGCTGCTGCTGCCTGCGGAGACGCTGTTCTCTGATTCTGAAGCTCAGAAGCTACGAATGGCAAGTGTTTGTGGCCTTTATTGACCGGCTGTTCAGCAACTGTGCAATCTGCATGGAGGATACCTTTCGTGCAGGAGGGAGTGGGTGTTAGACAGTTCTGCTGGTTCCTCTCTCAGGAGCTTGCAATTAATTACCACTGTGCACCTGTAGCAACTTAAAGTTTTCCCACAGTGAAATGGCTAGAATCTATACAGGTTCCTGGGCTCTGTACTACTAGAAAGCTGTCACAACCAACAACCAATAGTAGCTCTACATCAAGCATTCAGTTACAATAATAGCTGATATCTTATTTATGGAGAATTTTGAAATAAATGTGTTTGTTCCCACACATACCGTAGATAAATATGAAGTTATGTTTATTAGCGTTTTAAGTTATTTCTTACTAAATATGTTTTTTGTTGCTGTTTTTTTTTTTTTTTAACTATAGCATTCTCTAACAAAAATTCATTACATATAAGTGTGGAATGCATCATAAATGGGAAAGTTTATTTGAAGGTGAATAAAGAACCAACTGCCAATCAAAAATTTGAACTGTGAATTAAAAAAAAAAAAAAAAAGTTGTATTACAAGTTGTGTTTGTGTTGCCCGTTTTTTTTTTTTTTTTTTTTTTTTTTTGTACTTTTAAGCCCTTAAATTTTTATTTTATTTCCATATGTTCTTATTCTCACTCTTCCATGTGATAATGGTAAACAAACAATACTAAATGTAACTAACTTTATATAAAAGTAAGGAAATTATCATAAAAGCATTATTCTTGCTAGGATATTTAGATTTTCAGGTAGGTAGGATATTTTGTACATACATACATACATATATATATATATATATATTATATCTACATTACAGTCAGTAAGTTATAACTACCATCCTGTTATCAGTAAGAGAAATATCACTAAAAATAACATGTAAACACAAACTTCTGCTTTTGCATATTTTGTCAAATTGGACATTTTTTTGGCCTTGTGAAACCAAAGATGTGACTCTCAATGGATACTAAGGGTACTAGTACTAAAAGAAGTCTTTATCAATAATAAAGCTAAAGTACACAAAATATACCAAACACAAAAAATGTTGTTATATACTAAAATATATAATAATATGCAAATACACAATATGTAATCATTAACAAGGCCAAGGTTAAGTTATTTGTATAATAAATTACCTGCATTTTCAATACACCTTTGTATGTACAACAGTGTAGCAAAAACGTTGGTCACTTATTACATAATTAAATAGGCATACACTTTTAAATTTTTTTTTTTTTTTTATTGTTTTCACAAAAAGTCTGCTTCCTTGGTTCACTTAATCCTTCTAATACTATTCATATTTTTTCATTAGTTGGGAGTCCTTCCTTCCCCTAATAAATAAGAGTTTGCTGTATCATTATCTGTCTTCACTAAGCCATCAAAATAATCAGTTCTGTTCAAGCAAATATTAAGGTATGTTTATGACAATGGTGGCATACAGGAATATGCTAACCAAAATTTATTTTCGCATCATATTTTAAGTGATTAGTAAATTCAACTATAACTACAGTTTATCTGAGTACATTAATCACTTAAATATGTGATGAGAATAAATTTAATAAAACTATTAATAATTAAAATTTTATCAAAGTAAAAGCGATTCAAACTGTCAAGTTGTTCAATGAAAATTTTAGAAAATCTCTACTAAAGGCAAAAACAATTCTTAAATAAAGCTTTAGTTTTATTTTATTATTTGGTTATTTTCCCTTCTCTATTATTCATCTGCACAAAATTTCAAAATTAAATTTTGGAGAGATGAATGTATAAAATGAGTCATTTAAAAATAAAAAGAACAAATCAACAAGCATGCATGGGGGGGGGGGGGGAAGAATTATACAACCCAAGCAGCACAACACAGCCAATAAATGATTTTTCTGAATAAAAAAATAAAAATAAAGAGTCAAAAGAGCAAATCGGGAATTGAGACAATATACCAGGAACTAATATTTTAAAAAATTTCCATTAGTTGCCTACAGTGTCGCACCAACTTTCAAATAAACAGCATTGCTGAAAATTTCATTCTGCTATTTATTTAAATACATAGCACATGCTATGACAGCATGTGTGCCTTGCCTTTTAAACAAACTGACAGAATAATCTTTTGGTAGAGTAATTTGTTTGCAAGTAGCACAGTACTGGAGTAATTTGCAAAAGATGCAAAGTTCATTTGGCATCAAGACAAAACCTTACATTTATTAATAGCAATTAATTTATTAATAGCAGATAAAAGCTATGCTGACTACCAAACAGCAGAATAGATAGGATAGCCTTGGTGTTTATCACAACAAAAGAACACTCTAATGATATACCAAGTGCAAATTCAAATCAGTTTAATTTTAGTTTTTCTATTTCTTATAATTTACAATACAGGAAACCCTTGATTAGTGCGGTTAATGAATCCTTGAAATATACCGCACATATTAAAACCGCACTAATCAAACTTAAGAAACAATGGGAATAATTATAATGAATCCTTGAAAATTATGAAATTGTAAAAATATATTTTTTCTTACTCAATACGTACCTATAATGCACTGCATAGTTCTTAAATTATTAAGGAATAAATTTAAAAAAGATAGTATGATTTAAATTTTATTTTTTGCAAAAAAAACTTATCTAACTTCAATTGAACAGTGGTAGCTTTCTTCCTTTCCTCCATGATTTTGCGATAACAATCAATTTGCTTATCTAACCCTGAACGAACGTTCATGCTTCTCTCTGCATCTGGATCAATCTCTAGTATGAGTTCTTTTGCTTTTTAAAGTGTATTAAATAGTTCAAGTTTTTTGAATGAAATTTCTTTGGGAGCAAATTGCTTTTCTGCTTCATTTTCGTCTTCTTCCTCGTATGCATGTTGATGCTCAATTTCAAGAAGATCGTCGTTACTTAAGTCTTTTGAATGCGATTCCAATAATTCTCTAACGTTTTCTGAATCTACTTCCTCAAAGCCGAGGTCTTTTCCAATTGTAGTAATTTCATCAATAACTTTGTTGACAGGATTAATGAAACCGCAAAAATCATTTGCGCATTCAGGCAAAAGATTCTGCCAGACAGCTCTCATGCAGCTGTTCGTCATTTCTTCCCACGATTTGTGTATGTTCTCAACTGCTTCTTTAATATCATAATATTAAAGAAGTTTAATATTAATAATAAAAGAATATGAGAATATGAATAAGAGAATATGAGAAAATTTCAATTTCAGAGTGGTATGGGGTGCTGCTGTCAAGCATTTTGGAGTCGATTCCCATTCATTTAAGTTAGAAGACCCTGGTGAGTGCGTATCACGTATTTGCCGCTTTAGGCGCCGTTGTGAGTTGCCAAGCACCGCAAGAAAAAAACAGCGCACTAATCAAATTTGATAACGCATATATTAAGGGGATAGTATCAAAAAAATTTTGCGCACTAATTAAAACCGCATTGTTCAAAACCGCATTAATCAAGGGTTTCCTGTATTTTTCCACATATAACATAAGATTTTATTATATTTTACTATATATAAAGGTATAGCTGAAAACTACAATTAATAAGGCTGAAGAGGTGCCAAATGCCACCTGCATGCAAACAAAATAAAACAATCAAATAAAATAAAAAAGTTTTAAAATTTAAGAAAGAAATATATAATAAATAAGCAGACACACCCCCACCCAGAAAAGTACAGAGGCTTGGTCTCCTTCTTATAAAGCAATTGTTGTATCTGTACTGTTTTTACTATATTTTAAGCAGAAGACCTCCCCCCACTCTATTTAACCAAGCTGCATATGCAGACACCTAAAGAAAAACTTAAAAGAAAAAAAGTTTAGAGGAACCACAATGAGCACTTCTTGAAAGAAGCATCCGCTCAGCGGAAATCCCCAAAACATTCACATTTCTGCCATGGCTTGCTTAGAACAAAATAATCACAGATAACCTGATGCAAGAAATCTATGCAGGTGACACTCTTAACAGCATTACTGGTTGAAGTTTAAAAATACCTCTTCAACTTGGTATAATAGTGCTTAATTTTCTAAATCATTATTTGATCAAGCCATGTTTCTATTTTTTCACTTTTTAGTGACCATATTTAAGATGTATTTTCTGTGGATCGTGTCTGTCTTGATCTCACAAAACAACGATTGGGAGGGAGGGGGGGGTGAGGAAGAGAGCTATTTAAGTAGAAATAATCTCAGAATATCATTTGAGTAGAACTAAAAAAAAAAAAAAAAAAAAAAAAGGGCCAAGGTTCAGCAAGACAGGGCAGGTCATGAGGTGATATCAATGATATAGAGGGACTCTGCCAGCAGAGACAAGGAGGTGATTATCCCAATGTATAAAGCATATAGAGAGGTCACATCTTAAATAATGCATATAGATTTAAAATTCATTTTGTAGATCTGTTGGGAAGGGGTACAGAAAAAAGTAACCAACAAGTTGAGGACACAAAAAGGGCATTCTTACCAACAAAATACATCTGTAAATCTAACTGAAGTGGTTAATACTTTTTTTTTTTTTTTTTGATTTGGTAGTTGTTGGCGCATCGGCTTCTGTGGCCATATTGCACCTCCCAAGGTTTTTGCAGTACTTTGATCCAAGCCCGAGGCAGGAATCGAACCCGCGACCTTTGGGTTGCCGGGCAGGTACTTTACCCACTCGGTCGGCTGGTTAATACTTTGTAAGAGTTGATTGAATGATGGCATATTTACTTTCTCAAACATCAAACGAACAGGGCATAAATGTAAATAGGAAAAGGTTGGTTACAGAATGCATACAGAAATTTGCCTTCAGCCAGAGAGTAACTGATTGTTCGAAAAAACTGCCATCTGGTGTTTTCCAAATAGGTTATTAAATATATTTACAAAAGGATTGAACAAATCATATAGGTATGGAAAACCAGGTGTTAAATACCACCACTTTGCTTATTGGAGGCTTGAAGTGGTGAAACCCATGTTTAGTCTCTAGAGCAAAGTTACCAGCATCCCCCCCCCCCCATACTTCTCCTTCAACCCATGCACGGTACTAAGTACAATAGGTTTTGATACCTTTCGTGTTTGGGGTTTTCATAAAAAAAAATAATAATAAAATAAAAGGGATTTTTTTTTTTTTTTTTTTTTTTTTTTAGTCATACTATAAGTTTACTTCTTTGTATAATTCTGCCAAAACTATTTAACCTATTAATATTAATTTATTAGCAGGGACAGAGGTAATTATTCCTTTGTATATATTACATTGATTATAAATAGTTCATATTATAAAAAAAAGTGTTTTTTTTTTTTAGCAGTATTTATTTCATGGTCTATCAGTTACATTAACATTAACAGAGGCATATGATGCAAGAAAGCAAGCTTATGCAGCATCAGCCAAGAGAGAGAGAGAAAAAAAAAAACACTTCCATTTCACCCCTCCGTTTGTTCGAAATACCTGTCCAGCTGACCTTAAATTTATTTAGGCTTTCAACTTCCACAACAAGGGATGGAAGTCTGTTCCACCAACCAACTACCTGCTGGCTAAAGGCAAATTTCTGCACATCTATCCTACATCTGTCTTTCCTCAATCTGAATTTATGCCCTCTCAGGTGATTATTCTGAGCAAGAGGAAGAATCCCATCGGCACTGAGCATGCTCAAACCATTCAAGGCTTTATACACCTCTATCAGATCACCTCGCCGGTGCCTAGTCTCCAAGCATTGTAATTTGCAAAACTTAAGCCTTTGTTCGTAAGAGCAACCCTTTGTTCCATTCACTAATCTTGTTGCCATTCTCTGTACTCGTTCCAGCAGCTCTACATCCTTCTTGAAATGAGGCCTCCAGACCTGTATACAGTACTCAAGGTGTGGCCTGACCATTGCCTTATACAAGGGAATAATCACCTCCCTATCCCTGCTACAAAAATTCCTGTATATCATTGACAAGACACCATGAGCTACTCTTGCAGCCCGTCTGCACTATTCAGAGAACTTCATATCTGCCTGCACAACCACCCCCAGGTCCCTTTCATTCTCTACCACTGTCAGTGTAGTACCACAGAGTTGATATGTTGCTCTGGGGTAGCTGTTTCCCCATACATAGTATTTACATTTGTCAATGTTAAACTTCATTTGTCACCTCTCAGCTCATCTGCTCAACCTTTCCAGATCCTGTTGCAGCAGCACAGCATCAGTAGTGTCTTTAACAACCCTGCCAACCTTTGTATCGTCTGCAAACTTGGACATTAAGCTTGATATACCATTATCAATATCATTTATAAATACAGAAAACAATAATGGACCCAACACGGAATCCTGAGGACCACCAATAATAACATTAGTCCACGATGAGCAGTGTCCATTGATTACCACGCTCTGTCTTCTCCACCTCAACCATCCCTTTATCCATAGCAACGATTTGCCTCCAATGCCACACTGCTCCAATTTGTGCAGCAGTCTTCCATGTGCAACAGTATCAAAAGCCTTTCTAAGATCCAAATATATAATATCATCATCAAAGTTATTCCCTGCATCCAGTTCTTTTGTGACTGCATCATAGTATCCAATCAAATTGGTCAGGCAAGACTTTCCCTTAACAAAACCATGCTGTGTCTGAGCTATAACTGAAGTCTTGTCTAGATGATCCTGCAGTGCTTCTTTAACCAGTGCACTCCCTCCATTAATTTTCCTGGAGCAGAAGTTAAACTCACAGGTCTATAATTACTTGTGTCAGACTTTGATCCTCCTTTGAAAATTGGGGTCACATTTGCACATCTCCAGTCTATGGGTACCTCACTTGAGTCCAAGGAAGCTCTCATAATTATGGCTAAGGGTTTGCTTACTTCCTTTAATATAACTGGATAGATCCCATCCACCCCAGGTGCCTTTCTTGTGTTTATCTTCAACAATTTCTCCTCCACTTTACTCTCAGTTATTACAAGATTATCTAGCTTACTGCCAGAGTAGAATACACCTCTGGCATTCCCCTCACTGAATAACTCTTCATGTGTGAATGTCGATGCAAAATATTCATTTAGTTTGTTAGCTACCTGAGCAGGATCATCAACAGTTGAACCATCGATATCAAGTGGACCAATCTGTTTCATCCCCTTCCTTCTAGAGTTTACATAAGTAAAGAACTCTTTGCTGTTTTTATTTGCATCCTTTGCCAAATATTTCTCATAATCTGCCTTCGTCTGCCTAACCTCCTTTGTAACTTGGTAACAGACCAGCTATATCTATCATAGGCTTCTGTGTCACGTGTTAATTTATATGTATCCCATGCATTTTTCTTCTATGCCATATGTCTCATTAGTTCATCTGACATCCATTTAGGCCTCAACCTTGAACAATATTTCTTAGTTGGTATGTAAAGCCTAATAGCTTCCATGATAAGTTCTTTGAATGCTTCCCATTTTGAATTTGCTGTTGGTAACATCATCTGTTGGTCCCACTGTATAGAATTTAATACTGTCTCAGACCATCGCAAGCAATAACCCTTCCCTTTACTCCTGATGGTAGTTACCTCTTTGAGTAAATCCCACTTCAGCACACTGTGATCACTGCCACCTAGTGGTTCCCTTATCTGCAGATTCTTAATGCATGAAGAATCACTACTGATAATCAAATCAAGAGTACTACTCCCTCTAGTTGCCTCCCGAACATGCTGATGTAGAAAACAATCATCCAATAAATCCACAAAAGCCTTGTTGTTTGTTTGTTATTTGGTTTTAAGGAGCATTAGCAACTAAGGCCATATTGCTCCGGGATATGCGGTGGTCATTCCCTGACCTTTCCGCATCCTCCGTATTTGGTGGTCACAGGCTCGAACCCAGGTCTAATCAAGAAGTGTGTGCTACGCACTGCTGCTCCTGCACACCTGGCTACAGAGGCACCAGAAAAGCCTTGCTAGTGTGTGAGTGACCAACCCACAAATTCCAGTCAATATCTGGGAAACTAAAATCCCCCATTATAAGACTCTCTGATTTACTGGCCCAGTCTATTTCCCTGTACAGTTTCTTATTATACTCATCAGAGTCATTAGGCCTATAGCACACTCCTACTCTCAATTTTGATCTCCCAATGCTTATGTCACACCAAACTGACTCGACACTGCACTGTCCAGCGATGTCGACTGGCTTCACTTCCTTGGATTTTATGTGTTTCTTAACTAATAGCATAACCCCTCCTCCCTTCCTATCCTTTCTGTAGATTTTGTACTCCCCAAATTCCAGTTCTGCATTCCTTATATCTGTGTGACACCACGTCTCTGATATCCCAACAATATCCACATTTGATGCTTTGAGCAATACCTAAAATTCATCAAATTTATTTACCAAACTCCTAGCATTGGTGTACACGCAAGTATACATGCACCTGTTCCTATTCTTAGCTACTAACACAACCCATGTGTTTACTTGTACCGCGATGACTCCCAACAGTGTCGGAAATATCCTGCATCTTGTTTTCCAGGCTTCTGGTCATTCCAATGGAAGCAGTGCAAGAATCACTTTCACCTCTGCCAGTGGCTATGTTAATCTATTAGTCCTTATATCCCCCCAAGCCAGCAGTTTTCTGACCCACCTAACACTGCCTCGATAGCATCAGCAAATATTCTTGCACCCTTTTTATTTAAGTGTATCCCATCCCTGTAGAAGCAGTCTCTCCTGTTACTGTCTCAGACCATCGTAGTTGCCTTTATGAAAGAAAAAAACCTCTTCCTTTACCCCTGATGGTAGTTAACTCTTTGAGTAAATCCCATTTCAGCACACTGTGATCACTGCCACCTAGTGGTTCCTTTATCTGCAGATTCTTAATGTATGAAAAATCACTACTGATAATCAGATCAAGAGTATTACTCCCTCTAGGTGCCTCCCGAACATGCTGATGTAGAAAACAATCATCCAATAAATCCACAAAAGCCTTGCTAGTGTGTGAGTGACCAACCCACAAATTCCAGTCAATATCTGAGAAATTAAAATCCCCCATTATAAGACTCTCTGATTTACTGGCCCACTCTATTTCCCTGTACAGTTCCTTATCATACCCAGAGTCATTAGCAATGAAAACAATTAAGCATAATTATATTTAAAATTAAGCAGCAAAGTTCTTATTCAAAACATTCTGATTTAAGTTAGATTTATTTTATTTTATTTATTTATATTTATATATATTTTTTTTTGCATGTGAAAATTGTTATATTTTTGTTTCAGCTTATTTTGGATTGTAAACCACAAAAGGTCTGCTATTGCTGATATTGGTTAGGCCATATCGTGGGTATTGAATATGGGTTTGGATTTCCCTTTCAAGGATATATATTTGTTAGAAAAGGTGAAGCAAAGAGCAACAAGGTTAGTTACTGACATAAATAAACCAGAGAGTTTGGGGGGGGGGGGTCTGCATGTATATTGGCACGAGCATTTCTATGGCCAACGTGTGCCTATTTTATTAAAATATAATCAGTAATACAGAGTGGGCATATATAATTTAGCACATTAGCATTAGTTGAGGCATATGATGCAAGAGAGCAAGCTTACACAGCATCAACCAAAAAAAAAAAAAAAAAAAAAAAAAAAAGCCCTTCCCATTTCACCAATCTGGTCACTCCAAATGTTTGTCTAGTTCAGCCTTAAATTTATTTAAGCTTTCAACTTGCACAACAACAGATGGAAGTTTGTTCCAGCAATCAGCTACCCATTGGCTAAAGGCAAACTTCCGCACATCTCTTCTACAACTGTCTTTCTTCAATTTGAATCTATGCTCCTCAGCTAGATCTTGTTACAGTAGTGTGCTGTGTGTTTAGTGTCATTAACAACCCTGCCAACCTTTGTACCATCTGCAAACTTGGACATTAAGCCTGATATACCTTCATCAATATCATTGATAAAAACACAAAACAACAATGGGCCCGGCACCAAACCCTGAGCAACTCTGCTAATAACATTAGTCAGCGTACAGCAGTGTACATTTAGTACCACTCTCTGCCTTCCCCCACTCAACCATCCCTTTATCCATTGCAGTAACTTGCCTTTCGGTGATTGTCCCTCTGTATAAGGCAATAGTCAGGCCATGCCTTGAGTATTGCGTACAGGTATGGAGGCCTCTTTTTAGGAAGGATGTAGATTTGCTTGAGCGTGTACAGGGAAGGGCAACAAGATTGGTGAGGGGAATGAAGGGAACCTCTTACCAAGAGAGGCTTAAGTTCTGCAAATTGCAATGGCTGGAGACTAGGCACCTGCGCGGTGATCTGATTGAGGTGTACAAGGCCTTGAATGGGTTGAGCACGCTGAATTCTGATGGGATCCTTCCACTTGTTCAGATTACGAACCTAAGGGGGCATAAATTCAAATTAAAAAAAGACAGATGTAGAATAGATGTACGGAAATTTGCCTTTAGCCAGCGGGTGGTTAATTTCTAGAACAAATTTTCATCTGTCGTTGTGGAAGTTGATAGGTTAAATAAATTTAAGGAGGAACTGGACAGGTATTTGGAGGAAATGGTGTGATTTTTTTTTTTTTTTTTTTTGGCTGATGCTGCATAAGCTCATACACTTGTTTTCTTGCATCACATGCCACTACTACTACTACTTAATGCCATACCACTCCATTTTGTACAGCAGTCTTCCATGTGCAACAGTATCAAAAGCTTTCCTGAAATCCAAGTATATGATATCAAAATTATTTTTTGTATCCAGGTCCTTTGTGACCACATCGTAGTATCCAATCAAACTGGTCAGACAAGACTTCCCCTTAACAAACCCATGCTGTGTCTGAACTATTGCTGCTGCCTTGTCTTGTATAGGTGATCCTATATTACATCTTTAACCAGTGACTCCATTATTTTCCTAGAAACAGAAGTCAAACTAACAGGTTTATAATTGTGTCCCCCTTTGTGAATTGGGGATACATTTGCACATCTCCAGTCCATGGGGACCTCCCTTGAATTAAGGATGCTCTCATAATTACAGCTAAGGATTTACTTACTTCCCTTGCTGGTTCCATTATAACTGGATAGATTCCATTCACACCAGGTGCCTTTTTTATGTTTAACTTCAACAATTTTTCCTCCACTTTGCTCTCAGTTATCACAAAATCACTTAGTTTCCTGTTAGAATTTGATAAATTTCTGGCATTCCCCTCCTTGAATAACTCCTCGTGTGAATGTAGATGCAAAATACTCATTCAAGTTTATCAGCTACTTGAGCAGGATCATCAATAGTCTGAAGTTGATAGCATATACCAAACAATTTTCAGGTGGAGGCCAAAGAGTCCATTTTTTAAGAGTGAAGTGGATACCTACTAGCAGACTCACTTCAGAGGTAAGGAAAATCGTGGACGCATTTATCAGCTACTTGAGCAGGATCATCAACAGTTGACCCATCGATATCAAGTGGACCAATCTGATTCATCCCCTTCCTTCTAGAGTTTACATAAGTAAAGAATTCTTTGCTGTTTTTCTTTGCGTGTTTTGCCAAAGATTTCTCTTAATCTGCCTTCGCCTTCCTAATCTCCTTTGTGACTTGATTACAGACTAGCTTATATCTGTCATAGGCTTCTGTGTTGCCTGACAATTTATATACATCCCATGCATTTTTCTCATTTTTCATTACGCATCACTGTAAGAAGAAATCTTGTTTGCTAATTTATCTAGTTCATTAGTTAAAAATACTTCTTAACTAAGAGTGGGACTTCAAGTAGCTGCTATATGGAAGGATTGAAATGTCTCAAAATGCTGTTGCTGCAAATTTTAAATCTGTCATTAAATGCAATTATCATTTGGAATAGGAAGTTAAAGAAAGAAAGTATCTGGAAGACAAGTCTATCCAATGATGGTTGAGAAGGTTTTAAAAAGGAGGTACTGTTCTTCACCAGAAAGAGTATGCAAACATTCTGTTGAGCAGTGCTTCCCAAACTTTTTTAGTTATGGAACACTTTTCATCTCACAATATATTTACAGAACACTTACATATTTATGGAACACAAGTTTAGCGGGAGTAAATGAACTGTTTGCTAATATTTTATTACATACAATGCACTGTGCATCAGGAGCATCTTTATCTCCAACACATGTAAAGCTGAAATTCAAATAACTGTTATCATACTTTTGTTTTGTTTTTTTATTGGTTGGTTCCTGTTTTTTCACTTCGGATTTTTTGAGGAACAAAAGGCTGCGATCGTTCATCCTCACTTTGAAGTGTGACAATATTATGTTTGTTTTCATCGACCACAGTTGCAATACTAGAAGTACTTGTTTCCTATTTTAAAGTTTCTTTTTTCAACCACGACAAATCCATGGTCATTTATTTTAATAATAATATTTTGAAATATTAATAATTATCAAAAATTTTTTTACCATGTACTCCAGGCTAAATCGCATACGAATAGCATATTAAATCAGTACATTGCTACTTTTTCGTAACTGTCATTATCTCTATGCATACTTCTCTATGCAAAGCCCCCCCAAAATAAAGTGTTTTGTGGTCTATTAGTCTATGCCAGAATATTAATAACCAGAAAAAAAAAAATTTTTATGATAATAATACAAAAATGGTGTACGCTACAAATATGCAAAATTTATTTTTTAAATTATTAATTACGATGTTTCACGGAACATTTGTGCACATCTCAGGGAACACAGTTTGGGAAATGCTGTTGTAGAGAATGGGACAATTGACTGGATTTTGGGCAGAGCCCAAGTAAGTTGATTCATCATTCCATAAAAAAAAAATTCATTTCACTTGATCAAACCCTAAGGAAGTTATTTTCCATCCTCATTTGAGGGTGAGTACATATAAATTCAGATTGAGCAAGCACTGAAACCAGATGATCAAACACATTAAAAAGCTTTTGCTGTGGAGACATGCTCAGGTAGATTTAAAAAGACAATGGATATGTTGATAGTATTATTTTTAGTGGTAAACCAGTAAACATGGAAAAATGTGTAATCTGAGACTGAAAATCCATATGTTCAAGTATTAAAAAGGATAATTCCAAGATGAATTATCTTGAAATAATCCTATGTGTGGTGCCTAATTTCTTACAGTGACTGGACCTTTATTCTTTCATGAGGAAGCAGTCAACAGGGTCAATTATCTAGTTATGTTTTAGCTGTTATTATTTATTTTTTTTTTTTAGGAACATTAGCAACTAAGGCCATATTGCTCCGGGATATGCAGTGGTCATTCCCTGACCTTTCCGCATCCTCCGTATTTGGTGGTGACAGGCTCGAACCCTAGTCTAATCAAGAAGCGTGTGCTGCGCACTGCTGCTCCTTCCCACCTAGCTATGGAGGCACCTGTTTTAGCTGTCTGCTGTACCACTGATGAAACATCTTCAGATAAATATTAATTTTCAACAGGTGATCCATCACATTGAGGGAAGTTACAAAATGGCTGAGTTACATTTCAAGGCTGATGGATTACATGAGACGACCCCTTTCTTATCCCCCCTACCCCAAGATACAAATGCTCTATACAAGCATATCATATTGAAGTTCAAAGTGTGAATGAATTGCATGTGCGTATCAACAACACAGCTGCTTTCATGATACAATAGACGGCATGAAAAGATATTGGAACCACCCACGTGGAAATCTATTAATGTCTGTATGAAAACTTTGAGTTGTTCTTTAAAATAAACCATTTCTCTTTATCTGGTGTACTTTTCTTTTTACTGCAGTTTGTAATGTGATGAATAATAGTAGTTGATAATCAAAAAGTCATTCAGATTTGTATCATTTCCTATTATGTGTGCTGATGTCAAAGGCTCCAGTAAGTTTAACAAATGCAAAATACTGCATATGGGTAGCAGTAACCCCAGAGTAGCATACCAATGTTACTAAACTCAGGGTAGTGGAGAATGAAAAAGACTTGGTGGTAATTGTGCAGCCAGATATGACGTTTTCTGAGTAGTGCAAAGAGACTGTAAGAGTAGCTCATGGGTCTTGTCATTTGATATATATACAAATTTTGCTATCAAGGATAAGGAGGTGATTATCCATTTGTATAAGGTAATGGTCAGGATACACCTTGGGTACTGCATACAGGTCTGGAGGCTTCATTTTAGGAAAGATGTAGAGATACTGTAATGAGCACAGAGAAGGGTAACGAGATTAGTGAGTGGAACAAAGGGTTGCTGTTATCAAGAAAGGCTTTTAAGTTCTGCAAATTGCAGAGTTGGAGACGAGGCACCTGCATGGTGATCTGACTGAGGTGTAAAAGGCCTTGAATGGTTTGAACAAGCTCAATGCTGATGAGATTCTTCCTCTTGCTCAGATTCCACACCTGAAGGGGCATAAATTCAAATTGAGGAAAGACAATTGTAGAATAGATGTGCAAAAATTTGCCTTTAACCAGCAGGTGGTTGATTGCTGGAACAAGCTTCCATCTGTCGTGGAAGTTGACAGTTGCTTTCTTGTGCCATATGCCTCTACTAATGCTAAAGTTGAATAGAGATTGTAGAGTTAGCTGTTGCCA
Organism: Mastigoproctus giganteus; assembly: GCF_048544385.1. Lineage (NCBI taxonomy): Eukaryota > Metazoa > Arthropoda > Arachnida > Uropygi > Thelyphonidae > Mastigoproctus > Mastigoproctus giganteus. Next base: position 165,652,251 of record NC_143586.1, on the reverse strand, counting down.
AAATACTGCAAGGGTAACCATGATTGACAAGGTTGCTTGCACTTAACTGTAAGTTGTGTGTTCCCCTATCTATGATGGGGGAATGGATTATTTCCCATCAACTCTCTGGCAAATACACTGGAAGAAAAAAGTCCAGGGGCAGTTGTGTGATATTTAATTTATACACCATTTAGCTTTTTATTTTTATGATAAAAGGCAAGAAATAGTGAAATTAGGGCACATTATAAATTTACTCTATATTCTGACACTATACTGGATAATAAGAATAAATGTCCATAGCATCTTGCTATCCAAACATAAATCATTTCCTAACTACCTCACTTCCAATGATTGGTTTGTTTGTTTGTTATTTGGAGCATTAGCAACTAAGGCCATATTTCTCAGGGAATATGCGGTGGTCATTCCCTGACCTTTCCGCATCCTCCGTATTTGGTGGTGACGGGCTCGAACCCCGGTCTAATCAAGAAGCGTGTGCTACGCACTGCTGCTCCTTCCCACCTGGCTACGGAGGCGCCCAATGATTGGCAACAAGGAAACAAAGCCAAAACTACTTAGGTGATTAATAGAACTTCTTAAAGTACCATATGGGGATGATAGCATAAAGGCTTAATTGTCAGTACTCACCTCAACTGATCTGCTCTGTTATATGATGTTAAGGTGGAATAGGATTAAAACTAATTTCAAATGTAGAATCAAAAATTCTCTTAAAAAATAAATAAGGACAAAAATATTAAAAGATCTGTGGTTAAGATTTGCTCAGGGAAGAAGAAGTGCATCATCTTATTCCAGGTTGTCATATATGTGAAATATTAACATGAGCGTTAGATGAGGCCAATAGTTGTAACAAGAGACTTTCCTATAAACATCTTCGGTTGGTAACGATGGGTAAAGGACAACTATGTATTTAAAGAGTCCTGATTTCCCTTAATGCATTTTGAAACATGTAGGAACCTCAACGTGTGTCAGGTTCCAGACCGGTGAAAAATCGTATTTTGCAGTGGTACTACTGATATAGCATGCGTTGCATCCAGGTTGATAATTAAATAAACAACATTACTGATGTCGCATGTAGGATAACTGTGTGTTTATTCGTAAGCATTGAACATAGACCCTAATTTATTATGCGAAGAAAACGTTAAGGTTATATCAGTGTTGGCAAATATTTTTGAAGTTGTTGAGCAAGTCTACAATGGTAAGGGAGGACAATACGCGTATTTTGTTTATTATACCGGTTGGTGTTTTGGTTGTGCGGATTATTAATTCTGTATTCGACAACAAAATTATATGATGAATTAGTCGTAAGGGATACTGTCTAGCAGTAAACTTCTTTGTAACATATTGAAGTTCTCTGCCTAAATCTTCACGTGAAGAACTGTATTTTATGGCGTTATGAACCTGATTGTACAGAACACGTTTTTTTTATACAAAGTGAATGGTGTGATCAGAAATGTAGGTATTTACCTGTGTTCATATCTTTTCTATAAATTTGTTCCTAATTTTGTACCTGTTTTATATATTGTACGGTTGAGGAAATTGATTTTATTGTCTTTTTGAACTTAATATTTATTAAATTTAATTTTTCTTTATTAAATTTAATAAAGAGATTGTCAATGGAAGATTTGTCTCTGATTAACAATATGTCATCAGCATAGTGCATGTAGAGCTTAATACCTGTGGGAAACGGTTGAAGTACTTAGTTCACAATAGTGGCTTAATAGATTTCAGATAAGGGGGCTGAAATTCCTAGTCCCATAGGGAGACCAAATATTTGTTCGAATATTTGAACCTGAAACCGGAAATATCTGGCATCAACTAGGGTCGAGATAAGTTCCATAATGCTGTTTATACTTAGGGAAGTATGTTTATTTTAAAGTATCGTCTGCTGTTAGGAGTTCTTGCAAAGATTGTAATGTAAAATCTAATCGTATGTTAGTGTATAGGGAAAATATATCGAAGGAGGATAATTAGCATTAGTTGAGGCATATGATGCAAGAAAGCAAGCTTTACAGCATCAGCCAAAAAAAAAAACAAACTTCCCCTTTCACCCATCCACCACAACAACAGATGGAAGTCTGTTCCAGCAATCAATTAACTGCTAATATAGGTTCTACAGACATTGTGGTGGTGTTTATGCATTCGAAGGCTTGGTTGGTGTGGCAAACTCTAAATTTTGAAAATCTTGTGAGGGGTGATATGATTTTTGCCAAGAAGGTGGAAAGATTGGCGAAGGCAGATTTACTGAAAGAAACTATTGGTCGTAACAGGTGGTCGAGTTTATGTAATTTAATAATACCAAACACATGTGGAAGGACATTGCTGCAGAAGCTGATTAATTATAGTGTGTGGAGATTAATTTCCTTGTTTGATCTTAAGTCTCCTCAAAATAAGGTCCAGTTTGTGTTTTGATCTAGAAATGTTATGTGTTGTCAATTTTGTAAATGTCTGTATCAGAAAGGATGAGTCGCATTTTGTGAACGTATGTGTTTTTGTCTAAAATGGCAAGTGTCAATTTTATCGGCTTTCTGTGTAATAATATTGGAGTATTTCTGTAATTTGTGTATATTTGATAGGTGTTGCTTATCATGTTAAGTTGGGAACCTAGTCGAGAACTGATAATGTTGTTGGTCTTGTGTATGATTCGCCATTTGTCTGGGTGGTTTTCTAATTTTGGTTGGGTTGTTTTGCAAATCAACGATGCAATCTTTTATGGGATAATGTACGTCATTTATTGCAAAATTGAACCCATATTCTAATCCAGATAATTCACTGGGGGAATTGGTTGTGATGAAATATTAACGATGGATGATTGTTTAGGGATGTGTATTTTTTGTGTAAGTGTGTTCTATTTTTTTGAATGTCTTTCTGACACGTCAAGTATTGCATTAATGTGTGAATTATTAAGATCAACAAATTTAGACCATGTCTGGGGTGGCATGTTCCTTTTAAGTCTAAATTTAAGATGATGTATTTGATGTAAGAGTTGATATTTGTCACGGAACCTTTTACGTAACTCTTCGCAAATGATGGCGATTGATGTCTGCTGCATGGGTATTTTTACAAGTATTCTTGGGGCAAACGCGAGTGAATTTAGGAATATCGTGCATGAGACATTTTGTAAAAATGAAATGTGAAGTATTTTATAAATATCTTGGTATAGTGTGATTTCATGTTAATCATGTTTGAATCCATTAGGGAACAGGTTGGAAAGGATAGACTGTGCAGATGAGGTAGGCAAGTAGCATTAAAATATCTTAAATAGTGACACTTAGGTGATTAATAGAACATCTTAAAATACCATATATGAATTAGACTAAATGGGGATGATAGCATAAGGGCTTAATTGTCAGTACTCACCTCAACTGATCTGCTCCGTTACATGATGGAAAAGGATTAAAAACTAATTTAGAATGTAGATTAAAAAATTAAATTCTTTTAATAATTTAATAATTTGAATGTCTTTCTGACATTCAAATTCTTAAATTATTAAAAGGCTTATTCCAGGCTGTCATATATGTAAAATATTAACGTGAAAGCTAAATGAGGTCAACAGTCGTAATGAAAGACTTTCGAATAAACGTCTTCGGTTGGCAATGATGGGTAAAAGGATAACTATGTATTTAACACTATTGACATTGGACAAAAACACATACATTAACAAAGTGCAACTCATCCTTTCTGACACAGACACTTACAAAATTGACAACACATAACATTTCTATATCAAAAAACAAACTGGACCTTATTTTGAGGAAACTAAGATCAAACAAGGAAATTAACCTCCACGCGCTACAATTAATCGGCTTCTGCAGCAATGTCCTTCCCCATATGTTTGGTAACATTAAATTACAAACTCTACCACCCCTTACGACCAATAGTTTCCTTCAGCAAATCTGCCTTTGCCAATATTACCACCTTCTTGGTAAAAACCATATCACCCCTCACATGATTCTCAAAATTTAGAGTTTGCAACACCAACCAAGCCTTTGAATGCATAAACACCACCACAATTTCTGCAGAACATATATTAGCCTCCTTCGATATCGTTTCCCTATACACTAACATACGATTTGATTTTACATTACAATCCTTACGAGAACTCCAAACAGTAGATGATACTTTAATTAAATGTACTTCCCTAAGTATAAACAGCATTATGGAACTTACCTCGACCGTACTTAATGCCAGATATTTCCAGTTTCAGTACCAAATATTCAAACAGATATTTGGTCTCCCTTTGGGACTAGGAATTTCAGCACCCTTATCCGAAAACTATTTACCGACTAGCGAGAACCAAGTACTTCAAACATTTCCCACAGGTAGTAGTAGTAGTGGCATGTGATGCAAGAAAGCAAATGTATAAGCTTATGCAGCATCAGCCAAAAAAAAAAAATCACACCATTCCCTCCAAATGACTGTCCAGTTCCTCCTTAAATTTATTCAACCTATCAACTTCCACAACGACAGATGGAAGTTTGTTCCAGCAATTAGCCACCCGTTGGCTAAAGGCAAATTTCCACACATCTATTCTACAACTGTCCTTTCTTAATTTGAATTTATGCCCCCTTAGGTTTGTAATCTGAACAAGTGGAAGGATCACATCAGAATTCAACGTGCTCAACCCATTCAAGGCCTTATACACCTCAATCAGATCACGGCGCAGGTGCCTAGTCTCCAGCCACTGAAATTTGCAGAACTTAAGCCTCTCTTGGTAAGAGGATCCCTTCATTCCCCTCACCAATCTTGTTGCCCTTCTCTGTATATGCTCAAACAAATCTACATCCTTCCTAAAATGAGGCCTCCAGACCTGTACGCAGTACTCAAGGCATGGCCTGACCATTACCTTATACAGAGGGACAATCACCTCCTTTTCCCTGCTAGCAAAATTCCTATATATCAGTGACAACACCCCATGCCCTGCCCTGGCAGCCTGTCTGCATTGCTCAGAAAACTTCATATCTGAATGCACAATTACTCCCACGTCTTTTTCATTTTCTACCCCCTTAAGTGTAAGTGCCACACAGTTGCTACGTTTCTCTGCGGTTACTTCTACCCATATGCAGTACTTTGCATTTGTCAAGGTTACAAACTTCAGTTGCCACTTCTTAGCCCATCTGCCCAAATTATCTAGATCCTATTTCAGTAACACACTGCCATTGTTGGCATTAACAACCCTGTCAACCTTTGTATCATTTGCAAACTTCGACATTAAGCCTGATATACCTTCATCGATATCATTGATAAATATACAAAACAACAGTGAACCCAACACCAAACCCTGTGGGACTCCACTAATAACATTAGTCCACGAAGATCAGCACCCGTTTATTACCACTCTCTGCCAGCTCCTACTCAACCATCCCTTTATCCATTATAACAACTTACCCTTAATACCATACTGCTCCAATTTGCACAATAGTCTTCCATGTGCAACAGCGTCAAAAGCTTTCGTGAAATCCAAATATATGATATCAAAATTATTTTTTTGAATCCAGTTCCTTTGTAACCACATCATAATATCCTATCAAATTTGTCAGGCAAGACTTTCCCTTAACAAACCCATGCTGTGTCTGAATTATTGCTGCAGTCTTGTCTAGATGATCCTGCAATGCATCTTTAACCAGTGACTCCATTATTTTACCCGGAACAGAAGTTAAACTAACTGGTCTGTAATTACTCGTGTCACCCTTCGATCACCCTTTGTGAATTGGGGATACATTTGCACATCTCCAGTCCATGGGAACCTCCCCTGAGTCCAAGGATGCTCTCATAATTATGGCTAAGGGTTTGCTTAGTTGCTTTGCCGCCTCCTTTAATATAACTGGATAGATCCCATCCACCCCAGGTGCTTTTCTTATGTTTAACTTCAACAATTTCTCCTCCACTTTGCTCTCAGTTATTACAAAATCATTAAGTATCCTGCTACAATTTGATAACCTTCTGCCATTTTCAAACCTTAATAATTCCTCAGGTATTAAGCTCTACATGTGCTATGCTGATGATGTATTGTTAATTGGAGACAAATCTTCCCTTGACAATCTCTTTATTAAGGTCAATACCATACATGATAGACTAAAATACACCCTCGAAATAGAAAATGACAAAATCAATTTCCTCAACCTTACAATATATAAAACAGGTACAAAATTAGGAACAAAAATTTATAAAAAAGATAGGAACACAGGTAAATACCTAAATTTCTGATCACACCATCCACTTAGTATAAAAAAATCCATCCTGTACAATCAGATTCATATTGCCATAAAATTCAGTTCGTCACATGACAATTTAGTCAGAGAACTTCAATATCTTACCAATATCTTCTTCAATATCTTTCAATACCTTCAATATCTTATGACTAATTCATCACATAATTTCCGTTGTAGAATACAGAATTAACAATCCACACAACCAAAACACCAACCGGTATAATAAGCAAAACACGTTTCATCCTCCCTTACCATTTTAGACTGCTCGACAACTTTGTAAAGTATTTGCCAACACCAACATAACCTTAACATTTTCTTTGTATAATAAATTAGGGTCTATGTTCAATGCTTAGAAAGAAACACACACAGTTATCCTATATGCAACATCAATAATGTTGTTTATTTAATTAAGTATCAACCAGGATGCAACGCATGCTATATCGGAAGCACCACTGCAAAATATGGTACAATAAAATCTCAAACACACAAGCTTATTGCCATTTTAATAGTTTCAAAACTGATCACGCCAGCACTGAACTCACTCACTCAGCACATTCACTTCCATAACCATAATCCCCAAATTGATTTAACTGTTCCTATTATTAATTTAAAATCCAGTTACAAAATTTTTCAATACCAGGCACTCGTTATAGAATGGTGTCGCCATAACACTAATTTTAATGTTTTGAATACAAAACTCCTGACCAATATTTCAACAGTTTGGAACCTGACACACATGAGGTTCCCATGTGTTTTGAAATGCATTAAGGGAAATCAGGACTCTTTAAATACATGGTTCTCCTTTTACCCATCATTGCCAACCAAAGACGTTTATATGAGTCTCTCGTAGTAGTAGTAGTGGTGGTGGTGGCATGTGATGCAAGAAAGCAAGTGTATGAGCTTATGCAGAATCAGGCAAAAAAAAAAAAAAAAAAAATCACACCGTTCCCTCCAAATGCCTGTCCAGTTCCTCCTTAAATTTATTCAACCTATCAACTTCCACAACAACAGATGGAAGTTTGTTCCAGCAATTAACCACCCGCTGGCTAAAGGCAAATTTCCACACATCTATTCTACATCTGTCTTTTCTTAATTTGAATTTAAACCCCCTTAGGTTTGTAATCTGAACAAGTGGAAGGGTCACATCAGAATTCAACGTGCTCAACCCATTCAAGGCCTTATATACCTCAATCAGATCACTGCGCAGGTGCCTAGTCTCCAGCCATTGCAATTTGCAGAACTTAAGCCTCTCTTGGTAAGAGGATCCCTTCATTCCCCTCACGAATCTTGTTTCCCTTCTCTGTACATGCTCAAGTAAATCTACATCCTTCCTAAAATGAGGCCTCCAGACCTGTACACAGTACTCAAGGCTTGGCCTGACCATTGCCTTATACAGAGGGATAATCACCTCCTTTTCCCTGCTAGCAAAATTCCTGTATATCATTGACAACACCCCATGACCTGCCCTAGCAGCCTGTCTGCATTGCTCAGAAAACTTCATATCTGACTGCACAATTACTGCCAGGTCTTTTTCATTTTCTACCACCTTAAGTGTAGTACCACACAGTTGGTACGTTTCTCTGGGGTTACTTCTACCCATATGCAGTACTTTGCATTTGTCAAGGTTAAACTTCAGTTGCCACTTCTTAGCCCATCTGCCCAAATTATCTAGATCCTGTTGCAGTAGCACACTGCCATTACTGTCATTAACAACCCTGCCAACCTTTGTATCATCTGCAAACTTCGACATTAAGCCATCATTCCCCTCACAAATCTTGAGGACAATAGTCGTTACGACTGTTGTCCTCACCTAGCTTTCACTTTAATATTTCACATATATGACAACTTGGAATAAGATGGTACACTTCTTCTTTCCTGGGCAAATCTTAACCACAGATCTTTTAATATTTTTGTCCTTATTATTTTTTAAAAGAATTTTTTAATCTACATTCTAAATTAGTTTTAATCCTATTGTTTGTTTGTTTCGGGATTTATTGGGCGCATCGGCAACTATGGCCATAGTGCGCCAGTTTTAATCCTATTCCAAGTTAACATCATGTAACAGAGCAGATCAATTGAGGTGAGTACTGACAATTAAGCCTTTATGCTATCATCCCCATTTAACCAAAATTACTAAAAATTAGAGAATGGGGCATGGCTCACACAAACACTTTACTGCATAAAAGTTTTTAGAAGCTATACTTTTCTAATTAAAAAAAAAATAGTTATTGCATCAGAGTTAAAGTGAATAGCATACTAGAATACTAAAATTTGCACAGACCAAATAAACTTGGTCATGTAACGTTGTTAGTTTACGTTTCCACCTTAGTGAGATTTTGCATAATTTGGAAACGGGTGCCATCGAGGGGGCACCGCTAAGTTTCTATTAATTGGCTTAATTTCTGAATTATTTGAGGAACGTTGCTTCAACACTACCCTTTTCTTCTTTAACCCCCCCCCCCCCACAATAGTTTTCTGTTATTGTTATTTTATTTGGTTCAGTTCATTTTCACTCTACTGGTTTGCCATACTACTGGCAATATTTTATTTTAATTTAGCTTATTATACGCAACATGTATTGGATTGTGCTTTTCTGCTGCCACTGATGTTAGCTTTTCCTATTATTTTTCTTATTTTAATATATAATTTTTATTTCTCTATTTAATTTTTGGATTAATATATATATATATATATATATATTTTTTTTTTTTTTTTTTTTTTGGATGCACATAACACGAGGTGCCCACTAGAGGATTAACAATGGTCTTCTTCTCGCATTATAACCCAGGGTGGATCTTAGCCTTGTCGATGATGTTGATGTTCCACCAATAAGCTCTCCCAGAAGTCAAACTGGGCTCGCATCTGGTGAGTATGAGCTTGGCAAACCCAGGGTCCTGAGCTGGATATCATCATTCTTCTCTTTCCTGGTGATTCCTTTCTACTTCTGACACTCCCCCCCCCCCTCTCTCTCTCAGGGTAAGTCGGGGAATTTTTTTTTTTTTTGGCTGGTGCAGCATAAGCCTCAAGCTTCCTTGCACCATATGGCTAATAATAATAATAATCTTTAAGTCCTCTTCTACATCATCCATCCAACTTTTCCGCAGTCTTCCTCTCGCTCTCCTACCTGTAGATTTCCATTTCGTTATACTCTTCATTGTTCTGCTGTCGTCCATTCCCATAACATGTCGCAACCAGGCAAGTCTCTGGCTCATCACAAATCTGATGATGTTCACACCCTGAATAAGATGGTCAAGTTCATGGTTCATCTGATTCTACAGGATCCATCAACGTCTAGTATGGGCACAAAAACTTTCCATAAAATTCTATGCTTGAACACTCTCAACAGCTGCTCATCTTTACTCAATGTCCAAGCTACACAACCATACGTCACAAGTGGTCTAGTCTAATGAGGCTTTTGTGTATATTCTTAATTTTAAATGTCTGTTCAGTACTCTGGACTTCATTAGTTTTTCATATGCACAGAAACATCTGTTTCCACTCAGGATGAGGGACATCATTTCATTAGTAATTTCATCAGTTGGACTAGTTTATCTGCAAACCTAGATAGGTGAAATTCTGAACATGCTCAAATGAGAAGTGCTGATTCTTAAATTTTCCATGTTATCTACCATTCTCCGGACTTCCTTATATTTTGTCTTCACTTTATTTATCCTAAGTCCTCTTCTTTCTTAAATTTTACATGTTATCTACCGTTCTCCAGACTCTTTTTTTTTTTTTCTTTGCTTCATTTAACCCATTTAACTCTTGTTTCTTAAATTTTACATGTTATCTACCGTTCTCCAGACTTTTTTTTTTTTTTTCTTCGCTTCATTTATCCTAAGTCCTCTTCTTTGTGCTTCACTATCGACATCATCAGCATATGCAGACACGCACTGTCTTTGTGCCTATGTGTCAGTCACTTCTAATTTTCTGACAGTCGCTCTAAAACCAAGTTAAATAACATAGCAGAGAGTGTACCGCCTTGTCTAACATTATGTTAGTTATTTGGTTTTTAGGAGCATTAGCAACTAAGGCCATATTCCTCCGGGATATGCGGTGGTCATTCCCTGACCTTTCCGCATCCTCCGTATTTGGTGGTGATGGGTTCGAACCCCAGTCTAATCAAGAAGCGTGTGCTATGCACTGCTGCTCCTTCCCACCTGGCTACGGAGGCACCCGCCTTGTCTAACACCACTGTTAATGTCAGAGGGAGTCATTAATTCATTGTCAATTCTTAACACTGCTTCAGAGCCAACCAGGGTTGCTTTTATGAGCCTAACAACCTTTGCGGGTATGCCCAAGAGAAGTTCCTTTATCAATTCCTCTCTGTTGAGGGAATCAAAAGCTTGTTTGAAATCTATGTATAGGTTAAATAAGTGTATATTGTGCTCAAGTGTTTTTCCTTTATCTGTCACAAGCTGGTCAGCTGTTGAGCAATTGGGTCTGAAACCACACTGATATTCTCCAATGATTTTTTCTAAATATGCTGCCAGTCTGTTATAACTCACTCCCAACAAAACCCTGTAAGTAACACTCAGCAATTTAATACCTCTATAGCTAGAGCAAAGTAGTTTATCATCCTTCTTGTGAAACGGCTGTATGATTCCAAGTGTCATTCGTCCAGGATTTTTTCCTCAGACCATATTAATAGTATCAGATTATGTATTCTTTTCCATATTTCTTGAGCCATTTCTCCATCATTCTTGAGCAACTCTGTAGTTATTCCAGGAGCTCCCGGTGCTTTAAAGTTCTTTAAGCATTTAACTTTTTCGATTTTTTTTTAAGCTAGTGTCTTCAATGCACGGTTCTGCTGTAGAGTACAATAGCTGTTTTGTTTCGGTCTTACCTCCTGTCAAGATGCTCTCAAAATACTCTTTCACTGGTTCGAACCGCCTTTCTCTCAGTCAGCAAGTTTCCTTCACTGTTTCAGAACCTCCTTTCTTTCAGTCAGCAAGGTTCCTTCACTATCTCTACATGCAGTAACTTTTGATCAGAATTACTGTGTACTTTTTTTAATCTTCTTAAGAAACTTTCCACTTTCCTTCTTGTTGTAACGTACCACCATTTCGTCAACCTTCCTCCTCAAAGCTTCTCTCTTTTTCTTTCTACATATCTTACCTGTTGCAATCAGTTTTTCCTTGTAGTATTCACTATTTGCTCTGCTATTCCACTGCAAACATTTCACCCTGGCTTGTCTTTTTAATTCTACTTCTACTCAGCACTTGTCATCATACCATCCCTCATTTCTCGACCTTGAGGTCTCACCCAAGGTTACCTGTGCTGCACTCAGAATTGCTTCCTTTATGCAAGTCCATCCATCTTCAATCTTGTCACTATTTTCACGTTCCTGCAGTCTTTTGGCCAACTCTGCCTGGTACTTTGTTTCAACAAGTCTATCTTTCAATTTCTCTACATTCCACTTCTTAGTTTCCTCAGCCACCACCAACATAGCTCTCAGGATCATGAGCACACAAGCCCCAACACCACGTCAAGGTAGTGACACCATTAGATTAACAATGGTAAAGAGGGTTAATAGATATCAGGGCTATTTTATACTTCAGTCTAGTTCCCACTAGAAAATAATCACAATCAGAGCTGGTGCCCCAAAAAGAACAGACATTTTCAATTGCAGTAACCCACCTCTAAGAGACCAGTATACGATCAAAGCATGGTTTTGTTAAGGGGAAGTCTTGCCTGACCAATTTGATTGGATACTATGATGCAGTCACAAAAGAAATAGATTGATATTACACACTTGGATCTTAGAAAGGCTTTTGATACTGTTGCACATGGAAGACTGCTGCACAAATTGGAGCAGTGTGGCATTGGAGGCAAATTGCTGCTATGGATAAAGGGGTGGTTGAGGGGGAGAAGACAGAGAGTGGTAATCAATGGACACTGCTCATCATGGATTAGTGTTATTAGTGGAGTCCCTCAGGGTTCAGTATTGGGTCCATTATTGTTTTCTCTATTTATAAATGATATTGATGATGGTATATCAAGCTTAATGTCCAAGTTTGCAGATGATACGAAGGTTGGCAGGGTTGTCAAGGACACTACTGACACTATGCTACTGCAACAGGATCTGGAAAGGTTGAGCAGATGGGCTGAGAGGTGGCAAATGAAGTTTAACATTGACAAATGTAAAGTACTACATATGGGAAACAGCAACCCCAGAGCAACGTATCAACTCTGTGGTACTACACTGACAGTGGTAGAGAATGAAAGGGACCTGGGGGTGGTTGTGCAGGCAGATATGAAGTTTTCTGAGCAGTGCAGATGGGCTGCAAGAGTAGCTCATGGTGTATTGTCAATGATATATAGGAATTTTTCTAGCAGGGATAAGGAGGTGATTATTCCCTTGTATAAGGCAATGGTCAGGCCACACCTGGAGAACTGTATACAGGTCTGGAGGCCTCATTTCAAGAAGGATGTAGAGATGCTGGAACGAGTACAGAGAAGGGCAACAAGATTAGTGAATGGAACAAAGGGGTGCTCTTACAAAGAAAGGCTTAAGTTTTGCAAATTACAGTGTCTGCAGACTAGGCACCAACGACGTGATCTGATAGAGGTGTATAAAGCCTTGAATGGTTTGAGCATGCTCAATGCTGATGGGATTCTTCCTCTTGCTCAAAATAATCACCTGAGAGGGCATAAATTCAAATTGAGGAAAGACAGATGTAGGATAGATGTGAGGAAATTTGACTTTAGCCAGCAGGTGGTTGGTTGGTTGGTGGAACAGACTTCCATCCCTTGTCGTGGAAGTTGATAGCCTAAATAAGTTTAAGGCTCAGCTGGACAGGTATTTCGAACGAACAGAGGGGTGAAGTGAAAGTGGTTATTTTTATTTATTTATTTATTATTATTTATTTATTTATTTTTTTTTTTTTGGCTGATGCTGCATAAGCTTGCTTTCTTGCATCAGATGCCTCTTCAAATGCTAATGCTAAAATAGGCATTCAGGTTTATTTTTCACTCTTTTTGGCACTGGGAGTTGTTTTTCTGCCCAGGTTACTGAACTCATGAAAGAAAGCAGTATGCGGGCTTCTGATAAAATTTTCACCGAGTGAAAATTTTATCTGAAGCATAAAAGATCACCTGGCATGAGAGATAGAGACCTCAACTATGTGCAAAATCCAAGACAAGACATATCTATGTGGCATATAGATATTTAAGGCTAAGAAAGGAATGGGTAAGAAAATGAGCATATCTCTTTTTCTTTCGTAGGTGAAAGAAATTAGAGGATATAACTTTCCTTGAAGCTGTCACAGACATTCTCACCAGTATGACAAGCTGAGATTGCTACCTAGGAGTCTAAAATGCTGAGAGGACTGATATTCAGGTGACACTTGAGTCAAGTGGACCAAATTTTGGCAAAGTCCAGTCATTCTGTAACAACCAAATCCTTTGCATGTACCCTGGTGCAAGCAAAGGATTTGATTGTCGCAGAATGAATGGACTTTGGTGGTTTCACGTTGGTGGAGCTGTTAGTAACCCTAGATACAACCTCATGTGGAAGTCTTAAAATACAGCACAGTATACTGAAAGTGATTACCCAGTTGTGAGCCAATGTAAGCAGGGGTTGAGGTGTGATGTCCATGTTGTACATAGAATTGCTGTCCTGCTGTGTTACAGGCAATACTAGGTGGTAGATGACTATCATCAACTAACAATACCACCATTTTGCTTACTGGAGGCTTGTAGTAGTGAAACCCCATTAGGGGCTGGCTGAGATTTGCTCCAGAGCAAAGCTCAGGCAACCCCCATCTCTTCCATCAATCTTCCTTACATTTCTAGGGTACAGCTCTAAAACGGTGTTTGCAGGCCAGCCACTAGATAGTCCACTGGGGCTGAACCTATTTGTAACTCTTTAGAAGATATTCAGATCAGCTAGTGTATATTCTCGCTCACCCAGAAGTTAATAACCTGTGAGATTAGAACCAGATAAATCAAAATACAGAAATCCCAACATAATTTTTGACATTGTGGAGTCTACCCCTGAAAGGGAGCTAATGACCAACTTACATTACAAGAATTTTAAAGACATCATGATAATTGATGAATTTGCAAATAAATTTAACTTTAAAAAAAAGGCACCAAAAGCAGAAAAAAATGGACAACTCAATGTAATAGTAGAAATCTCACCCAGAGTTTGTAAGTCATTACAAGGACAACAGAGAATCTATGCTGACTGGACCAGCCATAGATTCAGGGAACATATCCCTGTTCAAAAGTGGTATAATTGCCATAAGTATAGTCATACTGACAGGGACTGCAGTCAGAAAACTCCCCCCCCCCATCTGTAGCAACTGCGCAGTCACTCACATGACTTTAAAAATTGTAACAATAAGAATCAGCAGCATCAGGGTCAAATACCATCAGGGATATAAAATATCCTGTTATCAAAAGATGATTACACTTATCCAATCTAGAACCAATTATGGGTCAGAAGATTGAGAACATGGAAATTACTAGGGCTCTAAACTTCATCCAATGAATGCTCTGAAAGAACGTACAAGTTGTTAATGAGATCAGACTCAAGCTAGAGGAAAATAATATAGACATCTTGGTAGTCCAAGAACCCTGCACGCACATGGGTAGAGTTCAAGGATACCCAAGGAGCTATAAAATCATAAAACACAGGTTTGCCTTCTACAGCAACAGTTGTTAAAAATACCAACCTCACTGTCACAAAGGTGGGTCACCTCTGCTCCCCAATGGCAGTGTGTGCACACATTACCAAAACAGTAGAACAGTTCTACATTATTTCATTATACCATATACCTGGTGAAGATATAAATCCCACCATTCAATACCTGCAAACAGTTACAGCTCTACTACCAAATGCTAATATAATAGTGTGTGCTGATGTCAACTGCCAGTCATTCTTATGGCAGAGTGGTACAAAAGATAGAGCAGGCACACACAATGGCCAAATTCTGTCAGAATATATTACTACTTCCAACATTCCAGGTACAAATCAGCCCCGAAACTTGCATACTTATAGCAGTACTATGTGGGAGAGTAACATTGATGTCACCATTGCCACAAGTTCCATAATATATAAAATCTCAAACTGGTATGTCCACCCAGCCTGGACAATGTCAGATCACAGTGCCATAAGTTGTAATCTAAATAGACAGTTCAAGAGTCTCTGGTAGATATCAGAAGACTTAACATAAATAAATCAAACTGGCAGATCTTCATTGAACTCACAGCAGCTGAGCTTCAGAAACAGCAATATGAGCAGCCTAGATCAAAAAACAATTATAGCCCACACAACCATGCAAAGGATTTGACTGAAATAAAGAAAACAACAAACCTATCTATTCCAAGGAAGAAACCCAAGAAGCAAATAGTTCCCTAGTGGTGCCCTAAACTGACTATACCCGGGAGAAGGATCCACAGGCAAGGAAGCATTTTCAGAGGGCCTGTACATCTTGACCCCAAAATTAGGTAGATGCCCTGAGAGATTCCTATAGAATCTCTCAGGAATCAATGCACTGCCTCATAACAGAAAACAAAAAAGAATCCTGGCAGCACTTGGTGGGGGGAATATATTATGGAACTAGAAATGCCAACCCATGAGGAGTCATGTACAGAATAGTCACCAACAAGCTGCCAAGAAATGTGGAAACTACACTAAAACCAGACGGAATCCCAATCCTGTGTTGGGTAGAGTCTGTTAATAGCATTAGCATTAGTAGAGGCATTTGATGCAAGAAAGCAAGCTTATGCAGCATCAGCCAAAAAAAAAAAAAAAAAAAAAAAAACCCACTTCCACTTCACCCCTCTGTTCGTTCAAAATACCTGTCCAGCTGAGCCTTAAACTTATTTAGGCTATCAACCTCCACCACAAGGGATGGAAGTCTGTTCCACCAACCAACCACCCGCTGGCTAAAGGCAAATTTCCGCACGTCTATCCTACATCTGTCTTTCCTCAATTTGAATTTATGCCCTCTCAGGTGATTTTTCTGAGCTAGAGGAAGAATCCCATCAGCATTGAGCATGCTTAAACCATTCAAGGCTTTATACACCTCTATCAGATCACCTCGCTGGTGCCTAGTCTCCAGACACTGTAATTTGCAAAACTTAAGCCTTTCTTCGTAAGAGCACCCCTTTGTTCCATTCACTAATCTTGTTGCCCTTCTCTGTACTCGTTCCAGCAGCTCTACATCCTTCTTGAAATGAGGTCTCCAGACCTGTATACAGTACTCTAGGTGTGGCCTGACCATTGCCTTATACAATGGAATAATCACCTTATCCCTGCTGGAAAAATTCCTGTATATCATTGACAATACTCCATGAGCTACCCTTGCAGCCCGTCTGCACTGCTCAGAGAACTTCATATATTAATATATTAATAATATATTAATATATTATATTCAATAATAATATATTAGATAGTATTATCCACACTGAGACTCGGGATTATTCCCCTAATCAGACTGACATCGTTAGAGAAAACAGAATATGGAAATGCCAACACTGAACCTCTATTCTAAGCAGAAGAATTATAAGCAGCCCAAATCAAAAACAATAAATGCCCTGGAATTGATCTCTAAGAGGGTAGAAATTATTAAAAAATATGCTGAAATAGCACAGGACTGATAAATTTGTATAATCACTGCTTGACAGAAGGAAAATTCCCAAAAATCTGGAAAATAGCAGTGCTCGGGCTCATACTAAAGAATCCTGAGAAACCTTCTACAGATCCAATCATACAGACAGTAGCCCTCCTCCCAGTAATGGGAAAAATATATGAAATAAAAAAAATATATATGAAAGATTAGAGTACTACACTGAAGCAGGAAACCATTCAAACAATCAGTATTGCTTTAAGCAGGACAACTCTATGAAGGATGCCATGCACCACCTACTCACAACAGTGCACAACACAGAGGAGAAGTATATGTTGGCAATTTCAATAGAATCTGCTGGGGCATCTGATGGCCGTGTCCTTAGGAGGCTCCGTCAGACAAATGTCCCACAAAACCTCTATCAGTAATCAAGAACTACCTAACAGACAGAAGTGTCTCAGTCCATACAAGGTTCCAGGAGTTCACACGCCCTGTGACTAAAGGTTGCCTGTGGGGCTCAATCCTCAGAGCACACCAGCACTGTGAGCACACCAGCACTGCAGGTGCTGGTGTGCTCACAGTGCAACATGCTCAGTACTGCTTAAAGCAATACTGATTGTCTGAATGGTTTCCTGCTTCAGTGTAGTACTCTAATCTTTCATATATTTTTCCCATTACTGGGAGGAGGGATACGGTCTGTATGATTGGATCTGTAGAAGGTTTCTCAGGGTTCTTTAGTATGAGCCCGAGCACTGCTATTTTCCAGATTTTGGGAATTTTCCTTCTTTCCAGCTGGTGCTCTCCCACTTTACTTAGAAATTTTCAAAAGAGGTTTATATTATAGACTTAAGAAGGCATAGCTATAGAATTTCTGGGAATAGCCTTTGACACAGCGAACATCAAGGCTGAGCGAAATAAAATTTCTGCAAAACTTCCAAGAATTATGGCAAAGTAATTGGGAGCAGGAAACTAGGTGCTGTTACCACAAAAGGTTTCTGCCACTGGTGGCAATGGTCAGTTCAAAGCTACCAAAGTGGTATGCCCTTGGGCTTTATACAACCTTTATACTGATAGGTCATAGCTCCCTAAAGGCAAAACTTACTTCCTTAGGGTTAACTGATGACTCCAAACTAACTGTGGCAAGAATGAAGACTGGCACACATTCTATACGAATGTACAATTTATGATATCCTAAGAACACAGTTAACAGCTGAAATTGGCCCCCTCCCAAGGAACAGGAACATAAATTCATTACAGAAGAAAATACATACAAAGCATTTACTACTTCACTCAGAAAGTGTTAAATTGTTGCTTGTCTTCCTCCACAGCCAAGCAACAATCAATAGCTAAAGTGTCCATGTTTCCCACCACGTCCAGATGATGACACATTAATCTGATAGGGTAGCCGTAGCTCCCTGAACAGACACCTGGACTGGGCACAACCGGAGTGATGACTGGGCCTCCCCACACCAACTAAGTAACTATTAAGGGAGATGTACAGACAGCCAGGGATGCAACTCAGCTGAATAGCATAAGTAAGCTTATTGCATGGATGTTGTTGTTGTTGTTATTTGGTTTTTAGGAGCATTAGCAACTAAGGCCATATTGCTCCGGGGATATGCGGTGGTCATTCCCTGACCTTTCTTTCCGCATCCTCCATATTTGGTGGTCATGGGCTTGAACCCCAGTCTAATCAAGAAGTGTGTGCTATGCACTGCTGCTCCTGCCTACCTGGCTATGGAGGCGCCTTGCCTGGATGTGCAATGTAGAATGAAAGAAGGGTGAAAGAAATGAATGAATGAATGGATGGATGGATGGATGGATGAATGAATGAGAGTAAAAGAATTGTATGAATGTGCCAAGTGGTGGATGAATGTGATAGGGTGACATAGAAATTGTGATGAAAGGAAATGGGTGCTCATTATGGTGAAAGAGAGGAGAGTGACTCAGTAAGGAAGCAAAGAGAGTGAATGAGTGTTATGGTAAATGAGAGTGAGTGAAGAAATGAATGTAATTGGCTGTATGAAAACACAGTTATTAAACACTCTAGTGTATACATACTAAGCCAAACTTATCTTAGTACTAACAACAGTAATACACACTGCATTTGCCCTCTGGCCTGCAAATGAAATGTAATAGTAAGTTAAGGTGCCGGGAGAGTGAAGTGCAGAAATAAAAAAAGAACACGAGACAAATTTCTGAAGGATGAGTGAGTGCGAGAATGTGAAAGCACACAAACCCTATAATTGTTAGATTTATTAAGTAAATACTAACCTTTTAATCTTAAATTAGTTTATTTAAAACTTACTTATTATGCATATTAGTATACTAAGTTGCACTACACACCATTCATTTCCCCTGGGATGAAAAAGAGGATGGATGAGAGAAAAAAAAAATCACAATTTAACAGAGAAAAAAAAAAAAAAAAAAAAAAGTTATATAACAAAATGTAGGGGGGGGGGAGTATAAAATCAGAATGAAAACAGTGTGAATGAGGGTCATGAGTGTAACAAATTGTGTGGTTCTCCTACTTCAACCCCCCTTCCATTGGTGTCTGCTTGGATGGACCCCATGCCCATCCAAGCAGACACTATGCCTTGGCACGGTGTGGGATACAGACACTGGTCAGTAGGGCTTTACCCCTAGCTAATGTGGGATGGAGCACCAAACAGGAAGCTCTTTCCCTATGATCTTTCACTCCTGGGATGGTAGTTCCCTCACTCCCCCCCCACTCTGGGTAGCACCCCACTGCCTGCTTTTAATTCTCACCCCTACAACAGGATGGGCATCCTGTCCTGGGGTGGGGTACAATATGTAAGGTAGGCATCCTGTCCTAGTGAGCCAGGGAGGGTAAAATATTGCATTGTATTAGAATGGACAATAAATAAAAAAATGTAATTCATAAAACTAATAACCACTGGGTGGAAAAAGACAACACACACACACACACAGGTGCCGGCAGGATATTTTGCAAGGTGATGCACATGTGGGAATAAATTTTTTTGTTCAAATTTTCGAATGCATATAATATCTTAATTAAGTCAAGTTTGACTGATTTAGATGTACAGCCGAGCCAACGCATTGTGTAGAATTTTTTTTGTATAATTTGTATTGTTTTAATGTTTAAATAAATTAATGAAAATATTAAAAATTGTGTATTACTTCAAAATTCAAAAGTGGTGCACTTGCACCACGCTGCCGGTGCACATGCACACACTAGTAAAATTCCATGAATTACTTCTGAGCAGAAATTATTGTGCTAAAAAATTATATTACAGAAATTCTATTAGTGTGCATTTGTGTATATCCTTACTCCCGTACCCAAACTGGCAACTAGCCAGTAACTAGACTGATAGCCCACTACTCATTGTACATACAAAGAATGGCTTGGAATTTGACTAACAAACTTAGCAACTAAAATGCATACATTGTAAGGATATCAGAAACAGTGCCACTCAGATATAAAGGTTGTAGAATTTGAATATGGTCAGTACAATATGTAAGAAAGGGTATAGTGGTACAGTGGGGTTTGTTATAACTCTGTAATGATCTTTTGTGATACAAAACTGGCTGTATAAAGGCCAGAAAAGGCAGATTACAGTGTTGGGGTGTGTTGGTTTGTTGTTCATCTGGTCCGTTTGCTGTTAGATCAAGGTCCACTATTGCTCATTCTTTACTATGTGGAGGTGAGCCAGGCAGCAGGGCCACACAAGTCTCTGGCTGGGTGAGCCAGGGTGGGTAAAAAAAAAAAAAAAAGGAGGTAAGTTTTTTTTTTTTTTAATTGGAAATGAGCGCAGGGAGTAACAGTTTGAGCCTTTGAGAAAATAGGGATGGATGATTGGAAGGTTTCCACCAGGAAATAGATGAAAAAGAGATTGAGGGGCATCTGCAGAGGCAACACACTAACAGCAACACTAACAACCACTCTAACAGTCCCCTACTCCCAGAGGCCTCTGGGAGTAGGGGGCTGTTAGTGTTTAGGGCTGTAGAACCTACCAGGCAAGTGGTGGCAATCTTCTTCCCAGGCTTCCTCGGAAGGTTACCACCACTTGTTTGTTTTTTAGGAGCATTAGTAACTAAGGCCATGTTGCTCCTGGGATATGCAGTGGTCATTCCCTGACCTTTCCGCATCCTCCTTATTTGGTGGGCATGAGCTCGAACCCCGGTCTAATTAAGAAGTGTGTGCTACACACTGCTGCTCCTGCCCACCTGGCTACGGAGGCACCTACCACCACTTTAGTCAATCTGTGTGGAGGGGGGAAGGCTG
This sequence comes from Mastigoproctus giganteus, assembly GCF_048544385.1. Lineage (NCBI taxonomy): Eukaryota > Metazoa > Arthropoda > Arachnida > Uropygi > Thelyphonidae > Mastigoproctus > Mastigoproctus giganteus. Next base: position 165,631,198 of record NC_143586.1, on the reverse strand, counting down.
TCATGTAAACTAAATTTTGTTATTTGTTTAGTTTTAAGATTTTTATAATTAAAGCAAACAATTAAATAAATTTATATTTAGTTTTAAAACTTTTTATAATTAATATAAAAAAAATAATTTAAAATTTAAAAAAGTTTTTAAAATAATACTTTATTTCTATTGCCCAAATAAAATTTTTGTTATATCATGATATATCTAATTTTTTATATATTTCTGCACCTTTTCTATCAAGTGTCCTCTATTGTCCATATGGGCAGATTCCCCATAGCAGATGATGTACATTGAAGTCACCTGTTTGTTTTATAAGATTTTCTAGTTCTTTCAACATGTAGATATTGTTCGATGGAAGGTACAATGAGACCAGAATTAGTATTTGTCCCACTGCTACATGTACTGCAACAGCTTCTAAGTGGATCTGAAGCAGAATGTTTCTAGAAGGTATTTTACAATCTACTAAATTGGCAATGCCTCCTTGTGTGAAACTTGAAGAACTTCTATCCTTCCCATAAGCGGTAAACTTTTTAATTGAATAAATTACTCATGGAGTTATCTCCTGCAAGCAAAGTGCTACAGAATTATCAGAATCATGAGTTCAAATCATAGATATCATTAATATTACTGCATAATTCTCTGCAATTCCATTGTATAATGTGGTGCATTATTTGGTTTTGAAGAGGAAAGGTGAATCTGTCTGTTTCTTGTGAGCAGTTTGCATTTGACAGTCATAATTGGTCTTACCTTTTCTAGGAAAAAAGCGTCCATAATCTGTACTCTCTTCTACGTCGTTTCTAATGGGTGAACATCCAGTCTCCATGTCTTCTTCTGCATGAAGATCAGGTACTGCTTTGTCTTGTTCATTTACATTATCATTGTCCATGCTGCTTGAATTTGACTGTGGCAATTCAGTGGCATGGTTTTCTTGGTATTTTTTCATTTGGTGTAATTTTAGATGAAACTGAGATGGAGTAATTTTTTTATTTCATCAACTAAAACAGGTTTGTTAGTAGGTTTATGTGTCGATAGTACAGATTGTGCCCATTCTACAATGGATGTGTTAAGCAAGATTGACACCTCTGTTTGGTTTGCAAAAACTTGACAGCTTTGGTTAGAAGACACTTAGCTGCATTTTGGCATAGTTACTTGACTTGCTTAGTATGATACTTTATTTTTGATCTTATACTTTTATATCTTTTTTCTATTTTCCATAGGTCACATGATTTCGAATAAGCTGGATGATTCCTCTTGCAAATTCTGGAGACTTTGCTGAACAGTCTGTTTGTGAATGATTTTTGGCCCACAATTAGGAGATGTAGTTCCGCCTCGGCATATAGTTTGAGAATGACCAAATTTTTAGCATTTAAAACATCTTAAGGGGTTTGGAATGTATGAACGAACTTGACAGTACAGATAGGCTGCCTTAACTGAGGTTAGCAAATTAGGTGTACTAAAAGTCAATATGATATTCATGTTGGAACTAGTTTATCTTCCTTCCAGATCATAATTTGCCTCGGTACACCTGCGAGGTAATTTGATTGAGATGCTTAAGGCTTTGAATGGCTTGGGAAAACTCAATGCTGATGGTATTCTTCCTCTTACTCAGTTTATGTGCAAGGGGCATAAATTCAAATTGAACAAGGATGGTTGCAAAATAGATGTGTGAAAGTCTGCATTCAGTCAGTGGGTGGTTGATTGCTGGAACAAGCTTCCATACGTTGTTGTGGAGGTGGGGTAGTTTGAATAAATTTATGGAAGAACTAGACAGACTATTGGAGGGGATGAATAGGCAAAATGGGAATTTTTTTTAAAATTTATTTGATTAATTTTTTTTCCTTACTTTAATTTTTTGGCTAATGCTATATAAGCTTGTTTTAATTATTAATACTAATACTAAATCCAGTGTTATTCTAAGTTATGTACCTTAGTTCAATCAGTAGTTTAGCCCATGGCAAACATCTTGAAGATCAAGAGGTAAAGTCGCCGCCAGAACCTACAAGGCAGGGGTACAAACGGTAATACAGGATCTTGTGATGGCAAGCATGATGATCCCCTGTATGGAGTCAAGATAATGCTGTCCTATGAAACTAGATTCCAGTACCATAAGAGATTACTATGGTGCTGGAATTACTATGGTGCTGGTATGAATACTGCTTTATAGTTCCGAGCTAATGCCTTTCTTTTTAATCCCCATTCAGCTTTACTAATTCTGGCAATCAGACCTGCATAATTTCTTACTTTTTTGGCAAGATGTTACAGATGTGGGTAGAAGATTAATTTAGAATCAAATATTATGCCCATGTATTTAAGTTCCTGGACCATTTCAAAGAAGGATTATTAACAAGTAGATCTGCCTGCTTTCAGATGTCTGGAAACAACCTGGGCAAGGCAGTTGTTAAAGATATTAAGGAGCTAGTCTAGAAAGAAAGAAAGAAAGAGGCAGTCAATTTGATCACCTTTACCTCCAGCAGATCACGTCCTGGGGACTTGTTTTCAGTGCATCCTAAGGCTACATTCATTTCTCCTGAGTAAAGGGCTGTTCAGTTATATTATTTGCATAAGAAGTGTTATTAGCACGGATATCATTGCCTTTCTACGAGGGCCTGATCTTCCTCAGGAAATAGGGGGCATTGAGGATACTTTGTCTTCCTAGGAGTGGGTCAGAGCTCTATCACATGTTATAGTGGTGCAAACCATTTCTCCTCTGGGCATTTTGTTCATGGAAATTCGGTACACAACACCCCAGGAGTCTGCATTACCAGATGCACCAACAAGGGCCTACCAACTATCCCATTTCTCATTTCTAAATGGTGGTATAGCTATCTCTGAGTTCTATAGGCCTCTCTCAGCTCAGTGATCTCATTCTTATGCCTGGTAGTCCTTGCATGTTGGAAATTTTCTTGCCTGGTATACCCTTCACCTCAGATCAAGCTCAGGGCACAGCATTTAAGAAAGGGCAGACAGAAGAGGAGGGGAGGAGAGATTATGCTCTTGCTTAAGAAGCACGCTGAGTATAAGGCAGTGTCCCCAGTTCATATATGTGGCAGTGCAATGTTGAGTCAGTTTGGTGTGACATAAGCACTGGGAAAGTTAAAATGAGAGTAGGAGTCCACTATAGGCCAAATGACTGATGAGTATAATGAAACCACATACACAGAGAATGGGCCAGTGAATCAGAAATGCCTCATAATGGGAAACTTGAACTTTTCAGATACTGACTGGAACTTGGTCATTTGCACAGTAGGATATTTTCTGAATTTATTGGATGACTCTTCAGTGGCATATCAGAGAGGCAAGAGAAAGCAATACTCTTGATCTAATTATCAGCAGTGACTGTTCGTGCATAAAGAAACTTCAGATAAAGGAACCACTAGGTGGTAGTGATCATAATTGAGGTGTACAAGGCCTTGAATGGTTTGAGCAGGCTCAATGCTAATGGGATACTTCCGCTTGCTCAGATTAAGACCCGAGAGGGCATAGATTCAAATTGAGGAAAGACAGTTGTAGAATAGATGTGTGGAAGTTTGCCTTTAGCCAGTGGACAGTTGATTGATGGAACAGACATTCATCTGTTGTTGTGGAAGTTGATAGCTTAAATAAATTTAAGGCTGAACTAGGCAAACATTTGCAGTGACCGGATGGGTGAAATGGGAATTTTTTTTTTTTGCTGATACTGTATAAGCTTGCTTTCTTGCATCATATGCCTTAACTAATGTAACGTTAAACTTACTTAAATATAGAACTACTGTCAAGGGTAAAAGAAAATCACTACAGTGGTCTTAAACAGTTTTTACATTCCTTTCAGTGAGCCCAAGTGATGATGATATTACCAAATGCATATGCTAAATGAGAAGCATTCAGTGATGTAATTACAGAACCCACTATGCTTCTTATACCAACAAAGAGCTTTGTTCAAGGTTTAGACTTAAATCGATTTCAGATGAACTAATAGGATTAGTGACAGAGAAGAAAAATGTACAGGATGATTATAAATTATCAGAAGACAGAAACTTGCAGTAAGCATAAATGGTGTGCAATCAAGTCATTGTGGGGGGGGGGGGGGGATGGCAAGCTAAGGCAGCTTAATGAAAGGGATAAATCACACTGGCATACTAGATATGAATGTCATAACTATTAATCATATCATTTAAGAGGCTGAAAACTAAATAAATAATTTGCATCCACATTCATTCATAAAGAATGTTTTTGGGATGGGAACAGAAGTACACCAAGAGAGCTATATGGTTTTGTGATAATAAACAAGAAAAGAGCGGAAGAGAAATTGCTGAACCTAAAAATAAAAATGGCATCCGGGCTGATGGGATCTATTCAGCTATATTAAAAGAAGACGCAAAGGAAGTAAGAGGGCATCCCCAAATTTGGAGAAGGTCCTGATGAAGTGGAGATGTGCAAAAGTCTCACCTATTCACAAGGGACAAAGTGAGTAATTACAAACCTGTAAGCTTGACCTTTGTTCCAAGGAAAATAATGAGGTCAGTGGTTAAAGAAGTATTGCACCTCAACAGAAATGGATTTATACTAGGGTGACCAGACATACTGTTTTTAACGAGATTGTTCCCTTTTTCAGCCACTGATTACACTGTTCTAGAAAATGTAAATGGGACGCCAAATGTCTCATTTTTTTAAAAACACATCCCAATTTTTCTTTTCTTTCTTCTGCACACGAATCTACTTTTGTGTGTAGCATGGACGATGCGACAGACACGTGCAAATGAATTCTAGTATTTTATTTGGTGTTTTTCAAAGTATTGATGGTGATGTAAACTCTAACATTATTTGAAGGGTCTAGTAATTAAATATAAATTTAATTTGTTGACAATAGGTCGTGAGATGCCCAAGCAAAAGTGTAGTTTCATGGACACGTTGAAACAAGAATTCCATTTCCCTAACTGAAAGTCATAATGTTAACAGTAAAGTTTTATGCACTGTTTGTACAGCTGAATTTTCTATTGAACATGATGGTTGTTCAGATATTACAGAGCACACTGCTGAAAAGCAGCAGTTGCTGCAAAAAATGCAAGCCGTAAACTAATCTCTTTCTTGACAAAACAGCAAGATGCGAATGGAAATGTCTTGCTACGCAAGAAGGATTGCTAGCTTTCCATAGTATCAAAGCATAGCCATTCATTCAGATCAGTGGATTGTACATCTACCATTGTATGAAACTTATTCTCAAAAAAGATTCACATGTGCCAGAACAAAATGTGAAAGTATAGTTGTGCATGTACTGGCTCCTTCCTTTTGCATTTCTTGAAGTGATAAATGACTTACATGAGGCAAAAAATGTACTTGTTATGGTAGATTCATCAAATCCCTCAAACCTGAAGATGTTTTTGGAATTCCAAAATCTCCTACGAGATTTGTTTGTTGGAATTCCAAAATCTCCTACGAGATTTTGGAATTCCAACAAACATCTGAGATATTAGTGGATCACATTCTGTCCATATTGGAGAAGTATAAATTAACCAACAAGACAATATTGTACGGTGAAACTTTTGTGGTGGCAACTGCAACACCAACTTCGGTGGCATTGCAAGAAAAGGCAAGAATAACGTCTTTCATAAGTTAAGCAAGAACATGAAAATTAACATCTTGGGAGTAGGCTCTGCTGCACGTATCGTGCATAACACTTTGCTGTTGGTTGTTGTTGGTTGTTGGGTTTTATTGGCGCATAACACTTTGCAAACAAGTGCAGATATGCTGCCAATTGACGTGAAATCAATTATTAACAAAGTGTTTCAACATTTTCATGTTTCCACTATTCGAGTTGAGGAGGCACTGAAATTCTTCTGAATACAAGCAACTTTTAGGAAGTGTGAAGACGAGATGGCTTTCCTTGTTACCTGCAGTAGAAAGAATAATCAAAATGTTTGATGGTCTCAAGTCACATTTTCTATCACAAGATAAAAGCCCCAAACTCTTGAGGGATTTTTTTTAATAATCCACAGTCCCTTAAGAGTTTGAGGCTTTATCTTGTGATAAAAGCCCCAAACTTTGTTCACAAACTCTCTTGTGAACGAGAGGACATGTGTGGCAATGAAGTAGCACAAGAACCGATTGCCCTGACAACAAATGCTCAAATAGAAAGTAGAAACATTTTTTTTTACATCTGCTGTCCAGGACCTCAAAAACCAACTGATAGAAGATGGTGTCATCAGAGATATTGAATTTACCGAAACTGTCAACAATTTCTATAATACTTTCTTAGAATACGTGGAAAACTGGGCCAAGCCTTTTGCAGAGCTATGTGACTTTAAATGGGTTTGTTAAATATCCCTCCATCTTGGTGTTGCTCAATAGTGTGTCCAAAACATATCCAAAATTGACACCAACATACTAAAAGTAATAGATGAAGATAAACTATGCAATGAAGTGAATCATGCGAAGAATATGTGAAACTAACATTGATCACTGGAAGAAATGTGGTGTGACAACTAGCGAGAGTTGGACTGATATAGTTCAGACAATAAAATATGAAGACTAGTTTTGGGAACATAATAACACAGTGTGAGTTTTGTGTTAGGAATACAGGGCACAAATGCATCATTAGAGAGGGTGTTTTCTTTAATGAATGCATTTTGGACTGATGAAAGGAACCAGTTGTCTGTTGGAACTGTATAGGAAATATTAATAACAAAAACACATTTTAAAAATATTTCTTATATGGACTTTTACAATTTCATAAAGGAACAGCCAAACCTTTTGGAAGAAAATCAGTCATCTAAAAAAATATGACAAATAATTAGCAGTGCATGTCCTGGACTATCTGCTCAATAAAGATTTGTGTAATTTGACAATGTTTAATGGGAGACTAAGACAGCAATAAATATGTAAGTAGCCTATGTTAATTTTTAGCAAGCTAAACAGTTATGACTAGTTGGCATGAAACGAGTATAAGACTATTGTTTTAACTAGTATGACAGTCAAATCATGTCAACTCATGAGTGTCCCGTTTTTTTGTTTTATAAATCTCATCAGGCTAATTTATACTCAAGTAACAGCACGAATTTGTTAACGGAGATTTTGTCTGGCCACACTGATTAACTAATATGATGCAATATTAAAGGAACTGGATGCAAAAAATAATTTGGATATCAATTACTTAGATTTCACCAAAGCTTTTAAAAATGTTCCACATGAAAGACTTGTACAAACTGAAGCACTGTGGCATTAGGAACAAGGCTACTGTTGTGGATAAAGTTCGGTTGAGGGGCAAAAAGAAAAGTAGTAGTTATATATGGGCACTGATTTTAATAGTTATACAGTACTGGTTGGTTGGTTTGGTTTTTAATGGCACATAGACAGTACTGATGAAGACATATCAAACTTATTGCCAAGTCTGACACTGATACAAAGGTTGGCAGGAGAGTTAATATTGGGTGGCACCACACTTAGGTGGTGGAGAATGAAAGAGAGCTACAGTTAACTGCACAGTCCGACATTAAGTTTTCTGAGCAGTAAAAACAAACTACAAGGACAGATCATGAGTTTTGGTCAAAGATATACACAAATTTATTGGGATAATAACCTCCCACAGCAGGAACAATGTTGTTGTTGTTGTTGTTGTGTTTAACGACACATAGGCTACTTGGGCCATATTGTGTCTTCCTAATGGTGAATATGAAATAACTATATTTTATTATATATCCCTATCCGGTTTAGGAAAGTAAACAGTTCTTTTTTATTAGGATCATCTCCCAGAATCTGAGTTAAATTTATTGATGCCTGCATATTAGTTAACGATTTAAAAGTGTCTAAGCGGATGTTTTGAAAGAGAGGACAGTCCACTAACAAATGACGAATGGTCAGTTGTACTTGACATGATGGACATTGTGGAGCGCTTTCATTAATTAACAGATACAGGTGAGTGAGATGAGTATGCCCAATCCTGAGCCTTCCTAAGATTGTTTCTTCTCGTCTGCTTTTCTGGAAGCTGGAGGGCCACAGCTTTGGTTCCGGTTTTATTTGGTAGAGTTTATTTCCTGGGTAACCTTTCCAGATTAATGACCAGCTGTTATAACATGCTTTACGGATAATGTGTTTGTAATCCATATATGGAACTTGAAAAGTCTGCGTAATAGTGGTTTCTGGTTGTTTGGCTGCATGATCTGCTCTTTCATTGCCGGATATTCCAGAATGTCCTGGGATCCAGCAGAATGTCACAGTTTGGTTCAATTCCATACAGGCAAGTAACTTAGAATGAATCTGTTTTACTACAGGGTGAGAGGATTTGGTATTAGTATCTATGGCAGAGACAGCACTGAGTGAGTCAGTGAATATTAAAGCAGACGGAATTAGTTGTTCAATAATGTGATCCAGAGCTAAGTTTATAGCATAGAGCTCAGCAGTGAAGATACTGCATTCTATTGGCAATGAGACAGAAGTGCTAAATGTTGGGAAGATTGCAGCAGCACCTACTTGGGTCTCGGTTTTTGATCCATCTGTATAGATTTCACATGCGTTTGAATTAGAAAGGGTGTAAGTTGCATGTAACTGTGCGATATTGGAAGGAGACAGCGTGTTCTTTCCCCACTGTTGAAAGTAGTCATCATATATTGCACAGATATTTTCCCAGGGTGGATCTGGTGGTGTTTTGTCCTGAAATACATTGCTGATATCTATGTTCCATGATTGAGCCAGTTCCTTAAATCTAAGTGCAGCAGGTCGGTTTTCATTAGGTTTACTGATATAAAATGACTCGCATTCAGTATTGTAGAGACATCTCCAACAAGGATGAGAGGGCAGACTACGGATTTTTGCGGCATACATCAGAAGTAATGATTTTCTGCGAAGATGTAAGGGAGGTTCATGAGCTTCGATGTACAGGCTCTGAACCGGGGAAGTTCTGAATGCGCCTAGAGCGACTCTCAAAGCACAGTGCTGGATGGTGTTTAGTCGTTCTAAAGTACTTTTCCTCGCTGAATCATATACTGGAGAGGCATAGTCCAAGCGAGACCTGATGAGAGCTCTATACAGATGGATGAGGGTATGACGATCAGCACCCCATGACATGGATGACACACACCGGAGGATGTTTAATTTCTTCAAGCAGATGGTACGAAGATAGGCCACATGTGCTTGAAAGTTCAGTTTCCTGTCTAGTATCAGACCAAGGAAACGGATATTGTGAGCAAGAGGAATTGGCACGTTATTTATCTTTAGCTCTGGATCAGGATGAAGTGACCGAAGTTTGCAGAAATGAGTGGTAGTGGTTTTCTGTTCAGCGAGATTATATCCATTTCGTAAGGTCCAGGATTGAATTTTCGTTAAAGCAATTTGTAGCTGTCTTTCGATAGTATTCATACTTTGCGATTGGCAGGATATAGTGAGATCGTCGTCAGCATACATGTATACTTCAATCATTTTTGGAAGTTCTTCCAAAATATTGTTGATCCTAATTGCAAATAGGGTTGGACTCAAAATGGAACCCTGTGGGACACCCTCTTCTTGAATGTGAGATGTTGACAGCATGTTTTTATATCGGACCTGAAATGTACGCAATTTTAAAAAGTTCTGAACTATTAAAGGGAGATGTCCTCTCAGCCCCAACTGATGCATATCTTTAATAATACCATGACGCCATGTGGTGTCAAATGCTTTATGAATATCCAGGTTGACCATCACTAGATGTTGTTTTCTCACGAAGGCATTACGAATGTTTGATTCAATTTTTACAAGTACATCTAGGGTGGACCTGTTTTTACGGAAGCCATATTGGTGATCAGAAAGGAGATTTTCGGAGTCTAGAATCCAGGTGAGCCTCTTATGTACCATCCTTTCAAAGATTTTGCCCAGACAGCTTGTCAATGATATTGGTCTGTAATTCTCAACTAGAGAAGGATCTTTGCCTGGTTTTGGAATAGCACAAATATAGGAATGACGCCACGACAGAGGATACGTATTTTCAGAGAAGATCCGGTTATAAAAGAGTAATAGTGTGCCGAGATCGGCTTCACACAGATGCTTCAGCATATTGTAGTGAATGCCGTCTGGTCCTGCTGCGCTGTTCGGAGATTTGCTCAAAGATTCTCTCAGTTCAGATAGAGTAAACAGCTGGTTATATGGAAGTGAAAGTCTAGTTGTGAAATTAAACTTATGACGTTCTGAATCAGTTTTACTGCGTTGAAAGGAGATCGCATAAGAGGAACAGGCAGAAATGTTATAAAAAGATTCGGCTAAAGCATTTGCAATGTCAGTAGGAGAGGATAAGTCCTGCCCATTGCATTGTATTATTGGAGATTGCTGCGGTAGAAATTTCCCATTCAGAGCTTGAATTTTTCTCCAAATGACTCGAGTGTCAGTATTTTTATTAATATCTGAGGCGAATTTAATCCAGGAGTCACGTTTTGCTGTCTTCCTAATTTGTCTTGCTTTGGCTCTGAGTTTTTTGTACATAATGAGGTTGGCGGTAGTTGGAAATTTGCAAAACTGGTTCCAGGCATGATTTTTTTCTCGTTTCGCTTTGGAGCATTCTTCATTCCACCACTGATTTTGGTGTACCCGCTTGCACTGGTTAGATTTTGGAATGGAAATTTCTGCTGCAGATAATATGTGGCTTGTAATGTGATCAGTTACGTCATCAATACGATTTTGTTGTACATATAGTTTGTCAAGTAGAACACAAGTTGAATAGTTTTTCCAGTCTGCTTTATGAAAGTTCCAAGAAGTGCGGCCTTTAGGACATGACACCGTCTGTGTTTGAATTGAACTGATGATAGGAAAATGGTCACTGTGCAATGGATCATTTAACACTAACCATTCCATGCTTGGAAAAAGAGAGGCTGAACATATTGATAAGTCTATGGCTGATGTACTACCTGTAGGTAGTTGAATATGAGTTGGAGAGCCAGAATTTAACAGAGTCAGGTTATGGTTATCCAGGAACATTTCTATTAATTGGCCTCTCCTATCCATGATGGAAGATCCCCACAATGGATGGTGACCGTTGAAATCGCCGAGTAAACAGACTGGAGGTGGCAATTGTGTGATAAGGTTGTCAAGTTCAATCTGGGAGCAAGGATAATTCAGTGGGATATAAATGGATGCAAGGGTTAACGATATTCCCATTGCTATCCGAACCGCTACAACTTCTAAAGAGGTTTGTAGTTGGAGATGTCTTGACGGTATGTTAGTTCGAATAAGAATAGCCACCCCACCACGAGCAGGAGTGTCAGAATCCCTGTCTCGCCTAAACATAGAATAATTTTTAATTTTCAGAGAAACTTGTGGTGATAAAAAGGTTTCCTGTAAACATACACCTATTGCTTTAGTTTGTATTAGTAAATCATTCAAGTCATCTATATTACTGCGTAATCCTCTACAGTTCCATTGAAGGAATTTATTCATTTGCTGGATTTATTGGAGGAAGATTGATCTGACTGTTTTTTCTGGGAAGGTTTCTGTCTGCTTAGTTTCGATTTTTCATTTCTGGGAAATGTTGGGCGTCCTGTATCCATGGTATCATTCGCATGTAACTCAAGTACTGTCTCTTCATCCTCTGACTGAACCTCCATTTCCATGTTGCTAATCCTTGATTTCGATTTCTTCTGGTTTTCAATAGTAGCTGATTTCGTTGTTTCTGGCAAGGTTGAGATAGCATCAGTTGGGATGCTGATTGGGGTGTTGCTGGTCTCACTGACTGTAGTTTTCTTATTATAAGTTAGCGCAGTTTTGGCCCAGGCGGCAAAGGAAATATTCGGTTCGATGGAGACATCTGTTTGGGTTGCAGCTGAGCGGCTATTTTTTGTGACCGATGCATATGATCGGCTGGGCATGGTTAGCATTATTTGCTTTCTTGCTTGCTTCAGGGTATGTGACTTTATGCTCCACTTTATACTTTTGAATTTTTTTCCCTGTTTTCCAAAGGTCACACGCTTTAGAAAATGCAGGATGGCTTCCTTTACAGTTTGGGCAAACAGGAGTGGAAGCTGTACAGTCTTCTTGAGAATGCTCCTTGGAACCACAAAGAGGACACACAGCATCGCCTCGGCATGCTGTTTGAGAATGACCGTACTTCTGACATTTAAAGCAGCGAATGGGGTTTGGGATGTAAGGACGAATCTTACAATTTAGGTAACCAGCAGGAACAAGAAGGTGGTTATCCCACTGTATTAGGCAATGGGCAGACTGCATCTTCGGTAATGCACTGAAGAGCAGTCCTCGAGGCACAGCCTAACATACAGGTATGAAAGCCTCATTTTAACAGGGATGCAAATCTCTTGGAAAGAAAGCAGAGTAGAGCAGATTACCATATGAAGGGATTGTTCAAACCTAATTTTCCAGGTTCTTACTCTGAGCAAACAGAAGAATCCCATCAGCATTGAGCCTACTCAAACCATTCAAAGCCTTATATACCTCAATCAGATCACCTCTCATGTGCCTAGTCTCCAGGTGCTGCAATTTGCAGAACTTAAGTCTATCATGGTACGGGCACCCTTTTATTCATCTCACCAATCTTGTTGTCCTTCCTTGTACTTATTCTAGCAACTCTACATCCTTCCTAAAATGAGGCCTCCAGACCTGTACGCAGTATTCAAGGTGTGGCCTGACCATTGTCTTATACAAAGGGATAATCACTTCCCTGTCTCTGCTATAAAATTCCTATATATAATTAACAAAACTCCATGACCTGCTCTGGCATCCCATCTGCATCAGTGAACTTCATATCTGACTGCACAATTACCCCCAAAGTCTTTTTCATTCTCCACTTCCCTGAGTGTAGTACCACACAGTTGGTATGTTTCTCTTGGGTTACTGCTACCCATATGCAGTACTTTGCTTTTGTCAATGTTAAACTTCAGTTGCCACTTCTCACCCCATCTGCCTAACCTTTCTAGATCCTCTTGCAGTGGCATAAGTGGCATACTGTCTTTAGTGTCATTAACAACCCTGCCAACCTTTGTATCACTGCAAACTTGGACTTTAAGCCTGATATACCTTCATCAATATCATTGATAAATATACAAAACAACAGTGGACCCAACACTGAACCCTGTGGGACTCCACTAATAACGTTAGTCCATGAAGAGCAGCACCCATTTATTACCACTCTGCCATCTCCCACTCAACCATCCCTTTATCCATTATAACAACTTACCCTTAATACCATTCTGCTTCAATTTGCACAATAGTCTTCCATGCACAATAGTGTCAAAAGCTTTCCTGAAATCCAAATATATGATATCAAAATTATTTTTTGCATCCAGTTCCTTTGTAACCACATCATAATATCTTATCAAATTTGTCAGACAAGACTTTCCCTTAACAAATCCATGCTGTGTCTGAATTACTTCTGCAGTCTTGTCTAGATGATCCTGGAATGCATCTTTAACCAGTGACTCCATTATTTTACCCGGTACACTCATCAGTAATCCCACATCAGTACACTGTGATCACTGCCACCTAGTGGTTTCTTTATCTGCAAATTCTTAACACACGAATGATCACTGCTGATAACCAGATCAAGAGTATTATCCTCTCTGGTTGCCTCTCGAACATGCTGCTGCAGAAAACAATCATCCAATAAATACACAAAAGTCTTACTTAGTGTGTGAGTGACCAACCCACAAGTTTCAGTCAACATCTGAGAAGTTAAAATCCCCCATTATAAGACATTCTGATTTACTAGCCCACTCTTATTTCTCTGTACAATTGTTCATTGTACTCATTCGAGTCATTAGGCCTATAACACACTCCTACTCTTATTTTTGCTTTCACAGTGCTTATGTCAAAACAAACTGACTCAACAGTGTACTGTTCATCTATATCAACTGGATGCACTATATTCTGTACTCTAAGCCATGAGTACAATCTCCATTTCTGGGCCACTCTGTCTGTTTATATAATTCTTTGTTATGCTCATTACAGTCATTTTGCCTATACAGTAATACTTTGGTTAATGATTCCCCTGCGAACAGAGCTCCTTTATGACAAAGTCAGCAAATAACATACTGCGGTACACGAAGTTTGTAGTGAGCATTTTTGATGTGCATAAACTCACTCTATGCAATGCAGAGCAGTAGTCAACGATCACTGATTCCGTGTGCACTGTATGAACACATATTACGTAGTAGTTATTATATGTAGTTTTTTAATATTTTTTATAAAATTATAAAATATTAAGTTGCCCAGTATGCCAAGAAAACTTAAAAGCAATATGTTTAGAAACTAAAATGCAGATTATAAAGAGGAGAGAAGCTAGGGAAAAGAAAAGCCATGTAGCACCATCATTGAGATTGGCACAATCAACTTTAAAAACAATTTTAAATCGAGCTGATAGAGTTAAGGATTAAGTGCAAAATGTAGTGACCTTACCACATTTAAATTAACACCTACACGTAGCAGCATTATAGAGAAAAAATGAAAAGATGTTAAGTATGTGGGTGGCATATGGTGCTATGACACAGCATCATATGCCACTCACCCAGGCAATAATTCAACACAAAGCATTAAACTTATTTTATTTAACGATTTCAAAGGCCCACAAAGATGACAAAACCACAGACGTTTGTGGCTTCTCACAGTTTGGGAAATTCAAAAAGTGTGCAAGAATTCATTGCATTGGATTGACAGCAAAGACCACAAGTGCTGACATTCAGGGCAGCAGAATTTCCTGCACAACTGCAAGCCACAGGGGGGCAAGGAAGATACCCACCAAAATTGGTATTCGATGTGGATGAAAGTGGGCTATTCTGGAAATGCCTGCCTTCCAAACATTCACCTCTGAAGATGAGAAAAGAGCTTCTGGGTTTAAAGCAACGAAAGACTGATTAACATTGCTAATGGGCACAAATATCATCTGGAGATATGAAGCTAAAAGCAATGCTTATTTACAATTCTGAAAAGCCTTGGGCTATGAAGAGATTGTACGAACCTAATTTTTCAGCAATATGGAAATCGAAAAAAAAGCCTGGGTAACAATGAATGTGTTTACTGATTGGTTTGTCAAGTATTTTTGTTCTGCTGTCCAACATTATTGTGAATGAAATAATTTTCAACCGTTGCTATTGCACAATGCTCCAGGCCATTCTTCAAACTTTGGCTCACTTCAAACGTGTGCTTCTGTCGAAGTGATGTTTCTCCCACCAAACACAATTTTGCTGCTACAACCAATGAACCAAGGCATTATAGCAGCCTTTAAAAAATACTATGTGAGATGCACCTTTAGTCAATTGCTTGAGGCTAATGATGGTCAACAACAGTCAATCAAAGACTTCTGGAAAAATAACAACACTATGAAAGCAATCGGCAATTAAATAGGCTTGAGATGAAGTGATAGATCAGTGCCTTAATGATGTTTGGTGACAAGTGTGGCCCAGTGTTGTTAAAAAACATAGAGTAGAACATGAAATTCTTTCTGCATTTAGCACAAAAAAAAGTGTTCAAATGGCACAGGGCAAGAGGCTTTGAAGAAAGCAACGTATCTGAAGTTCAGGATTTCTTGAATAGCTATAGTGAGCCACTAACAAACAAAGAACTCCAAGCATTAATGGAGCAACAAGTAAATAGTTCAGAAAATGATGAGGAGGATGTTAATGACAGATCTTGTCTAAATGGGTTTTTTTTTTTTAGATTAAATTTAAATGAGTTCCTCTAAAGTGTTTAAATGAAATTACTCATGCTTTACATGTCTTATCAGAAAATGATCCTAATTTTGGACAATGCTGCATGGTGAAGAGATTCATTTTAAATCATTTAAATTGTTATAGCAAGGTGCGATGCGATCATAAGAAAAAAGCAAGACAGTCAACCCTAGTGTTATTTTTCATAATAGATTTTGAGTTTACTATTTACTTGACTTTTGCCAAGTTTTCTTTTATACTGTATTTCTTAATATGATATGTGATTTTCATTTTAAACAAATTTATTTTGAAAAATGCGTACCTCTTTTTTTAAGTATAGGAACATATCCATATGCTATGGTATTTCTACTTCCAATAATGAACTAAATTTCAGGAACACATCTACTTCATTAACTGAGGTATTACTATATGTAGCTATCAACTCGCTCAATCTGTGACAGTCTTTTTTTACTTGATTTGACTTTTTTCAGCCTCACCGTTATAACATAGTTTTGACAAAGAGTTTGTTTGCCATTTTACAAAAACTCAGGTTTTCTCACCTTTTTCTTTTCACAAAAAAAAAAAAATAAATAATAAAAATAAATAATGATAATAATAAAACTATGTAAAAATTTGGCTTTTTTTTTTTTTTTTTTTTTTTTAATTTTTCGAATTTCTCCAAAACATTCAATGTAAAATTCCAGATGACATACACAATTTTTCCATATATAGAAAAAAAGTAGTGTTTCACTTGTGTAACATATGTAGATATAGTATTTCAAGTGGCACGAAATGTAATCAACACAATGTAATCACATTTGAAAATAAATTAGCATAAAAACAGCATGCTGTGCACAAAAAGAAATGCAAAAACAAATGTTGATTCCAGTAGTGGTTGTATGTGCCAAATGTTTATTTGCATCTTTTGTCATAGAACATAATTTTCCTTTGAGTTGTGCTGATTGTGCAGGCATGTTGTTCAGAAATGTTTCTCAATAGCGAATACAGCAAAAAAAAAATATATATATATATGGCTGTGGAAGAACAAAAGGCATTGTTAGTGAAATTACACAGAGAAGGGAAGTGATGAGAGAGATAGTGATGATTCTGAAAAATGGGCCATTTTTGACTGATGCAGATGGAAGTAATCAACGCAATTCCAAGCAATTTCCCCATTGTGGTGACCTATTGTAATAAAAAAAAAACATCAGATTGAAAGCAGCTTGCTCTTGGTGCTACCACTGGAAGGCAATTCTGTGAGATACAATATTGGACATCATCTTCTGAACCACCTGAAAACATGCAGGATTCTTTTAATAGAACTTTGGCACTTAGTGATGATGATCATGCCTGTTATGGTATGCCTAAAAACTGGAGTAGCAAGAGTAGGCATTAAAAGATGAGACTGAATACTTTATGGTAATAGGCTGTCCATATCATCCTATTAATTTATGTGCTGAAAAGGGAGCAGCATACTTTCTTGTGAAAGTGGATGAATACTTGGTAAAAATTTAAATCTAGAAGGAAGTGCTAAAAGGAAAGACAGGTTTAAACAATTTCAAATGGTGCATGGGACTGAATTAAAAAAGATTTTAAAGCATGGATGTACATATTAACTGTGTGTGGTTAAATCTGTAACTAGACTGGTAGTACAATGGCAACATTTGACAAGTTTGTCTAAAGAAGTCTGTCTTAAGAGTAGTGAGAAAGCAATATCAGTATTTTTTCATAGTTACTAAACTGAACAACAATCAATCACTAGTCAGTGGCACTGAGTCACATTCAGTTCCAGTTAATGATCCAGAAGTTTTTGAAAGAAGACAAACTGATGGGGTGGAGAGGGAGAGGGGGGAGAGGGAGGGGGGGAGAGGGAGGGGGGAGAGGGAGGGGGGGAGAGAGAGAGAGAGAGAGAGAGAGGGAACACACCTTCTGAACAAATTTCTTGTAAAAAAAAATCCTAAACAGATCAGACCAAGCTAATAATTCTAGAACCAGTGTTATCCTCACTGGTGCAAGCTATTCATGTTTCTCTTTTCTGGCTAAACTAAAGCAATTTGCTTATTTCTTTCAAATGTTATGCCAACGCGTCAAAATCCAAGCATAACTCTTTAATCTAATGTACCTCAAGTACTGCGGTCATTACTCCACATCGCTCCTAAATAAGTAGAAAAATGTGCAAATTATTCTATAAACAATTTTTAAAATTTCCAATGCCATTTTGGATACTGACTACTATAGTGGTGATAAACCATAAGGTTATCAAATGGTGCAGTCATAGGCATTTCTACTGCCAAGGTCATGGAGAGTCTAAAACGAGAGAAGAGTTTGTTCTTTTGCACATGGTGCATAAGTTCCACTGAAAAATGTCCTTATATATGCTGAGGTAGCAAATTTCATTAATTGGTAGTGCATCATTTTCTTTAAAATTTTTTGTGGACAACTTTCCTGTACTTCTTGGTGTCATTAACCCAGCAGTGGTGGTGTAAATCTTATTATACAAACAATGGTGTGGCTCCTGACAGGTGCCAAATTTTTTTTTTCTTTTATTTCTGGAGAAAACTTTAGGTATTTTTGAATCATTACAGAATTTTAAAAATAAACTACATTTTATAAAAAAATAAGTTTTATCAAATGTAGTTTATTATTTTTAGCACCTTATTATTTTCAAAAAAAAAATCAGGGAAAAAAATATTCTGAAAATTATAAAAAAATGCATCAGAGAAAAAATAGAGTTTAATCGACTATCATGATCCAATTTTCAAATATTGGCAACTATGGCTATAACATGTCACACCTACTAGCCACCACATATTGGGTGCATGCGTGGCATCTTATGGTACCTTAGAATCTCTGTACTTCTTAACCAAGAGCATAACTCTTCCCAACCTCCCATCTTATCTGTCCTTTGTGCACACTGTACTCATTATATTCAAATTCTACATACCTTATGTCCATGTGGTACAATTTTTCTGATATCCCTACAATGTCTACATTTACCATTTAGCTTACCTACATTTACCTTAACCAATAGTTCAAGTTAATTTACTATATTCTTAGCACTGTGTACCAGGAAGTATACATGTGCCTCTTTAACCTAACATAGCCTCTGAGGACCCCTCAGCAGGCCTTGTAATTCCCAACAGCTTGCTTTCCAGGCTGTCACATGCCCTGATAGAACAGCAAAAAAATCACTTTCACCTCTGCTTGCAGCTACTGTTTAATCTATTAGTCTGGGTACACCACCCCCCAAAGCTAGCAATTTTTCAACCCATCTAATACTACCATGACAGCATCAGCATATATTCTTGCACCCTTTCTATTTAAGTGTATTCCATCACTGTAAAAACATCCTCTCCTGTTAACAAGCAAAGACCATGCTGAAAAAAATTCTTCCTCATGAGCCTTGCAGTCTCTCCAGGGCCAAATTGAGTGACAAGGCTCTCATCATGTATCCCTCCTGTGTCTGAGCAGAAAACTGCAGATCCTTTTAAATTTTATCCTAACTCATGACTTTTTTCTAAACATTGCCCTATACCTCTTACGTAAAAACTCAGATTTATTCTTACTAATGACAGTAAAAACTGCAAATCTCCAGATCTATTATTTTTACTATTAGTATCAACATGTTAGCATTAGCATTACTAGAGGCATATGATGCAAGAAAGCAAGCTTATGCAGCATCGGCCAAAAAAAAAAAAAAAAAAACCCTTCCACTTCACCCCTCCGTTCGTTCGAAATACCTGTTCAGCTGAGCCTTAAATTTATTTAGGCTATCAACTTCCACAACAAGGGATGGAAGTCTGTTCTACCAACCAACCAACTACCCGCTGGCTAAAGGCAAATTTCCGCACGTCTATCCTACATCTGTCTTTCCTCAATTTGAATTTATGGCCTCTCAGGTGATTATTCTGAGCAAGAGGCAGTATCCCATCAACATTGAGCATGCTCAAACCATTCAAGGCTTTGTACACCTCTATCAGATCACCTCGCCGGTGCCTAGTCTCCAGCCACTGTAATTTGCAAAACTTAACCCTTTCTTCATAAGAGCAACCCTTCATTCCATTCACTAACCTTGTTGCCCTTCTCTGTACTCGTTCCAGCAGCTCTACATCCTTCTTGAAATGAGGCCTCCAGACCTGTATACAGTACTCAAGGCGCGGCCTGACCATTGCCTTATACAAGGGAATAATCACCTCCCTATTCCTGCTGGAAAAATTCCTGTATATCATTGATAAGACACCATGAGCTACTCTTGCAGCCCATCTGCACTGCTCAGAGAACTTCATATCTGCCTGCACAATTACCCTCAGGTCCTTTTCATTCTCTACCACTGTCAGTGTAGTACCACAGAGTTGATACTTGCTCTGGGGTTGCTGTTTCCCATATGTAGTACTTTACATTTGTCAATGTTAAACTTCATTTTCCATCTCTCAGCCCATCTGCTCAACCTTTCCAGATCCTGTTGCAGAAGCATAGCGTCAGTAGCGTCCTTAACAACCCTGCCAACCTTTGTATTGTCTGCAAACTTGGACATTAAGCTTGATATACCAACATCAATATTATTTATAAATACAGAAAACAACAATGGACCCACCAGTGAACCCTCGAGGGACTCCACTAATAACATTAGAACACGATGAGCAGTGTCCATTAATTACCACTCTCTTGTCTTCTGCCACTCAACCATCCCTTTATCCATAGCAACAATTTGCCACCAATGCCACACTGCTCCAATTTGTGCAGCAGTTTTCCATGTGCAACAGTATCAAAAGCCTTTCTAAGATCCAAATATATAATATCAAAGTTTTTCCCTGCATCCAATTCTTTTGTGACTACATCATAGTATCCAATCAAATTGGTCAGGCAAGACCTTCCCTTAACAAAACCATGCTCTGTCTGAGCTATAACTGAATTCTTGTCAACATGATCCTGCAGTGCTGCTTTAACCAGTGCCTCCCTCCATTAATTTTCTGGAACAGAAGTTAAACTCACAGGTCTATAATTACTTGTGTCAGCCTTTGATCCTCCTTTGTGAATTGGGATTACATTTGCACATCTCCAGTCTGTGGGTACCTCCCCTGAGTCCAAGGAAGCTCTCATAATTATGGCTAACGGTTTACTTACTTCCTTTGCGGCCTGCTTTAATATAACTGGATAGATCCCATCCACCCCAGGTGCCTTTCTTGTATTTACCTTCAACAATTTCTCCTCCACTTTACTCTCAATTATTACAAGATCATCTAGCTCACTGCCAGTGTTCACTTCATCTATGGTATTCCCCTTCATGAATAACTCCTCATGTGTGAATGTAGATGCAAAATATTGATTTAGTTTGTTAACTACCTGAGCAGTATCATGAACAGTTGAACCATCGATATCAAGTGGACCAATCTGATTCATCATCTTCCTTTTAGAGTTTACATAAGTAAAGAACTCCTTGCTGTTTTTCTTTGCATCCATTGCCAAAAATTTCTCGTAATCTGCCTTTGACTGCCTAACCTCCTTTGTAACTTGGTTACAGATCAACTTATATCTATCATAGGCTTCTGTGTCACATGTTAATTTATATGTGTCCCATGCATTTTTCTTCTCTGCCATATGTCTCATTAGTTCATCTGACATCCATTTAGGCCTGAACACCTTGAAAAATATTTCTTAGTTGGTATGTAAAGCCTAGTAGCTTCCAAGATAAGTTCTTTGAATGCTTCCCATTTTGAATTTGCTGTTGGTAACATCATCAGTTGGTCCCACTGTGTAGAATTTAAATACTGTCTCAGACTATCATGGTCGCCTTTACGAAAGCAATAGCCCTTGCCTTTACACCTGATGGTAGTTACCTCCTTGAGTAAATCCCACTTCAGCTCATTGTGATCACTGCCACCTAGTGGTTCCTGTATCTGCAGATTCTTAATACATGAAGAATCACTACTGAAAATCAAATCAAGAGTATTGCTCCCTCTAGTTGCCTCCAGAACATGCTGATTTAGAAAACAATCATCCAATAAATCCACAAAAGCCTTGCTAGTGTGTGAGTGACCAACCCACAAATTCCAGTCAATATCTGGGAAATTAAAATCCCCCATTATAAGACTCTCTGATTTACTGGCCCACTCTATTTCCCTGTATAGTTTCTTATTACACTCATCAGAGTCATTAGGCCTATATCACACTCCTACTCTCAATTTTGATCTCCCAATGCTTATGTCACACCAAACTGATTCGACACTGCCCTGTCCAGCGATGTCAACTGGCTTCACTTCCTTGGATTTTATGTGTTTCTTAACTAATAGCATAACCCCTCCTCCCTTCCTATCCTGTCTATCCTTTCTGTAGACGTTGTATTCTCCAAATTCCAGTTCTGCATTACTTATATCTGTGTGACACCACGTCTCTGATATCCCAACAATATCCGCCTTTGGTGCTTTGAGCAATACCTCAAATTCATCAAATTTATTTACCAAACTCCTAGCGTTGGTGTACACGGAAGTATACACGCACCTGTTCTTTTTCTTAGCTACCCTAACACAACCCATGTGTTTACTTGTACCCCATTGACTCCCAGCAGTCTCTGAAATATCCTGCATCTTATTTTCCAAGCTGCTGCTCATTCCAATAGAAGCACTGCAAGAATCACTTTCACCTCTGCCAGTGGCTACTACAATATGTACTACAATATCACCTTTTCTGACCTTAAAAGATAATAGCTGCTCTATAACATTAATTTTTGCCACTGGCAGACAAACACTTGTCCTATTCCTAGATAGGTGGAACAAGACCAGGGTATGTCTGCCAGGGGCAAAGGTTGATGATGTTGTAGAGCGGACATCATTGATCTGATTATCAGTAGTGATCCGTCATGCATTAAAAATCTGCAGATAAAGGAACCACTAGGTGGCAGTGATCACAGTGTGCTGAAGTGGGATTTACTCAATGAGGTAACTACCATCTGGGGTAAAGGGAAGGGTTTTTGCTTTCGTAAAGACAACTACGACGGTCTGAGACAGTATTTAAATTCTATACAGTGGGACCAACTGATGATGTTACCAACAGCAAATTCAAAATGGGAAGCATTCAAAGAACTTATCTTGGAAGCTACTAGGCTTTATGTACCAACTAAGAAATATTGTACAAAGTTTAGGCCTAAATGGATGTCAGATGAACTAATGAGACATATGGCAGAGAAGAAAAATGCATGGGATCCATATAAATTAATGGGTGACATGGAAGCCCATGATAGATATAAGCTGGTCTGTAACCAAGTCAAAAAGGAGATTAGGCAGGCAAAGGCAGATTATGAGAAATCCTTGGCAAAGGATGCAAAAAAAAACAGAAAACAGTTCTTTAGCTATGTAAACTCTAAAAGGAAAGAGATGAATCAGATTGATCCACTGGATATTGATGGTTCAAAAGTTGAGGATCCTGCTCAGGTGGCTTACATACTAAATGAGTATTTTGCATCTACATTCACACATGAGGAGTTATTCAGGAAGGGGAATGCCAGAGGTGAAGTAAACTCTGGCAGTGAGCTAGATGATTTTGTAATAACTGAGAGGAAAGTGGAGGAGAAATTGTTGAAGATAAACCACAAGAAAGGCATGTGGGGAGGATGGGATCTATCCAGTTATATATAAGGAGGCAGCAAAGGAAGTAAGCAATCCGTTAGCCATAATTATGAGAGCTTCCTTGGACTCAGGGAAGGTACCCACAGACTGGAGATGTGCAAATGTGACCCCATTTCACAAAGGAGGATCAAAGGCTGACACAAGTAATTATAGACCTGTGAGTTTAACTTCTGTTTGAGGAAAATTAATGGAGGGAGGCACTGGTTAAAGAAGCACTGCAGGACCATCTAGACAAGACTTCAGTTATAGCTTGGACACAGCATGGTTTTGTTAAGGGAAAGTCTTGCCTGACCAATTTGACTGGATACTATGATGCAGTCACAAAAGAACTGGATGCAGGGAATAACTCTGATATTGTATATTTGGATCTTAGAAAGGCTTTTGATACTGTTGCACATGGAAGACTGCTGCACAAATTGAAGCAGTGTGGCATTGGAGGCAAATTGCTGCTATGGATAAAGTGATGGTTGAGGGGGAGAAGACAGAGAGTGGTAATCAATGAACACTGCTCATCGTTGACTAATGTTATTAGTGGAGTCCCTCACAGTTCAGTGTTGGGTCCATTATTGTTTTCTGCATTTATAAATGATATTGATGATGGTATATCAAGCTTAATGTCCAAGTTTGCAGATGATACAAAGGTTGGCAATGTTAAGGACACTACGCTGCTGCAACAGGATCTGGAAAGGTTGAGCAGATGGGCTGAGAGGTGGCAAATGAAGTTTAAAATTGAAAAATGTAAAGTACTATGGTACTACATATGGGAAACAACAACCCCAGAGCAACGTATCAACTCTGTGGTACTACACTGACAGTGGTAGAGAATGAAAGGACTTGGAGGTAATTGTGCAGGCAGATATGAAGTTCTCTGAGCAGTGCAGACGGGCTGCAAGAGTAGCTCATGGTGTCTTGTCAATGATATACAGGAATGTTTCTAGCAGGGATAAGGAGGTGATTATTCCCTTGTATAAGGCAATGGTCAGGCCACACCTTGAGTACTGTATACAGGTCTGGAGGCCTCATTTCAAGAAGGATGTAGAGCTGCTGGAACGAGTACAGAGAAGGGCAACAAGATTAGTGAATGAAACAAAGGGTTGCTCTTACAAAGAACGGCTTAAGTTTTGCAAATTACAGTGTCAGGAGACTAGGCACTGGCAGGGTGATCTGATAGAGGTGTATAAAGCCTTGAATGGTTTGAGCATGCTTAATGCCGATGGGATTAGTTTGTTATTTGGTTTTTAGGAGCATTAGCAACTAGGGCCATATTGCTCCGGGGATATGCGATGGTCATTCCCTGACCTTTCCGCATCCTCCGTATTTGGTGGGCATGGGCTCGAACCCCGGTCTAATCAAGAAGCGTGTGCTACACACTGCTGCTCCTGGCCACCTGGCTACAGAGGTGCCCGATGGGATTCTTCGTCTTGCTCAGAATAATCACCTGAGAGGGCATAAATTCAGATTGAGGAAGACAGATGTAGGAAAAATGGGCAGAAATTTGCCTTTAGCCAGCGGGTAGTTGGTTGGTGGAACAGACTTCCATCCCTTGTTGTGGAAGTTGATAGCCTAAATAAATTTAAGGCTCAGCTGGACAGGTATATCCAAAGAACGGAGGGGTGAAATGGAAGTTTTTTTTTTTTTTTTTTTTTTTTTTTTTGGCTGATGCTGCATAAGCTTGCTTTCTTGCATCATATGCCTCTACTAATGCTAATGCTATTCCACCTATCTTTTTTACTCAATATTTCCCATTTCCTTGACAACGTTTACCGACAACAGCTACTTCCTCTGGGACCAGATCTCTCTACTGAAGTGTTGTCTATTGCACGCATAGACTACCATTGAGCTGAGAAGCTGAGCACTTGATGGATTCCTTGTTTAAATTTGTTAATTCTATTCTTCAAGACCTCACATAGGTCCAACAGAATGCTAAATTTGCACTGTAATTAATCTTCTCATATTCTTTTTTGTCAAAAACACAAACATCCCCTTCCCCTCTGGCCTTATTATATCACAAATGTTTTAAACATGTGATGCATAAAATCCTGATTCAGAACAGAACTGCCATCAGCAGTTCTCTCCTGAACCAGAGCATTCCTGCTGCTAAGAGCTTTATTGCTTTGCTGCTAGAGTCTGAGGTACAATTTTAGTCTAAATTTAATTTAATAATACCTAATATAACAAAGTGCTACACTATTCCCAGGTTATATGATGGCAGTATGTACTATGATATTGTCACTTTATGTACTAGGTGATACAGTTAAGTTATAAAATCACATTTAAATTTATAATAATACAAATTTTTTATTAAGTTGAAAAACTATAAATTTATAATAAATATAAATGTCATTTTATATATTTTATACAAGTAACAATAACATAGTACATACTCCTATGAAATTACACAAAGTAATAATGTGCGGGCAGATATGAAGTTTTCTGAGCAGTGCAGACGGGCTGCAAGAGTAGCTCATGGTGTATTGTCAATGATATATAGGAATTTTTCTAGCAGGGATAAGGAGGTGATTATTCCCTTGTATAAGGCAATGGTCAGACCGCACCTAGAGTACTGTATACAAGCCTGGAGGCCTCATTTCAAGAAGGACGTAGAGATGCTGGAACGAGTACAGAGAAGGGAAACAAGATTAGTGAATGGAACAAAGGGGTGCTCTTACGAAGAAAGAGCTTACGTTTTGCAAATTACAGTGTCTTGAGACTAGGCACCGGCGAGGTGATCTGATAGAGGTGTATAAAGCCTTGAATGGTTTTAGCATGCTCAATGCTGATGGGATTCTTCCTCTTGCTCAGAATAATCACCTGAGAGGGCATAAATTCAAATTGAGGAAAGACAGATGTAGGATAGACACGAGGAAATTTGCCTTTAGCCAGCGGGTGGTTGGTTGGTTGCTGGAAAAGACTTCCATCCCTTGTCGTGGAAGTTGATAGCCTAAATAAGTTTAAGGCTCAGCTGGACAGGTATTTCTAACGAACAGAGGGGTGAAGTGGAAGTGGTTATTTTTTATTTATTTATTTTTTTTTTTATTTTTTTTTTTTGGCTGATGCTGCATAAGCTTGCTTTCTTGCATCAAATGCCTCTACTAATGCTAATGTATTTAAAGACTAAATGCACAAGGCATAATTCCATATAGGTTTAAATTAAATATATAATATCGGTGTAGATACACCACAGTTAACCCATAAGATTAAACTTCGTATGTAGTGTAAAGGCATCATTTTAATTATATCTCATATTGTGGCTACCTTCACAATGAGGTGCGATCTATTCTCAGTGGGCTGGTGGCACCATCCATGGGGGTGGTGGTGCCCACTGAGAATAAATAACAGTAGTCTTCTCTACTAATACATACAGTGGTAGTACACTTAGAATAATTATGTAATAAGTGTACTACCACTGTATATATTGCCTTGATATTAATTGCATTGTTACTGGACCTTTGATGAGGAAATTTATTTGTATTTATAGCCAGACAGAAATATTAGCGTTAGTGTATATAAGTCGATGTGCCAGGATCACTGTTGGGTGGGTGGTGTCATGGGACTTCGACCTCTAATAAGGTGCATAAATTGTAAATATTAAATTGTATAAATTGTAAGATATATGTCTGACCTCACTGTAACCGAACTGGTAGATTTTAATTATCTGTATAGCTGTATAAGTTGTGATGGTTAATGTAGAAACTGGTTCCTTCAACATATTGTAATAACTGAGTGTTATGGATATACAGTATGGTCAAATGTGTGGCTATACTACATTGGTCTCAGGCAAGAGACTTATTGGTTGTAATCATTCCTGTCAAGTTGTTTTGCGAAACCAAAAATTGTAAATAATGTACAGTTACTCTTCAGAAAGAGATAGGAGAAACCCTGGAGCCCACAGAAAATAATAAAATACTTTTGAGTAGTCTTATCTACTAGAGAAGTATTATTTATTCGAAGTAGTGCGATACCTGGTATCGTATCTCGTTGTGAAGGTTGCCACAATATGAAATATAATAATAACGATGCCTTTACACTAAATATGTAGTTTAATTTTATTGGTTAACTATGTGTATCTACACCGATATTATATAATACAGAATAATAATAAACAATGTTTATACTGTTCTTATACAATTCAATGAATAGTGGTGGTAGAATTCTTTCCCATTTAAAAATTTTGTTTTTTAAGCAATTTTAAAGTCCAAGTAAGAAATAACTACACTTACCATATCAGAGAAACATAAATAATTACTAAACTACTACTTTTAAACAAATGGAAAACCAATAATTTTTTTTATGAAATACAAAAGTCTACTCAAGAAGAGTAAAAAATTTTTCTCACTCATTGTTTGTACAATGCCACAAGTACAAACTGAAGGCTAAACAATAACGAAAGCAGTTTAATTGATTTCTTCTCTAGTTGGATAGTGCTATGTCAAGGGTGAAATATCATTAGGGCCAATTAAAGTGTAATTTTTCCAACGTGCAATGGACTATTTCCTGGATGGCACTGCTTTCAACACTTCATATTGATTTATATAGCTTTTTTTTTTTTTTTTAAATCAAACACAATGACTTATAGAGCAAGGACTGTTCAAACAAGGAATCACTTTCCTCTCATCGATTTTGACCATTCTGTTGATAACTTAACACAACTTCAAAACAGACATTAGGAGTGGATTGTGTACACAGAATAAAAATAATACTTTCTAATTTAAAATAATATGCACATCAACTTACTACGATTTGGTATACTTGTAGAGACAGAAGAAGTAAGTCCATTTTCATAGGGTGTTTCACCCTGACCATAACTCCTAAATGGAAGACCAGAATGATGTTCTGAAAGTTCTATATGTCCAAAACGACCATCAGGCCTTGGGCTGGATAAATCTACTGGATGGCTTTCATAATTAATATTTCTCCTTTCATCTACTTCTGATGACTGACTCTGAGAATGTATTACAGATGAACTTGGCTGATTTGTTCGAAGAGAATCATTTACTTGCATATGATTTGTTGTCTCTTGAGATGATTGTGACTGACTAAATTCATTTAAATTATTAGTACCACGATGAGTTGCTCCCTAAAAATGGAAAACAGTGCTAAGCAAATCTTTCTAAGTAATCATAATCTACATAAACATTATATGAGCTATTAGTATTTCAACTGCTAAAAACAAAGATTATATAAAATCAATTTTTTTTTTTTTTTTTTTTTTATGTGAACCCCAAACACGAGAGGTATTAGAACCTATAGTACTTAGCACCGTGCTTGGGTTGGAGGATGAGAAGACGAAAGAAGACATTTGTTGACATTGGACTTGAACTTCTGTAGACTGTAATTTTCAGGAAATACGTATGAAAGAAGGTTGTTCCAGAAAACGGCAGTTGAATGAATAAATGAGGAAGATGAAAAGTTGGTTCTGTGGGATTGAAGTTGGACAGTAAATGGATGTTGGCTGGTGGCGGCACGAGTTCGGACTGTTTTGAAAGAGAGCGGGAATTATAGAAGCCAATTCAGAAGAACAGTGCCCATGGAAGTATCTGTAGAAGAGCCATGCAGCAAATCCAGTTCGTCTATGAGAAAGCGAGTGGAGAGCCTCTGTTAGAGATGATTCATTAATTAACTTAACTGCCCTCTTCTGAATGGAATCTAGAAGCCTGAGAGAGGTTTTGGGGGCACCACCCCAGATGTGGGAACAATATTCCATGAATACCAAGTTTTTTAGATGCAGAGGAAGCAATATTTGTAATGTGCTTGTGCCAAGAGAGATTAAAAGTCAGGGTAATCCCCAAAAGAGATATATCATTTTGCCTAGAAATCGTAGTGTCACTAAAGATAAGCATAGGAGCATAAGAATCCTTTTTGAGAGATATAAGACAAGACTGAGTTTTAGAAGGGTTGAAATCAACTAAGTTATCTTTGCCCCACTGGAGAATTACCTGAAGATCAGCATTTAAAGAATTGGTAGCAGATTTTCGAGACATTAAAGCTGATTGAGCAGGACAAGGTTCCTCAAAATGGAAAGTGGAATGCAATGTGCTATCATCAGCAAAACTATGGATAGGATTTCCAGTCAATGGAAGAAGGTCATTAATATACAAGAGGAAAAGAGTGGGGGAAAGAACTGAACCTTGGGGGACACCGGCATTAGTGGAGAAGTTAGAAGACAGAGAGCCATCTACCATCACCCTCAGTGAGCGATCAGAGAGAAAACTGGATAACCAATTACTAAAAACAGTTGGCAAACCATAAGATGGAAGCTTGTTTAGAATACCTTTATGCCAAACACGATCAAAAGCCTTTGAGATGTCAAGAGCAACTATTTGTGTTTCACCGAACCTTTCCATTGAATTAGTCCATAAATGGGTAACATAAGCCAGAATATCATCAGTGGATCGACACTGACGGAATCCATACTGGCGATGGGACGGATTTGTCACCCTTTTTAGGGACTGGCTGGATATGAGCAAATTTCCAAGCAGAAGGAAAAACACCTTTAGAATAAGAAGGTGGCAAAGAATAGGAGTAAGTTCAGGAGCACAGGTTTTGAGAACAAGTGGAGAAATACCATCAGGACCTGGAGCTTTCTTAGCATCAAGATTCATCAAAATCCTTCTGATATCCTTTTGACAGAAGACCACAGGAGGCATTGAATGGAGCGTGTTGGGAATGGTGGGAGGTGTTTTACCAAGATCATCAATACATGAGCTGGAAGAAAAATGGGATGCTAGCAGGTCAGCTTTATTCTTGGCTGAAGTGACAATAGAACCATCTGGTTTGGACAGAAGTGGGAGCAGAGATGGGCAAAAGTTGCGGCCAATAGCTTTGGCAAGAGACCAGAATGCTCGGCTACCATTAGGGCAAGAAGCAAGTTTTCGACTCATAGCCTGTTCAAACTAGTTTGGACTGATTAATAACTGCTTTAAAATTGTTGCGAGCGTTGGTGTACGCAGAAAATGAAACTGAAGAATTAGAAACAAGCCAATTACGATTGCAGCATTCTTCTCTTGGACAGCCTTAGCACATTTATTGGAAAACCAAGGTTTAGATAAAGGACGAGATTTTAAAGTGGAGTGTGGGATAAAGGATTCCATTCCTGCAAGAATAATTTCACTGACACAATCTGAGCAAACATTGACATCAGAAGTTCTGAAACAGTAATTCGACCAAGGAAAAGAAGAAAAGAAGTCTGGCAGGTCATCCCATTTAGCATTCTTGTAATGCCAAACAACACGAGGTTGGGAATAGCCATGAGATAAAGGTTCCATTGGATAAGAGACAATCACCAAGTTGTGATCTGAAGTGCCTAAAGGATCTCTCACTTCAACCGTGTACTTAGAAGGGTTGTTTGTGAGAAAAAGATCAAGCGTATTGGCTGTATGATTGGGATTGTCTGGTATTCTTGTAGGTAAATGAACAATCTGTGCAAGGTCATTAGTAATTGCAAAAGCCTCAGCATCTCGACCTGCTGGGTCGGTGTGACTAGAAAATGGAAGCCAGCTGGAGTTGTGAACGTTAAAATCACCAAGGAAAATTACCTCACTGTTAGGAAAGCTGGACTGGAGAAAGTCAAGTTGCAAAGAGAGGAAGTCAAAGAGCTCCAAGTGATTAATGGAGTTGGGAGAAGGGTAGAGACAACAGATGAATTTGACACAATGAGGTAGAGAGATTTTAAGCCAGAGAAGATCAAAGAGAGAAGATTCCAAATTACCAAGTCTCTGACAGGGAATATCAGAACGGACATATGCAGAAGTACCACCTTTGAGGCGAAAGGAATCATACAGCGAATAATTTGGGCATCTGAGATGAGCAGTAGTTGAATCAACCGATAACTGAGATTCTGTCAGAAAAAGTACATGGGGTTTGGCAGACTGCAAGTGGAAATGGACATCGTTGAGATTAGAACTGAGACCACGTATATTTGTGAAATGAATTAGGAAGTTCTTGGAAGGTTTAGATCTTTTCGCAGATA
Organism: Mastigoproctus giganteus; assembly: GCF_048544385.1. Taxonomy (NCBI): domain Eukaryota; kingdom Metazoa; phylum Arthropoda; class Arachnida; order Uropygi; family Thelyphonidae; genus Mastigoproctus; species Mastigoproctus giganteus. Next base: position 165,600,032 of record NC_143586.1, on the reverse strand, counting down.
AGCTTGCTCTATTAGTTTGACAATTCATGGTGTATTCAATAGTAAGAAAAGTGGGTGGGACATGCTGTATGAAATTTTTGGATATGGCGTACACGTGGTAAGAATATACTCAGATCCTTACACACTACTCGGACTTCCTCCAGTCACTATCTGGCAGAGTAGAGGTAGCAAGGTTATACACTAGCTGATCTGGAAGCCTCCTAGAGAGTTACCAATAGGTTCAGTCCGGTGTACTAACTAGCGGCCGGCCTGCGAACACCGTGTTAGAGCTGTACCCTCGAAATGTAAGGAATATTGGATCTCACCACGACGTTCATCATAACCTCAAAAGTCATCAATCGTACTGCATGATGGAAGAGATAGGGAAGGGTTGACCAGAACTTAGCTCTAGAGACTAAACATGGGTTCCACCACTTCAAGCCTCCAATAAGCAAAGTGGTGGTATTCCACCGGTTGATGAGAGTCATCTACCACCTAGTTCAGCCTGGTAACATAGAGGGGCGGCGTTCCTCCATGTGGTGTGGGCGCCACACCCTGACCCCTGCTTACGTTGGTTCACACCTGTGCGGTCACCCACCATGTACTTGTGCATGGAGGTTATACCCAGGATTACTAACAGTCCCACCATTGTGAAGGTGCAAGCAGAGGATTTGGCTGTCACATTTGGCTGAGAATTGAAAATAACTCTTTATTAAAGCTAAATGATGCAAGGAAATAGACTTTCTGCTTCAACCAAAAAAAATTAATAATGGTAAAATAAAATAAAACAGAATATTCATATTCTGTTTTATTTCATTTTATCTTGTGAAGTTCAGAGGTGAACTTCACAAGATGCAGTTGTCTATTATTCTGAGATTTTATATTTGTGCCCTTTGGTTCTTATCACCCATGAAGGAGAACAGAACTTCCTTATTCATTTCACCCAAATTCTTTAACACCTTATATGCCTCAATCATTTAGCTGTAGCATCATTTAAAGTGAGTCATATTCTTGCAAAAAAATGCAAATCATTTTCTGATGGTCAATTCATCAAAGACGCATTTTTAGAAATAACAGATTGTCTTTTTGAAAATTTTAAGAACAAAAATGAAATTAAAAGTGTCCTTCAAGATCTGCAATTATCTCGAAATACTGTGATGTGACGCATCGAAAAAATGAGTAAAAATGTGAGCGAACAAATTACATGCTTATATTGCTAACTGTGTGCCCTTTTCTTTACAACTGGATGAATCTACAGATGTCAGTCATACAGCTCAGTTGCTCGTTTTTATTTGTATGGTTTTTCAATGATTCTGCCACTAGAGAAGAACTGCTACGTATGGTTTCGTTAAAAGAAAGAACTAGAGATCTTAATATCTTTAAATTATTCAAATATTTTATTGAAAAAATTAAATTACCACTATTTAAGCTCATATCAGTAACAACAGATAGAGCAAAAGCAATGACGGGGCATTTTGACGGATTCATCGCATTGTGCCAAAAGGATGATGAATTCCCAGATTTTTTGAGTTATACTGTATCATCCACCAACAAGTGTTAGCCAGCAAAAGATTAAATACTAAAAGCGTTATGGACATCGAATTCCATCAGAGGACCATCTCTTCAAAGGAGACTTTTCAAAATGTAACTCGATGAAAAAGAACCAGATCTAATATTACACACAGATGTGAGGTGGCTGAGTCGGAGTAAGTTTCTGCAGAGATTTTGAAATTTGCTGAATGAAATTAAAAAAAATTGTTGATCAAAGAGGAAACGATTATCAGCAGCTACAAGATACGGAGTGGTTGTGTGATCTGGTTTTTTTGGCAGATTTTACAAGTAAATTAAGTGATCTGAATTTGGAATTACAAGGAAAAAATAAAAATGTGTGTGACATGATTAGTAGTATTTCTGCATATAAATATCAATTTTTGACAAGGGCTAAGGATCTCAAAGGAAAAAAATTCGATCATTTTGCAAATATGCAAGACCATTTGCAAAAATATCCTGTTTTTGAATTTAATAGTGAGAAATATGTTTCTGAAATTAAGAAAGCTGTGGATGGTTTTGAAACCAGATTAAGTGATTTTAAAACAATTGAAGACATTGTTCAATATCTTTCTTATCCATACGAAACAAATTGCAGGAAAAAAAAAAAAAACAACGCTGAGATTTTTCACATGGAGAAAACATTACTTGAATATGAAATTATTACATTGCGAAACAATACTTCCTAAAAGATCATCAGAAAAAGAGTTTTGGAAATGTTTGCCAAGAAAAATACCCAAATGTAAAAAAATGCAGTGAACTTTTAAATTCCTGTTTTGGTTCCACATATCTATGTGAATCAGTCTTTTTGTATTTGAAACAAACAAAGATGAAGAATCGCTCTACTCTTACCGACTTGCATACAGAAGATTCTTTACAGTTGGTCTTATCACAGTACATCCCCGATTTTGAAAGCTTGGCATATGACATGAAGACACAAACTTCGTATAAATTAAAATCTTAAATACGTATGAATTTAAAATAAGAATTCTGAATTGTATTGAATTTTAAAATTTATAAACATTTTTCAATATGCACTGATTAACTTTTTTAACCGTGTGCAATGAAATTTTTGAGATGATAGATCGTGACACATTTTGAAGGTAAAAAGTAGATTGCATCACAAATTAATTTGGCCATCCCTAATATATATAAACACACACACACACACACACACACACACACACACGCACGCACGCACGCACACGAGGGGGTATCAAAAATTTCATACCCTGACCTATATAACACATCAGTAGGAAGATGCCGTTTTTAATATAAGTTATCTACATATTCAATAACTAACATGTGAAATTTCACTCCCATAGGTGATCGTACACCAGAGGTGGAGCCCAGAATCTGAGGAAGAATGCTATGGTTGACAAAGTGGAGTATCAAGCAGTGATACTCCACTCAGAATTGTCCATCCTATGACACTGACAAAAAGTGAAAATGGGAGTTCCAGTGTGTCTTTGATGAGTCAAGAGAAGGAAGGCCATCAACATCCACAGACAGTGAGATGGTTGCAAATGTTGAGCAGCTGATGCTGAGTGACAAACGTGTGACAATTCATTTCATCACAAAAGGAATGGGAATTAGTTATGAGTCTGCCCACAGCATTTTCATAACCATCTGCACATGTCTAAGGCCTCCGCACGATGGGTTCCAAGATTGCTGACACCTTTGCAGAAGCAATGTCGAATGCAATGTTCTCCCAACTTTGTTGCTCAATGCAGCTTTGACTACTGCAGCACCCACCCTATCTCCTGACCAGCACTGTCAGAGTTCTTGTTTCGAGAAATGAAATCAAAGCAGCGTCCATTGCATGGACGCTGCTTTGATTTATCTTAGGAAGACATCAATGAAGTGGAATCGTAGTTTCAGGCAAAAAGTGCGGACTTCTATGATCAAGGCATTAAACAACTGATCCATAAATGAGAGAAATGTGTTACTATATATGGAGAGTACATAGAAAAGGATTAAAGTTCCTTTGAAGTTTCACTGTTCTAGGGCTATTATTTCTAGGTAAGCATACGAACTTTTTGATACCCCTTCATATATATATATATATATATATATATACACAACACATACACACACACACATTGATGAGCCAAAACATTATGATCAGCGAGTCGTTATACAAATCGAAGCAACTGCAGGTGAACTACGGTGCGTGTGCAGGTTGGGACATGGTATAAAAAAAAACACCTGATACTGAGCTCTGTTAATCAGTGCTAGTCTTGTTCTTCAGATTGGAAAGGCAGCAGACTTAAGCGAGTTTGACAAAGACCAAATTGTAATGGCCAGAGGACTGGGTCAGAGCATATCCAAAATGGCACAGCTGGTGGGCTGCTCACGTAGGATGGTCAGCCATGGTTAGTACCTACTGAAAGTGGTCTGAGGAGGGCAAACCCACAAAAAGCCAGTGAGGTGTTGGATAACCATGGCTCGTCGATGGTCGAAGGCTCTCCCAGATGGTACGTGACAACAGAAGGTTGACTGTGGTGCAACTTGTCAGTAATTGGAATGCTGGTGATGGGGGTAATGTGTCACAACACACAGTACATCGAACCCTGCTGAAAATGGGGCTGCATAGCCGCAGGCCTCTCCAAGTGCCCATGCTAACCACGGTTCACCGGCAACAGCACCTACACGTGAGCATCGAAACTGGACCTTGAGTGATTGGAAGAAGGTCATTTGGTCCGATGAATCACATCTCCTGTTGCACCATGTGGACGGCCGGGTATATGTGCATCGTTTACCTGGGGAAGTGATGGCACCTAGATGCACCGTAGGATGAAAACAAGCTAGTGGCGGCGGTGTCATGCTTTGGGCAATGTTCTGCTGGGCCCTGGGTTCAGTCATCCATGTGCCGGGCACTCTACATCAAACAACTACCTAAACATCATTGCTGACCAGGCTCACCCTTTCATGGCAACGGTCTTCCCCTTGGCTATGCTGTCTTTCAGTAGGATAATGCGCCATGCCACACCACCCGGATTGTTTGAGACTGGTTACCGGAACATGAGGAAGACTTCCAGGTATTGCCCTGGCCTCCAAATTCCCCAGACACCAATCTCATTGAGCATCTGTGGTTTGAGTTGGAACAGCAACTCTGATCAGCCGCATCTCAGCCACAGACCTCACAGGAGTTAAAAGGATCTGCTGGTTATGTGTTGGTACCGGATACTATAAGACACATTTAGAAATCTTGTAGCGTCCATGCCTCGCTGGGTCCATTCCATCGCAGGGAAGAGATGGAATAAGTAATGGTAAAGGGCTAACAGAACTGAATCTGTAACTATGGAGAACATGGAAGGGAAGGGACAGAAGGTAATTAATAGTACTTAATGCTGTGTATCCTATGATTTCAAAACCTTCTTCTGGGGCCAGCCACCGAAATCAAAGGAAAAAACAGCAAGAGGTAAGGCCTCTGTCTCTGACAATTTCATGTCAAAAGGTCATTGTTATGTAAAGGTACTTAATTTTATATTATTATGTAATATCATTTATAAAATCATAGTACTGGAAATATTTTATAATAAAATTTCAGAATTATTATACAATTTTAGAGAATATAGGCTTAGCAGTTCAAGATAAAAATATTATGCTGGAAGAGGTTCATGAGTCAAAAAAGGTTGAGAACTGCTGATCTAGACTGTCAAGTACGTCAAGTCTGCCCAACTTCACAAAATTTATGGAAAACCTGGCAGATGGCTTGGAATAATGCTAGTTAAGATTATTATTAGACTAGTATTGACACTATCTTAAAATTAATTGCCAGAATTCCACATCTGTGTAAGGCAGTAAGGATATTTTGAAGAAAATATCAATATAGTTGTTAATATTAATCATTTCAATGTTTTTTCCTGTAAAGTTTCCAATGCTTAAAAAAAAATTTAAAAAAATCTTAAATTACTTTGTAGTGTGTTTTTTTTTAAATGAACCTTATATCACCAAAACTAATTAAAAAAAATTAATAAAAACTGTTGACATACACTATGATTCCAAACTTTTAGGTGGAAGTGTATGTCAAGGGATAGAAAACAAAACTTACATGCACAGATAAACTATATGTTGTCCCATGAGTGGCAGAAGATAGACTAATTACTCCTGGATAAGGTGGAATAGGCATTGTGGAAGTTGCTGTAAAGGATCTCTCTCCATCTCTCTGGTAGGTATTCTCCACTGGATAACCATACTGAACCTAAAATAAATTGCCAATATACATGATACAGTTTTTGGAAATTGTTTTGCTATCATATTACCACTCATAACTTTCCGTTTCACAAGAAAGTACTACTTTACGTTAAGTAATAAGCAGAAGAAGATAGAATGGTATGCTCCCAAAAGTTCTCTATGTGCTACAAGTTTTTTTAAATCTAAATAGATTTCAGAATTTGTGCTAAGTATAATTATTACCAATGGATGAAAATCTTTACCTTGTTTCCATACCAATTCAGTTTCGGTCTGTGCAAAGTAAAGTTATTTTCAAGACAACTATAACACACTGTGACTACACTACTTTCACAGGTTACCTAGCCATTTGTTGATCTTCATCACCGTTCAGATAATTTGCTTTGAATTTATAGAGGAACTATCTTTACCAGCTATAAAGATGATTAAATGTTTTATACACAACCAACTTAATTTTTTGCTTTAAAAGATAATATTAATAGTGCAGCACCAAAGCAATTTATGGAAGCAGAATAAAACTCCAGGATGTACAGAAGTCAGCTCAGAACTGAAACTTTGTTTCAATCTGTATATTAGTTTATTTCAGCTTAGAAAAAACAGGCAAAATTTTCTCACTAGTCACTGCTAACCATACCTACTGTACTTCAAGCATTAAATTAGTTTGATTTTAGATCCATGAACAACTATTTTGATTTGCATCTAATAACTCAATATGGCACACATACATTGAACAAAAAGTTCAATATATTTGTTTAATAGAGTGCAAACAAGTGCAAAAGACCAAACTCAATTATGTACCTTGAGTTCAGCACACATGGGTGGGGGAATTTTTTTTTTTTTTTATGTGAACCCAAAAACACAAGAGGTATTAGAACCTATAGTACTTAGTACCGTGCTTGGGTTGGAGGTTGAGAAGACGAAAGAAGATATTTGTTGACATTGGACTTGAACTTCTGTAGATTGTAATTTTCAGGAAATACATATGAAGGAAGGTTGTTCCAGAAAACGGCAGTTGAATGAATAAATGAGGAAGATGAATAAATTGGTTCTGTGGGTTTGAAGTTGGACAGTAAATGGATGTTGGCTGGTGGCGGCACGTGTTCGGACTGTTTTGAAAGAGAAAGCGGGAATTATAGAAGCCAATTCAGAAGAACAGTGCCCATGGAAGTATCTGTAGAAGAGGCATGCAGCAAAAACAGTACGTCTATGAGAAAGCGAGTGGAGAGACTCTGTTAGAGATGAATCATTAATTAACCTAACTGCCCTCTTCTGAATGGAATCAAGAAGCCTGAGAGAGGTTTTGGGGACACCACCCCAGATGTGGGAACAATATTCCATGGCAGGGCGGATTTGCGATTTATACAGAGTGAGCAGCTGTTTGGAAGAAAATTAACGCCGAGAGCGAAAGAGAAAACCAAGTTTTTTAGATGCAGAGGAAGCAATATTTGTAATGTGCTTGTGCCAAGAGAGATTAGAAGTCAGGGTAATCCCCAAAAGAGATATATCATTTTGCCTAGGAATCGGAGTGTCACTAAAGATAAGCATAGGAGCAGAAGAATCCTTTTTGCGAGATATAAGACAAGACTGAGTTTTAGAAGGGTTGAAATCAACTAAGTTGTCTTTGCCCCACTGGAGAATTACCTGAAGATTGGCATTTAAGGAATTGGTAGCAGATTTTCGAGAAGTTGAAGCTGATTGAGCAGGACAAGGTTTCTCAAAATGGAAAGTGGAATGCAATTTGCTATCATCGGCAAAACTATGGATAGGATTTCCAGTCAATGGAAGAAGGTCATTAATATACAAGAGGAAAAGAGTGGGGGGAAGAACTGAACCTTGGGGGGACACCGGCATTAGTGGAGAAGTTAGAAGACAGAGAGCCATCTACCATCACCCTCAGTGAGCGATCAGAGAGAAAACTGGATAACCAATTACTAAAAACAGTTGGCAAACCATAAGATGGAAGCTTGTTTAGAAGACCTTTATGCCAAACACGATCAAAAGCCTTTGAGATGTCAAGAGCAACTATTTGTGTTTCACCGAACCTTTCCATTGAATTAGTCCATAAATGGGTAACATAAGCCAGAATATCATCAGTGGATCGACACTGACGGAATCCGTACTGGCGATCATTGATCAGACGGAAGGTTTCTAGGTAGTTTAAGAGTTAGCGGTTAATTGATTTCTCCATTACTTTAGAAAGAGTAGAAGTACAGGCAGGCCTCGCTTAACGCGAGTTCGATTAACACCGTTTTCAGTTACTGCGATTGGAAAAAATGATACCACTTTTTACTTTACGCGATTCAAATTTCCAGTTAACGCGATCTTTTATTTCTGATAGTTGAAAAAGATTCGAATCGCGCACTAAATGTTTGACTGCCAATAAACAAGCGTTTGTCCGCTTCCCGCCTCAGTGTGTTCCATCAACTAAGTAGACGTGTTACTTGTTTGTCTCCACCTAATAAAGTCACATGCAGACGTATTTAAAAATTCTAATTTTCTACCCCTGTTAATTATGGATAAAAGAAAGAGTGAAAAACAATGTGATTGTAATAAAAAAAACCGAAAAGTTATTACTTTAGCTGATAAACTTGAAGTTATTAAAAAACATGAACGTGGTGCAAACCATGCGAAAATCGTAAGAGATCTAGGATACAGTGAGTCTACCGTACGAACTATCTTGAGCCGTAAGAACGAATATAAAGAGAAAGGTAAAGTTTCATCATCTTCTTTTGTCTTACAAAATACCAGAAACAGAACTCTAATAATGATTGAAATGGAAAGTCTTATCAATTTGGATAGAAGATTGCAATCAAAAAAGAATTCCATTATCTAAGGACAATATTCAGAGCAAAGCTATTAACCTTTTTACTAAGCTCAAAGAAACAAAACATCGAGGGGAGACTGAAATGTTTGTTGCTAGTTCAGGGTGGTTTGGACGTTTCAAAAATCGAGCACGACTGCATAATGTTAAAGTAACAGGGGAAGCTGCTAGTGCTGATGAAGATGCTGCAGCCAAATTTCCTGCAGAATTGCAAAAAATCATTCAGGATGCTGAATACGACGATCGGTAAATATTTAATGTAGACGAAACGGGCGTATTTTGGAAACGGATGCCAACTAAAACTTATTTGGCTGCAAATGAAGCATCACAACCTGTGTATAAAGTCTCAAAAGATCGACTAACACTTTTATTAGGAGGTAACGCTGAAGGTGATTTTAAATTGAAACCCATGCTTGTGTACCGTGCACAAAATCCTAGGGCTTTAAAAGGATACAGCCATCGCACTCTTCCAGTCATTTTTCGTTCAAATAAAAAAGCATGGATGACCAAAGCCCTATTTGAAGACTGGTTTACGTCTTATTTCTGTCCAACAGTTGAAGCCTATTGCAAGAAAAATAAATCTTACTTTTAAAGCTCTGTTGCTTTTAGATAATGCACCTGGACATCCTTCTGCACTTGGTGACTTAAATGAAAATGTGAAAGTTGTTTTTTTTACCGGCGAATACAACTTCGTTATTGCAACCCATGGACCAGGGAACGATTGCAACTTTCAAGGCTTACTATCTCTGCAGAACCTTTGCACAGGCACTTGAAGCTATAACAGGAGACAATGCAATTTCTGTACCAGAATTTTGGAAAAAATATAAACATACGATTGGCCATTGAAAACATTCATGTAGCATGGGAAGAAGTGACAGCCAGCAATATGAGAGCAGTTTGGAAGCATCTTTTACCCCGCGCAAACGATTTTACTTGCTTCAAAGATGCAGTTCAAAAGGTTATTGAAGACATAACTAATATTGGTAATGAACTTGGTTTCAAAGGCTTGGATGCGGCTAACGTTCGAGAATCACTGAATTCGCATTTAGAACAGCTAAGTGACAATGATCTCCTTCAAATAGAGCAACAGCGTGCGCACGAAGAAGCTGAAGAAAAAGAGTGTGAGCCAGATGAAAATGTTACCTCAAAGGAGATAACGGTAAAAGAACTAGGCGAAATCTTTCGTATCGCAGAGAACCTTAAACAAAAGGTAATGGATGTTGATCCTAACATCGAAAGAAGCATGTTATTTCGCCAGGGCCTAGAGAAGCTTGTTGTCGGCTATCGGAAATTGTATGATGAAAAAACGAAAGCCAAAACTGTTCAAACGACTGTGTTCAAATATTTCTGTAGCAAATAGTTTCTCCATTATATATTTTGAACAATAAACATTTAATTCTATAATTTTTATTATCTTTTACATGGCATGCAGTTAAAAAGTTATTTAAAAGGTATTATTTAAAAGTTATTTAAAATTCTTTATGGACGTTCCAGAAGGTCAAGTACCAATTATAATTTTTCCTATTGGTTATGATATTCGATTAACGTGTTTCCGTTTTGCGCGATGCGCTCGCGGGACGAATTAATCGCGTTAATCGAGGCCCGCCTGTAATTGCAATGGGACGATAATTGGATGGGACAGATTTGTCACCCTTTTTAGGAACTGCTGGATATGAGCAAATTTCCAAGTAGAAGGAAAAACACCTTTGGAATAAGAAAGTGAAAAAAGGCGGCAAAGAATAGGAGTAAGTTCAGGAGCACAGGTTTTGAGAACAAGTGGAGAAATACCATCAGGACCTGGAGCTTTCTTAGCATCAAGATTCATCAAAATCCTTCTGATATCCTTTTGACAGAAGCCCACAGGAGGCATTGAATGGAGCGTGTTGGGAATGGTGGGAGGTGTTTTACCAAGATCATCAATACATGAGCTGGAAGAAAAATGGGATGCTAGCAGGTCAGCTTTATTCTTGGCTGAAGTGACAATAGAACCATCTGGTTTGGACAGAAGTGGGAGCAGAGATGGGCAAAAGTTGCGGCCAATAGCTTTGGCAAGAGACCAGAATGCTCGGCTACCATTAGGGCAAGAAGCAAGTTTTCGACTCATAGCCTGTTCAAACTAGTTTGGACTGATTAACAACTGCTTTACAATTGTTGCAAGCTTTGGTGTAGGCAGAAAATGAAACTAAAGAATTAGAAACAAGCCAATTACGATATGCAATATTCTTCTCTTGAACAGCCTTAGCACATTTATTGGGAAACCAAGGTTTGGACAAAGGACGAGATTTTAAAGTGGAGTGTGGTATAAAGGATTCCATTCCTGCAAGAATAATTTCACTGACACGATCTGAACAAATGTTGACATCAGAAGTTTTGAAACAGTAATCCGACTTACTACAGTCTCGCAGGTCATCCCATTTTGCATTCTGTAATGCCAAACAACATGAGGTTGGGAATAGCCATGAGATAAAGGTTCCATTGGAGAAGAGACAATCACCAAGTTGTGATCTGAAGTGCCTAAAGGACCTCTCACTTCAACCGTGTACTTAGAAGGGTTGTTTGTGAGAAAAAGATCAAGCATATTGGCTGTATGATTAGGATTGTCCGGTATTCTTGTAGGTAAATGAACAATTTGTGCTAAGTCATTAGTAATTGCAAAATTACTAAAATTAGCTGTGGATAAATTCAGCACAATTTGGAGCACATGCTTTCAACTATAGATAAAACAATCTTAAACTAATCAAGCATTAAAGAAAAAATATAAAATATCTGTATGGATAAAAATGAAAATCTACAAGGTTTTGACTGTCGAATAAACTCTTACTTGGGTGCCATATATCCACCCCTACCCCCTTTCCCATTTTTTTGTGTAAAGATAGGTTATTACTGTTTCTTCCTTTCATCAATTTACCAATACTCATACTAACTTGGAATTCCCCAAACTGAAAATATATCATATTTTGTGAAAACATTTTGCAATAACAATTCCTGTTTTCGCAATACCATAAATATACTAAAGTTAATTCCAAAAGGTGAAAGTATAAAAATAAAATCTATAAATCTTTAAATTGCAATCCACATCACTTATATGTCTTTAGGTGAAAGGGGTTTTGTGACAAGTTTTTATGTGGTGGGGGAGGCAAAAAGCCACCACAGTTGTAATGACAACAAAGAAATCCTGCTTGGTGACTGGCATTTTACAGGTCTGGTGGCTGTGAGTTTTAATTGCTACTGCCAAGTTTGTTTCACGATCATTGTGGTCTGTATCTTGCACAGAAGGGTACAACATTCAACAACAGTATATATTTCGATGGATCCGGTATGAGCCAAATTAATAGTCTTACGGACACAAATTTTAGTTGTTGTAGAAATGTGGCAAAGAATAACAAGAAAACCAATTATATCCAACTTTCATAATGGATTGAAAATTACCTGGACAGCATTTTGTTTCTTATTCAACAGTTTAGTTGAATTTAACAGTTTAATTTAGTTTCTTATTCAACATCAGTATAGCAAAAGTACCCTTCATAATTTATTAAGAGTGAAAATAAATAAATATGTGAAGGCTGCTCATTCGCAAAAATATTACTGTTTACTATGTGAAGCTTTTTAAATAAAGAAGCTTTGATCACTCCCCAACTTATGAAGAAGATGATCATAATTGTTGTTAATACATAGTTTATAATTTAAGAAATATGACAGAGATAAAAGTTAATCACATAAAGAAACTTAAAAGCGTTTAATTTTTCAAGAGTTTAAATATCAACAGACAGTCAATGTGACTGAGTAAAGCTGATTGACAGAGACTGCCTTTGGGAAGACTGCATATTATGAATTAACACTAACAAACAAGGTAAACACAAATTTTCATCAACTCATCCTGTTACAACTCATCAAGTTTATCACATAATGACTGTTCCACAAAACCTTTTTTCAACATAATGCTGTTCCACAAAACCTTTTTTTCACTTTTGTATGTTAGCTGAAAAAAAAGAGTGAAGATTCCATCGCACTTCGTTTACCCATCCTATTATATATATTGCATAATGGTTGGGTAAACAGCAATGCATAAAATTTGCACTACTCTAAAAAAAAACATGGCCACAGATGTTGCTGTGGCTAAAAATTTCCCAAACAAACAATCTAAATAAAATATGTTGCTCCAATGGAGAAGTGTATTGCTATATTTAATGTGTATTTAAATGTGTTCACTGAAACACAGATTTTATTTTAATCTTGAGATAAGAAAATAACTTCAAATTTCAAAAAAACTTGAGCGTGACTTGTGTGTGACCTCTTGGCTGAACTTAATGATCCAGATAATCACTTTTTTTTTTTTTTTTTTTTAACAGATGAAGAAATAGTTTCACATGAACTACTAATGAAAACTGATTATCTGAAAAAAATCAACTATCTGAAATACCTTCAGTCCCAACCCAACTGTTTCAGGGTTCTATATCAAGATTAATTAACTCAGATTCCGTATCAGGAAAATAACTGCTGCTAATCTGCAAGAGCAGGTTAACAAAAATTAAGTGAAGGTTTTTGGAATGGATTTGAAATTAAGCTGAAACATCTGTTTGCCTTTGTGAAAACTTCAAGAAATGACTCACTGGAATGATTACACAAAATCATCCGAAATGGTGCCATTTAGGGTAGTCAATAGTGTTGCCTTTGGCACCAGTAGTATAGGTTTCCAACCCCTCACTACAGAACATAAGAAAATTACAAAATTTACAAGATATAAAAGCCACAGTCCAAGCTTGGATCTGTTTACAAATAGCACAAAGATTATAAAGGCACCAAAGCCTCAAAACTCTCCTTAAAAAACTCCATAAAAATCTCTTCAAAGACATGCAGTGAGATTAATGATCCATTTTGTGGTAATGGTGAACAAAAATTTAAATGTTTTATACCTCCTTCAAACAAAAAAAGGGTTCTGATAAATTCAGATATGCTAAATTTAAAAGCTTAAAAACTACAAATATCAACCAATTTTATGGTGAAACAAAATTTTACCCAAATTTCAATACTCTTTGGGATATCAGCAGTGAGCAGGTAGGTATTGTGAATACCTGAACAACAGAATGACAAGATGTACCTACAACATGAAATGTAAGATTCTGCAGTATATAAATTAACTAGAGAAAAATCCTTAAAATCCATTGTACATGTTAGACACAGTTGTAAGAAAACTGGGTCACATATTTATTACAGTGACATCATACTGTAGAGGCACTTCCCACTTTGCCTTGATATTGTGCTACTCTAAATAAAAGCATTACTCCAGTACTCTTTTTTTTTTTTTTTAATTTAAAGTGCATGCAATCGCCCAAAAGAGGTTTCAATCCTTTTTGAGATCTCACTGGTGGGCAGGCAGGCTTGACCTTTTATAGCTTTCAATTTATTAAACTTCAATACAGTGTTTTGTTTTTTATTTCCCATGTTTGGATTACAAATGAGTTATGGCAAAAGCCTGTGTTATAAGTGCTGTATAATATAATTGTCCTCCGAGTAAAACAGTGGTGTGCTTGGAGGGCAAAGCCACATTTCATGTTGCATTGAGCAAACTAAGTTTGCCATTTAGTGTACTAATCTCACATTGTGGAGACACTCCACCACAAGTTTCCTTGATATGCATTACTCTAAAACACATTGCTCCAATGGAGAGTTGTAGTGCTGTTTAATGTGTTCACTAATTCCCAGATGAGTTTTAATCTGAGGGAAGAAAAGAACTCCAAATCTCAAAAATGGCCTCCAATGGATAGTAGTAAAGAAAAGTTAGCATAAAAGGAAAGAGAGACAGAAACAAGGCATGGGATACTCAAATGTAACTGAAGAGGACACTACAAACCATCAAACTTGTAACCTCAACAACAGTTAATACTTCTACCAAGACTCGAGTTTCAATCCTATTTGGGATTTTATTGGTGGGCAGGTAGGAAACGTGAATAACGTGGATCTTTTAACAACCCAACCCATTGACAAGAAGTATCCAAAATATGTGAGAAGCAAGAGGGTGAATACAATGAAATAGGAAAAAAAATTAAGTAAAGTGAGTTTATGGAAAAAGCAGCCTATGAGTGTTAAATAATAATATTGTACTTTGAGGGCAAAACTGCCTCCACAATGTGATATATGTGTAACTAAGCTTGATGCTTAGTGCACATATCTCACATTGTGGAGGTGCTCTGCCACGAGCAGCTAGGAATTGCACTGATCCAATAGAAATATGTTACTGTTTTATTTAAAGTGTTTGTCACTGCCCAAATACTCAAGCTTCAATCGTATTGGGGTTTCATCAGCAGAGCAATGTGAAGGGCTTAACAACCGAGTAACAGAAAGTACACACACTACGATGCAAGAAAAGAAAATGAAACGAAGTGAGATTATGGAAAAAACCTATATTATGAGTGCTAAGTATAATAGTACTTTATAGCATTCATAGCATAGGCTTTTACCATAAATACACATTACTTCATTTTATTTTCCTGCAACCTCTCAACATCTCGCATATTCTTCCCAACACTAAATTGCTAAGGTCTTCACATTGTCCACCTGCCCACTGATGAAATCCCAAATAGGATCAAGTAGTAGCAAACTGGGTAGGGGCAAACTACCCAGTTTACTACTACTGATTTATTAATGATAAATAAAACTGCAATGACTTCTCAACTGGAGCATGTGTTTTATTTACAGTGGTGCAATGCCAAGACAACTCATAGCAGAGGTCCTCCACAATGTAAGAGATGTGCACTAAGCATCAAACTTAGTTTGCATAATACTACGTATGAAATGAAGCTTTGCCCTCCAAGTACAATAATATTAATTACAATGCACAAAGAAATAAAATAAATCAGTAATGTAATAAAATACTGAGTGCTTTTTCTGTAGTGTAATAAAATACTGACAGTGAAAGTGCACTAAGCAGCAAACTAAGTTTGCTGCGTAGTGCACCTCTTTTACATTGTACAGAGGTGTACAGTGAGTCACTAGTATATTTTAACTCCTGTTATATTACTCCCGCTTAGGGCTGTCCAACTAGCAGTAAACAGGCCAGATGCAGCCTGCAAAAGAATTTTTGTGACCTGAAAATGAAAATTTTTAATTTTAAAAATTAGGTAATTCTGTAATCTCTGTTTCGGGGCTTTGTTCGATAACATACAAAATACTTTTGTTAACATATTTTGCTTCACTAAGTATGCACAGTTCCCAAAAGAAATATATTTAACACTGCTATTGAACTCCTTGGTGCATCCAATTAAAGATTTTTAATTAAATATTTTTTTTCAAAAATGAGCAGTTGTTGTTGTTACTTGACCTTAATAAGAATGGTAACAACCAATACAGCGTAACAAATATCTCATGATGCCCAGTGGGAAATAGTTCAGACCCTTACTCGTACATGCTATGCTAGTCTGTGCTAAGAATAAGAAGGAGGGAAAAGGAGGTGATTGTCCCTCTGTATAAGACAATGGTCAGGCCACGCCTTGAGTACTGCGTACAGGTCTGGAGGCCTCATTTTAGGAAGGATGTAGATTTGCTTGAGCGTGTACAGAGAAGGGTAACAAGATTGGTGAGGGGAATGAAGGGATCCTCTTACCAAGAGAGGCTTAAGTTCTGCAAATTGCAGTGGCTGGAGACTAGGCACCTGCGAGGTGATCTGATTGAGGTGTATAAGGCCTTGAATGGGTTGAGCATGCTGAATTTGCTGAATTCTGATGGGATTCTTCCACTTGTTCAGATTACGAACCTAAGGGGGCATAAATTCAAATTAAGAAAAGACAGAAGTGGAATAGATGTGTGGAAATTTGCCTTTAGCCAGCGGGTGGTTAATTGCTGGAACAAACTTCCATCTGTCGTTGTGGAAGTTGTTAGGTTAAATAAATTTAAGGAGGAACTGGACAGGCAATTTGGAGGGAATGGTGTGATTTTTTTTTTTTTTTTTTTTTTTTTGGCTGATGCTGCATAAGCTCATACACTTGCTTTCTTGCATTGCATGCCACTACTACTACCTTTTGTTACAGACCAGTAGGTGGCGTTGATAGTGGTTTGTCTTCAATGTATCTGTATGTTCGGTAATCAATAGCAGTTTTGTCTTTGTTGTGGTACGTTCTACAAATTTTCCATGCGGTGCTTTAATATTATGTTTTTAGCAGAACGTTTTATTTAATGGTCAATTAATAAATTAACTCAAAAATATAGATGTGAATGAAAAAAGAAAGACTGACAATAAAAAACCCATAAACTTCAAGAGCAATGGGAAAGTGAACATCTGTTTATTCTTCACAGAGGGAAGCCACAGTGTTTACAGACTGTCACTATATGTAAGGAATACAACTTAAAGTGTCATCTTTTGTTGCATCAAAAACAGTATTCTTCCTGCACAAGTGATACAGCACTTCTGTGGGCAGGAGCAGCAGTGTGTAGCACACGCCACTTGATTAGACAGGGGTTCGAGCCCGTGCCCACCAAATACGGAGGATGCGGAAAAGTTAGGGAATGACCACTGCATATCCCCGGAGCAATATGGCCTTAGTTGCTAATGCTCCTAAAAACCAAATAACAAATAGGCGATACTAGAATAATGCAGGTAAAAAAGCTGAAAAACCAACAGAACAGCATTTCTTAATAAGGTATCAAAATCACAAGAAGCATCAATAGCTGCTTTATTTGTCTCCCTAGAGATGGAGAATTTAATTAAAAAAGTGTCATACAAATAGTTGTTAAAATTACCAATTTTATTCAGGTTGGAAATCATGCTCTTACACACAGAAAATTCAAAAAAATTTTAATGAACTTGTTGCTGAGTACACTGATCTAGTTTTACACAGAATTCGTTGGTTGAGTGCAAGAAAATGCTTTAAAAGATTTTTTTTTTAACTTTTAAAATAAATTCATATTTTTTTTAACAAAAGTGGAATATTGATGATGTTTTAACAGCAAGTCTTCTTGATGTCAATTTTCTAAGCTTGCTTGCTTTTTTAACAGATATCACAAATTATTTGATTGACTTGAATAAATCCTTACAAGGAAAGGAACAAAACATTTGTCATCTTTATGGCCATATCACTGGATATAGAAATAAACTGCTATTGTTAAAATCAAATTTGCAAAAAAAAATTAATTTTGAATCTTGTAGAGAGCTTTTCAGTGAAGTGATGGAACTAGATAAAATTATAAATTTTGAATTATTCATTCCAAAGTTAGAGGTTCTAACTGAAGATTTTAACAAAAGGTTTGCTTAACTTTATGCACTTAAAAATACCAAAAGATTATTCAACAATCCATTTATTGTTGATATATAAATAGTAGTCCTCAATATAAAATGAAATATGTGAGCTTCTGGCAGATCCATTTATTGTATTTAGCACTTAAAAATACGATTATAAATTTTGTTTGGGCAAGTAAAACTTGCACAAGACAGGCCATCCCATTCAACCTATAGTCTCCTATAAAAACTCGGCCTTCACACCCTTGGCTACACATTTATATCATAATAAAACCTTTTAGACAAGTACTAAAGTTCAACATAAAAAACTACAATGCCTTATTCACTAAACTAAGACTGTAAGATGGAGAACGGAGACAAGCTGTTTTCACTGGATGTCATGTCATTATATACTAACATTAATATAGAATATGCACTAGGTACGATTTGGGACCTTTTTAATGATAACACAGTTGGTATTAACCAGACCAAGATTCTGAAAAAAGAAATTTTTAACCTGATCAAACTTTTAATTGAAGCGAATTACATTTCCTTTAAAGAAAAAATTTATAAACAAATATTCTGATTGCCAATGGGGTTAAGTCTCAGTGGCCTAATTGCTGAGATTTATTTAGACAAAATTGAACAGATACATTTAATGCCGATTCTCCCCAGGATTACATATTATGGACGGTACCTAGATGACATTATCATTATGGATACTACAAATAATGTTTTGCAGACTTGTAATAACATACATACACGATTAAAATTTACATTGGAAAATGAGAATGAAGAGACCAGAGCTATTCATTTCTTAAATTTTATGCTCACAAGAGATGGAGGCAGTATACAATTTAAGACTGATCGAAAACCAACTAATACCGGAATGTTCCTAATAATAATAATCATAACAGTTATCATCCGTTTGCATATAAGCGATCCATTATATTTAATCAGTTTATTAATGCTTATAAATACTCCACAACAGAGACTACATTACACACAGACACTGGGGAACTTACAAGTAGATTTTTAAATAGGGGATACCCTCTTACCAGTATCAACGGAATAAGACTACAGACAGGGTGGACAGCTCCAGATACAACAACAGAATCAGTAAAAAACACTTGATTACTATCCCTTACGTAGAATGATGGTACAAGCAACTTAATAATCTTCTCAGATACAGAATTTAAAATAGTAGCAAAGCTGACACAAAAATTGCACTCCATATTGAAAAACTATTCTGTTCTTCCTTCTTCTCCCATGTAGACTCATGACTTGGAATATAGAATTTCATGTGGAGATTGTGATTCCTCTTACATAGGATTGACAAGATGTGTTTTGAACATGAGAATAAAACAACATGCTACGTGGGTCCGAGTGTCAGAATTGTCCTTCCATGCCATAAATGAAAATGAAGCCAAGATTTTAAATATTCAACACAACAACAACAACACTAAATTGTTGACTGCAGAAACCTTGGAAATGAGACTACATAGAATCTCTATCAACATATGACTTAAGTTTCTCATTTCAGATTCATGGGCATTTACAAGCATGCACAATAACAATTAATCACCTATTTATATCGAAGTGCACACACATACCTCGCATTAGTTTTCCAACCTGTGAACAAGACAGGAGTCAAAAACCTTGGTCCACTTAAGGAAGGAAAGGAAGGAAATTGTCATAAATTATTTTCTGTTGTTGTGTTTTTTTATCAATCTTTTATTTCACTATATAATGTTATCAGCGTCTATCTTTATTTTATATCAGGATATATTTGACATAATGTCTTAAGTCACTCGAGGTTTTGTGGAAGGTTTGATGGGCCTGGGATCGAGTTGGGGCCTTTGGCGGTGATGTACTAAGTGTCGGTTCATGTACTAAGAGTGATGAACACATTAAATTATTTTAAAGCAGTTATTACATATTTTTAAGTTGGTCTTACTTGGAGAGTATGGTACAGAAGTCATCCTATGAAGTACTGAGGTAATCTCTTACATATTTTTAAGCATTAACAAAATGCAGGATATATAGAGCTGTAGTAGCTCTTAGTTTTATAATGTATTTAGTACAGAAACTGGAACAGAATTATTCAACTTTCTTTCCAAAGAAATATATCCAAACTTGAGAGATTTTTGACTATAAGTAACATCTATGTTTGGTAGTACATAGATCTGCAAGCGAGCATTTTCTGATATGAAATATATAAAAGCAAAATCCAGGAGATGTATGAAGGATGCCACACTTCAACATATACTTCAACTTGCAACAACAAGTACTGAAGTAGATATAAAAGAACTTGTTGCTGAGCAGCTTCAACACAATGCTCCCCTTAAATTTTTACTTATTAAATATCATCATTATGACGATCACACTGTGTGCCTATTAGGGTAAGCAGAAAGAGCCAAACAGTCATACTTTTCTACCTTAACAACATGTACATTGCTTGCCTCTTCAACACACACACACACACACACACAAACACACACACACACACACACAAACACACACACACACACACACACACACACACACACACACACACACACACACACACACACACAATGTCATGCACGATTTATTTTATTTACTTATTAAATAAATTTACTTATTTGCTTAAATAAATTTACTTTTTTACAGTAATAGGATGTAAAAATTGGGTATTAGTATTAAGATTTATAAATAAAAAGAACTTTGCCCTACCATGGATTGTTTTTAATTTTAGAAAATTATTTTTTTTAATAATATTATTTCCTGTGGCACACAAAAAAATTTCAGGGCAAAAATTGGCCCAGTGGCTTATAGAAGTTGGATGGCATTGCTCCTTTTTCCTTCGGACCCCCAATATCAATAAATTTTATCATTTCCATTTAAAATGCTATCCCACTTACATTACTTTTTTTAAGACCTCAAGAAGGAATAAATCCAAACATAACCTTCCTTGCTGTTGAATTTTGGTTTTTAAAAAAGGATGATAGAGTCTAAATACTACTATGCGGAAATCTTTTCCAGTGCAGGTGATGTTTGTTTATTTCATATTTAACTTGAAGCTTTGAAGGTAGAAAGGCAGCTCTTTACAACAATGTCTAGCTATTTATTATTATATTTGCATACGCTTTCCTCAGGGTTTTTTTTTTTTTTTTATTCACATTATCTTCTTTCCTTGCTAGTACAGTAATCAGTTTTTGTGTGTGTGCACGCAGAAGGTTCAACACAGCATCAGTAACTTCATTAATAACATTATTATTATATTAAAACTACATTTACCATATTTATAATACTCGAGGATGTTCAGCTTAATTTAATAAATTTTTTTTAAATTTTTCATCCTTTTAAACAGCAACCAATAAAAAAACAATGGTTGAAAGTGCAAAAAACAAGTTAGGCAATGCACACGGTGTGTGCATTTCAGGAACTTTTGATTTTCATGTCCTAAATTAATTCTATTTTCTGACTTTTTTTGAATTTTTCCTTTTTCTGTGATTATCTTATTACCAGTTAATTACTGATTAACTAATGATACATAATAAAATGAAGGTTTCAGTTAAAGTTTTTAATATTTTCATTTTATTGCAGTTGTTATGAACATTTTTAAGCAGCATTTTAAATTTCATGGGTATACCAGTCGTTGGAATATTAATAAGCGAGGGGCGGCATTTCTCCGTGTGGTGTGGGCGCCACACCTCGACCCCTGCTTACGTTGGTTCACACCTGGGTGGTCACCCACCATGTACTTGTGCATGAAGGTTATACCCAGGATTACTAACAGTCCCACCATCGTGAAGGTGCAAGCAGAGGATTTGGCTGTCATAGACCGTCCGGACTTCGCCGAAATTGGGTCCACTTGACTTGAGTGTCACCCGAATATCAGTTCCATCAGCGTTTTAGACTCCCAGGTAGCAAGAACAGCTTGTCTGGCATATCTGAGAGAATGTCTCTGACAACCTCTTGAGGTTGTCAGAGACATTTTGTCAGAAACAGAAGAGGTTCTGTTTGTGTTATTCACATGAAGGTTTACAGTTTTGAGGTCTTAATTTACAATTGAGATCTTGTGCCTATTGAAGTAATGATAGCTGAGAATTTTTTTTATTAAGAGGGTTATCCTCACAGTCACTGGTTATGTCGTAGCCGAGTGGTCAGGAGCAGGAGTGCATGCTCTTTGAGTAGACTGGGGTTCAAGCCACTGACTGCTGAATATGGTCGATCTGCCAACCCACACTGGACCAGCGTGGCAGATTATGGTCCATTTCCCTCATCACGAATTGTTGAGGAGGCTTCCATCCTGCAGTGGGTTGATAATGGCTGCACTTTACCTTTTTTTACATAACCAGTGACTGTGAGGATAAACCTCTTAATAAAAAAAATTCCCAGCTATCATTACTTCAATAGGCACAAGATCTCAATTGTAAATTAAGACCTCAAAACTGTAAACCTTCATGTATAATATGCAGAACAACACAAATAGAACCTCTTCGCTTATTAATATTCCCACGACTGGTATACCCATGAAATTTAAAACGCTGCTTAAAAATGTTCATAATAACTGCAATAAAATTAAAATATTAAAAACTTTAACTGAAACCTTCATTTTCTTAATTCTAACTGAAATATGGACCTCTGAGAAACAAAATTAATTTATTATTCTGAACTTTGTTAACAATTCAGATGTTTGTCCAAGAGAAAACGATGAGGGAATTAGATATAAAGGCAATGGACGGATGCAACATTCATTAAAAACTGGATTAAAATTGTAATATAAAATATACATCCATCATCAAATTTTGAAGCTGTTCATTTAAGACTAAAACTGCACCATATTTTTAAGGATATCATTAGTGACTAACTCCCTCTTCCCAGAGCTGACTGACAGCATTTGCAACTTGGACTTTATGGTACACAACCAAAATTTGATTATTATTTCTGGGGACTTTAACATTCCTGATTCTACTTCAAAAAATTTAAATGCTTTCATTCTTAAGTCATTTGACTCAATGGCATTAAGATCCATTATTTGTTCCTCTACAAGAGGTACCAACATCCTTGATCAAATTTATACTAATGCTATAGATGCTGCTAACCTAACTCTCTTTCTGTGCACTTCAAGTCAAACCATGAGACAATCTCTAAGTTTCTATTTGTTGATATTCATGTACTTATTCAAATTTTTTTCCCGAAAGTAAAAAAAAAAAACAAAAAAAACAAGTGATTACTTAAATAATTTAAACTGAAGAATAAGAATTGTGTACTATGTTGTTAAACCTGTATCCTTGGAGCATCCTCTTATCCTGTCCCTCAGATGTTTGGAAATGAAGGATAGCGGACCTCACAGTTATCTATGCCTCAAATTAAAAAATATATTTTTGAGTATACAAAGTTTCTTTTTTATAATTTTATAAAAACTAAATAACGATTCCACTTCAGATTATATACATTCAAAAATTAAAACTAATACAATTTATGCAGTTTTTATCACCATCATCATGGTGCCTAGATAAATGGATTGAGCACATCATGAGTTTAACGAAAAGGTTGCTGTTCCTATTAACCTTATGGATAATCCCTTTCCAATCAGTAATCTGAACACATTCACTCTCTCACTCCGATGAAAATTGCAACTAATTCCCTACCTCTGAAAGATACTGCTGGACTATATAAGATCCCTTTCTTCATTATAAAAATATCTAGTATTTAAGTAGTTCACCTTCTAGTTTACATTTTCAATACAGTTCTGTCATTTAACTTTTTTGCTCCTGAACCATGTATAAATTGTCTCCACTTTTAAAATGTAAACATTCATAAAAATCTAAAAGACATTCATCCCATATCTATATGCTCATCCATTATTAATCTTCCACTGCTAGTATGGCATCTGACAAACTCACTTTTTAAAAGCGCCTCCGTAGCCAGGTGGGCAGGAGCAGCAGTGCGTAGCACATGCTTTTTGATTAGACCGAGGTTCGAGCCCGTGACCACCAAATACGGAGAATGCGGAAAGGTCAGGGAATGACCACCCGCATATCCCCGGAGCAATATGGCCTTAGTTGCTAATGCTCCTAAAAACCAAATAACAAAATTTTTAAAAATTTGTCTACTGTTTTTTTTAAATTTGTAAATGAAATCGGATCCTTCCATGTACCTTTGCTCGCCAATATTCTTTAACTAGTTATATAATATTTTCTGTTTTTAATTCAATATACTATGAATTATGAGACGTTAATTTTTTATGTGGCATTTAACATACACCAGGAGAACAAAAACATCTATCTTTCTTCTAGGAAATTCCCAAGTGGCATCTATGAGAAGCCAGCAACAGGTGCCTAATCTTGCAGAAGAGCTTTGATTTCAACAGCTAAACACAAGCAACTCAAAAATACAGTCTCTCACTCTCACACTTTAGGTCAGTGGTTTTCAACTGGGGTGCCATGTAATTTGGATTTAAGTTATTTAAACTTAATTTTTTTTTAATTTATATATTTATTTCATTATAAAAAGGTGTACGGTATCCATTCTACTGTATCTTGTTAATTTTGTGGTGATCTATAATTGATATTTATTTAGTAGCTCTACATAAAGAATAAAATTATTATATAAGTATATATAATTTGTATTATGAATTATAATTTATTATTATAACTATCGTATAACATTTTATTTTTAATATTATATATATACACAGAGAGAATCGGATTATTAAAAGGTCAAAAACCACTGTTAGGTATTTCTTTTGGCTTAGGGGTGCCATGAAAAATTACTGGGACACTAAGGGTGCCGTGAACCGAGAAAGTTTGGCAACCTCTGCTTTAGGTGATCAGCAAACTTGGAAATTCAAAAAAAAAAAAACCCTACAACAAAAGCTTTATTATTATTATTGGTTTTCTCTTGTTTATTTTCATTCAATATTTTTAATCAAATTTAGTGAATTACAATTAATAGATCACCATTTTAAATTCAGTAAAACGCTAAAAAAATTTTATAATAAAAAAGAAAGAAAGAGGAAATATCAAAGTCAAAAAGTGAGTGTTCTTTGTTAAACTGATGGTGCAAGTGATGGAAGGTTAAACTACTTCTGCAATGTATTCTTTCAATATTATCTAAACTTCTCATTCCTATGCATTGTGTTCACACCCATTATAGTATTTCTGGTTCGCCCACAATGACAAATTTCCTTACTACAAACTTTCTGATACTTAACTTACTAAACTGCAGAAAACAAGATGAGACAATAAACACTGCCATCAATGTTCTTTGCATAAACTGCCATCAATGCTGTTTGCATAACGCTGCTCCTAACCACGTTGAAGGACTATTATAACATATCTAGAGATCTTTCTTGAAATCCAGCTGTATTCTAAAACTCTTGTTATATTCTGTTCAAAATGCTAACAGGTCCAATATTTCAGCTGCCATTTCTCAAGGTGATACACATTATCTGCTATTCTTTTTCAGCCTTACTCCTGCATTTCTCTATTAGCATTAGTAGAGCCATATGATGCAACAAAGCAAGCTTATACAGCATCAGCAAAAAAAAAAAAAAAAATCACATTTCACACATCCATTTGCTCTAAAAGTTTGCCCAGTTCTTCCTTGAATTTATTCAAGCTATCAACTTCCACAACGACAGATGGGAGTTTGTTCCAGCAATCAACTACCTGCTGGCTAAAGGCAAATTTCCACCCTTCTATTCTGCAACTGTCTTTCCTCAATTTGAATTAATGGCCCCTCAGGTTTATAATCCGAGAAAGAGGAAAAATTCCATCAGATTGAGCCTACTCAACCCATTCAAACCCACCTCGATCAAATCACCTTACAGGTGCCTAGTCTCCAGATGCTGCAATTTGCAGAACTTAAAGCCTTTCTTGGTAAGAGGACCCCCTTCATTCACCTCACCAATCTTGCTGCCCGTCTCTGTACTCGTTCTAGCAACTCTACATCCTTCCTAAAATGAAGCCTCCTGACCTGTATGCAGTACTCAAGGCATGGCCTGACCACTGCCTTATACAAAGGGATGATCACCTCCTTATCCCTACTAGCAAAATTCCCATATATCATTGACAAGACCCCATGACCTGTTCTGAGCAGTTCTGCTCCTGTTCTCCTTTTCTGAGCAGTGCAGACAGGTGTCTGCACTGCTCAGAAAACTTCATATCTGACTGCACAGTTACCCCCTGGTCTTTTTCATTCTCTACCACACAGTTGGTATGTTTCTCTGGGGTTACTGCTACCGATATGCAGTACTTTGCATTTGGCAATGTAAATTATCAGATGATACAGAAACCTATGGTAGATATAAACTAGTCTGAAATCAAGTCAAAGATGAGGTCAGGCAAGCTTAGGCAGATGATGAGAAATCTTTGGCAAAGTATGCACAGGAAAAACAGCAAAGACTTCTTTACTTATGTAAACCCTAGAAGGAACGAAATGAATCACATTGGTCCACTTTATATAAATGGTTTAACTGTTAATAATATTGCCCAGGTTTCGGAAAAACTGAATACATATTTTGCATCTACATTTGCACATGAGGAATTTTTTAGGGATGAGGATGCCAGAAGTGTATCTAATTCTAACTGGGAGCTAAATAATACTGTGATAACTAAGAGGAAAGTGGAAGAGAAATTGTTAAGTTATCCATAAATAAGGCACCTGATGTGTAAGGGATCCATCAAATTATATTAAGGGAGGCAGCAAAAGAGGTAGGCACATCTTCAGCCATAATTATGACAGCATCGTTGGATTTAAGGGAGGTCCCTATGGATTGGAGATGTGCAAATTTATCCCAAATTGACAAAAGGGGATAAAAAAGTGAAGTGAGTAATTACAGAACTGTTAGCTTGACTCTGTTCCAGTGAAAATAATGGAGTCACTGGTTAAAGAAGCAATGTATACATCTGGACAGGAATGCAGGTATACTGAAGTCACAGCATGGATTTGTTAAGGGGCAAATTGTCTAACAAATCTGACTGGATACTAATATGAACTAAAAGGAACCACATGTAAAAAATAATTTTGACATCACATACTTAATTTCCGGAAAGGTTTTGATACTGTTCCACATTAGACTGCTAGACAAACTGGAGCAGTGTGGCAATGGGGGCAAGTTACTGCTATAGGATTGGTTGAGTGAGAAAAGGCAAAAAAGCAGTTATGATTGGACATTACCCTTTTATCAGTGGTGTTCCCCAGGGTTCAATGTTTCCCATTGACATTTGTTGATGACAATGGAAAACATTGATGATACTGATGAAGGCAAAAAGCAATCTCAGGATAACACCAACTGTTATCCTGAGATTGCTGTTAAAAAATTAAAAAAATCTGGGGATAACTGTGCAGTCAAATATGAAGTTCTAAATGTAGTGCAGACAGAATGCCATGCCAGTTCATGGGGTTTTGTCAATGATACACAGGAATTTTGCCAATAGGAATTAGGAGACAATTATGCCATTGTATATAAGGTAATGATTAGGCATCATCTTGAATATTGGATGCAGATTTGGAAGACCCATTTCAGGAAAGATGTCGGTCTGTTCGAACAAGTGCAGAGGAGGAGACAATGAGATTACTGAGGGGAACAAAAAGTGCTCTTACCAGGAAAAGCTTCAATTCTGCAAACTACTACATCTTGAGATTAAGCACCTGCAAGATCTGATTGAGGTGTTTAAGGCTTTGAACAGATTGAGTAAGCTCAATGCTAACGAAATCCTTCCTCTTGTTCAGACTACACACGAGGAGGCACAAATTCAAACCGAGGAAGGATGGTTGCAAGGACAGATGTGCAAATATTTGCCTTTGGCCAGTGGATAGTTTGAAAAAATTCAACAAAGAACTAGACAAACTATTAGAAGGGATGTGCAGGAAGTGTTGCTTTTTTTCTTTCTTTCTTTTTTCTTTTGTTGTTGATACTGTATAAGCTTGCCTCCTTTCTACTAACACTAAATTTATTTTTGCTCATCATCATTTTTGCCCATCACCAACAATTTGATCCCAAAAACAAGAGCTGCAATCTGTTCATTCCCCTAATTTAATTATTAAATACTTAATTATTAAATAAAATGCTTAAAGTCAACATTTTATACATCCCACCCCCATCTTGTCTGATGCTGCTCTATCTAACTTCACCTGAACCTTGGTTTCTGTTACAGACATTGTTTAAATCTAATTTTGTGAACCAATAAGATAAACAGTGTTTCTGGCCTTGATTATACAGATTTTCTTGTTTCCGTTATAATAACTTAATCATTCTTGCTAGACTATAATTCAGGCACAGGTTACCCAAGTTGTAGACCCACAGAGAATGGAATATTCCCTGCAGATAAATTTCAGTTACACCCTTCCTAATCCCTAACAGACTGGTCAGAAGAACATAACTTTTTAAAAATTATCATAGATGTAAATACTCAACACTGATTTAACCAGTGCAATTACTAATTATAAACTCCTGTCTGATAATGCCAAGATTTTTTTTTTTTTTTTTTTTACAAGGGCATAAAAAGTTTTTGCAACTAGTAAAACTTCATTCCACTCTACATTTGATCATATTACTTTATATGTTCCTAATTAACTTTAGTAGAAATTCATTATTTAGTAGTTAGCTCATAAATTCAGTTTAATGCTTATAGAGTTTACCTAGGAGGTATAACTAGGAGTTTTGGTGCTTAGCCAAATATTAGAAATTTACCTTTCATTTTTATTAATTTTTATTTATATATTATTGAATAATTTAATTGATTTTATTATTTAAAATTATTAATAAAAATTAACAATATAACTATAATTAATATTTTCAATTAATATTAATTCCCTTTGATGTTAATTAAATTATTGGCATTAATTAGACAGTGCAAAAAAAAGCATGATTCTGCAGCATCAGTAACAAAATAATAATAAATAAAATAAATAACAAGTCACTAACTAAAGCAAAACTTCCTTCAGTTCATTCTATGTCTCTCCTTCCTGAAAGTCTGAATTTATGCCACCCGGTTAAAGTATCACTTAATACCCAGAAAATTTCACTTTCTAATGTACCTAGTTACCAAGCTCTACATCCCAATTATTCAGTCTCTTAATGTGGGCGGTGTTGCATCAATCTCACTACGTGCACTGCTCATCTTCGGCCTTTTTGCAAGAAGCTCACCTTTGTTCAGGTGTGGCCTTTACAGCTGGACAGAGTGTTCCAAGTGTTATCTCACAGTTACCTTATATATAGTGTCTCAAACACTTGTATGCATTTTCATCATAAATATGAATTTAAGATGAAATCGTGAATTTGATTTTTTTTTTTTTTTTTTCCCCATTTCTGATTAGTATGTTTTTTGCTGATAAGATGCCGTAAAAACAAAGCAAAACAAAAACCCATAATGCAAAGCATAAGCAACATGGCAGCTGGATATTTTATGTTCAAATAATGAAAAAAATTTTAAAAATGGTACTGGAAATCCTGAAATGAGTGAGGATCTCAAAGACAGAGAGGAAAATTTGTCATAAAACTATCGTTATGAATAATTTCAAGAATTGATAAATTTGAAAGGTACAGTATGACACAAGGGTTCTATACGCAAATATTTGGGAGATTTTACTCATCAATGGGCAAGGAAAATTCAGGTATAACACTGAAATATTGATATTTCATAACTGAAATTCTCATATGGTCACCATGAAAATTTGTATGGCAAGCTGATTGCAAGATTGGAATTACAAGTACACTGCATTTTCAAGAGTGGAAATCTTGTGTTAAGGCTACTAGACAAAACAAATGAAGATGAACCTGACTGCTGTAATGGTTTAAACCAAGGATGGATGAGGATAAAGATTTTTGAACAAGATCATTTGGTCACACTAGGCAATGTTCAGGCTCAGTGGTACAGCAAACCGTAACTGAGTGTATTAGTCTTCTGATAATCCAAGCATTCATGTGGAAAAGACAAATTTACCAGGAGTTACAGTCTACCGCAGTTTCTCACCACAGCAATTGTTGGACAATTTTTTTTGAAGGGACAGCTTCCTGTGATAAGTACCTCCACATGTTTAATACATCCATTGTGCCTGCCATTTATGATCTATATAGAGATGAAGTGATTTACTACCAAGAGGTTGGAGCAGTCCCACATTATCATTGTGATTTCAGGGCTTAGTATTAGCCATATAGTGTAAGGGAGTCATTGGCCAGCTTTTCCTGTACTGGCCAAAAAAAAAAAAAAAAAGGAAAATAAGAAAATATAAATTATGTGCTTCCCTCCTCACATACTCAACTGCCCAGTTGACCTATGAATTTCTTCAAACTGTCAGCCTCGGCTACCTGCAAAGGCAACCAACTCATTCCAGTAATCAACAACTTGCTGGCTAAAAGAATACTTCCTATAAACCTCTTCCCCTGTAATTTGAGTTTACGGCCCCTAGTTCTTTATAATTGTGGAAATTCCACCTTCATTAATTTACTAACCCCTCTCAGAGCCTTAAAAACCTCCATCAGGAAGTCTTTCTTTGTATAGTAACCTTTTGGCCAATCTCACCATGTGAGCTGCCCTTCTTTGAATCCTTTCAAGAAGCTCAATGTCTTTTTTATACAGATCAGTGGATACGCTGATGAGGAAGTGCCTTGGTTTCTATTCATGATTACAAGTACAACAGAAAACCAGCCGCATTTCAACAACTGAAGGATAAAATTAAACAAGCAGCACATGAAATTGTTCCAGTTCACACTGGAGAACATTTGTCTTTGAGTTGTTTGATGCTGTGAATGGTGCCTAAAAATAAAATGATGGGAAACAATTTTTATGTATAAAATATTGTAAGTACAACGCGTGAAGAAGATTTTATTGAATTAAATCTAATGAATATACGGTATACACTGGGAGCGATATATGGTATGAAAAAGAGGAAGAAATGGACCGGAAATTAAAATAAAGATAAGAATTGAAAAAGCATACAGATCATGGATGACCTTAGGTCATCTATGAACTGTATGCACTATGTATAATAGCCACTTTTATTGGCACATTACCTTATAATCTTACTGCAAAATTCAAATTTGCCTTTGTAACACGTGACTACTATACATGTGCACCACAGCATACAGAGCATGTCGGAAACAGAAGCAAGAACACTGCTGTCTTTTTCATAATTTCGGTGGATGACCTCTGATGATGACACTGAAATTGTGAAAGACACCACAATGTTATTTCATCTTGGTCGCTTTTTCAATTCTTATCTTTATTTTAATTTCCAGTCCATTTCTTCCTCTTTTTCATACCATATATCACTCCCAGTGTATACCGTATATTCATTAGATTTAATTCAATAAAATCTCCCTCACGTGTTCTACTTACAATATTTTATACATAAAATATTTTTATACATATACCAAGTGTTGAGTTTACACTATTTATTTTAATTCTAATGCTATCTGTTTACTTTAGTGCATTTCACACCCTTCAGCTTTTACTGTTCCCATATATTCTCTAGTCTAATAAAACTGTCTTTCTAGTCTATTCCGGTTATGTATATTTTTATAATAGCATGCGCATATGACTTCACTATTTCAGACTTTGTTATTCTTGCACTTTTGCCTGTTTCAAGTTACTTTGCTGCTTTTATTTCATCTGGCATTTTCAGCATAGTATATATCCCTTGGCTTCTCCTCTAAAATTAATTTCATTTTTAATATGTTGATACTTTTCAATTATGGAGAACTTTATTATTTTAAGTTCAAAATTGTCAAATATTTTATTCTCATTAGAGGAACTGTCTCTGAATATTTATATTCTGTTCACAAATTTCATATTTTGTAATTTTTGTGGTTATTTTTGTGTAATTTTTTTTTAAACAATCCTCACCACTTTTTCTGGTTAACACTGTGTCTGCTTATTGGCTGCGTAGTGTCAGGGCTACAGCCACTCAACTCAAGACTCTTCTAGGTTGAGAGGTTATTTAAACACTGTTGTTCTTCACCTGTGGAGCACCTTGTAGCTTCCCTGTAAAAAGACGTAGTCAAATTCCTCTTCTATTCTTCTTCAGTTATTTTTATTTATTCTTCATTAGGAAAGCTTCATTCTATTCAATTTATTTTCTCAAAATTTTATTTGTTTGTCACAGCTCTTTCCAGTCAGACAGCATTCTAAAGTCCTATATAAGCAGGATTTATTTTATTACTTTAAAAAATTTTCAGCTACATTTCCTGTCCAGTCAGTGTTGACAAGAATATTTATTGTATTTTATTCCCAATCCCTAAAAAATTGGCCATTATAGTTTAGTTTATAATTTTTAGTCCTTTCTCTGTACAATGACACTTGGAACTTTCCCATTTTGCACCCCCACTCCCATTCCCTTTTAAGTTATCTGAACTTCCCTGCATTTGTAAGGGCGCCTCCGTAGCCAGGTGGAAAGGAGCAGCAGTGCGTAGCACACGCTTCTTGATTAGACCGGTGTTCGAGCCCTTCACCACCAAATACGGACGATACGGAAAGGTCAGGGAATGACCACCGCATATTCCCGGAGCAATATGGCCTTAGTTGCTAATGCTCCTAAAAACCAAACAACAACAACAACTGCATTTGTAATGTCACTCTATTCTTTATGTTTCAGTTTCCCCTTACTAAATTTTATTTCTTTTTTATACTAAATTTAATGTCTTTTTTTTTTTTTTTTTTTAGTGTGAAGTTTGTTTTAAATGTGAAGTTTAATGGATAAAGTGTGAACTTCATCCATTTTAGTTCTAATGTGTTCAGTTTGGCACATTTCATCTTTCAGCTTTTACTGTTTTCCCATGTATTCTCTAATCTAATCTAACACAATGGTCTTTCCAGTCTACATTAGTTGTAAATATTTTTTATATTATCATGTGCACTATGCCTCCACAACTTCAGCCATTGTTATTCTTCAACTTTTGCTTTTTTAACTTACTTTGATCCCTTTATTTTATCCATAATTTTCAACACATTCTAATTATATATTCCTTGGTTCCTTCTCCAAAATTAATTTCAATTTTAATATATTCATACTTTGTAATTGAGGTAGCTTTGTAACTTCGATGCAATTCACACACATACACGAAGCCTCAAACACTCGTTGGCACTGCCTTCATTGTGCGTGTGGGGGAGGAACGACAGACACTGCTGGAACAACTTCTCGAAATTGCAACTCTGAAGCATGCGGAATCAAAATTCACCAGAGGCTACATCTCTGAACATTAATATTCTGTTCATGGAATTTATATTTCATTTTTTCACAGCATTGAGCACTTCGTTGTTCAGAACAGTGTTCCTTGTTGATTGTCTGTCTTTCACCTGCTGGAATACCAGCAGGTGAAAGACGGAGGCTGTGCACAGCTGTGTCTCAGGTCAAAGACCGCATACCAAAAGATCTTAGTAGTGGAGTAGTTTATAGAATAGAATGCCCGGATTGTGGGGAGTGTGATGTGGGGGAAACAAAACGACGGCTCAGGGATCGTCTGGGGGAACATTTAAATGCCATAAGAACCGCTGAATACAACAAGTCTGCTGTGGCCGAACATTTTTGGGAGAAGCGGCATCAAATCTCCCCGGAGGACGCTATTATTTTGGATCGTGCACATGGATACTGGGAGCGTAAATGGCTCGAGGGTTTACGGATTAGTTCATCCAGTAGGAATACCATCAATAGAGATAGAGGTATACGTGTTAATCCTATCTTTGAAACAATTATATTAAGGTCGGATGAACGATTTTCTTTGCCACGTTCCCGAGACATTTCCGCTTCCAGTTCTGACCATGTGCCGATTGAACCACGTGGAGAAATACCACGTGTGGAGGTACCGTGAGCCTGCTACTTAAGGAGATGTTGCAGGAAGTCATTTCACTGTTGAAGAAGGGAGCTGACGCTCCCGAAAGCGTCAGGTTTTTAGCCCTTTTAATGTTTTATATTTTAGCAAATTTTATTGTAAATGATCTTTTATTACAGTTTTTAGCATTCCGCAATAGTTTATTGTAAATATTTTTGTGTAAAGATTGTAGTCATATTAAATTTTAAATTTTATTCAATGGTCGGTGTATGAATTTATATATATTTTTAGACAGGTGAAAGACATTTGTAGAAAAATGTTTAAAATTGTTTTTCCATTATATTTCCTGTTTGGTCAGTGCTGACATGGATATATATCACATTTCATTCCTGATCTCTAAAAATATGAGTCATTACAGTTTATACAGCTGACCTGCAGTTCCTTTAATAATTTTTTTCATTAAATCACTATCAGGTGGCAATTAGTACTTGAGTATTACTTTTTGTTGCAGTTAACAGCAATCCCACAAATGGTATTAGTAGTGGCAAATGATTCAATAAAGCAAGCTTATAAAGCATCAGCCAAAAAAAAAAAAAAAAAAATCCCATATCACCTGTCTTTTCCTTCTAATAATTTGTCTGATTCTTAGTTTGAATAAATTCATTTATTCCAACTACCCACTTCCACAACAGCAGACAGAAGTCTGTTCCAACAACCAACCACCCGTTGTCTGAAAGCAAACTTCCATTTATTTTTATCCTGTAACCATCCTTCCTCAATCTGAATTTATGCCCCATCATGTGCATAGTCTCAGCAAGAGGAAAGATCCCATCAGCATTGAGTTTGCTCAATCAATCTATTCAAAGCCTTATATACCTCAATCAGATCACTGCACAGGTCCGTAGTTTCCAAATACTGCAGAACTGAAGACTTTCTTTGTAAAAGCACCCTTTAGTTCCTTTCACATTGCCTTTCTCTGCACCCATTCCAGTAGATCTAAACCCTTCATAAAATGTGGCCTCCTGACCTGTATGCAGTTCTCAGAATGCAGCCTAACCATTATCTTGCACAATGAAATATTCACCTCCTTATTCCTGCTAACAGAATTCCTTTATCATTGGGAAAAAAAAAAATCCCATGAGCTGGCCAGGCATCCTATCTGCTCAGAGAACTTCAGTAACTTAACGATTTTTTCATTTTCCAGATCTTTTTCATTTTCCACTACCCTGAGTGAAGTATAACACAGTTGGTATGTTAATCTGGGATTACTGCTACCCATATGCAGTACCTTACATTTGTCAATGTTAAACTTCAACTGCCATTTTACAGCCCATCTGCCAATTTTTTTTAGATCTTGTTGCAGTATGTTACCCTGATTACTGTCAATCTTTGTATTATTGGGAGACTTAAACATTAAGTTTTTTGATATGCCTTCATCAGTATGATTAATAAATATATAAAATAACAATTGGCTCAGCACTGAACCCAGGAGGTTCACTAATAACATTAGTGTACAAAGAGCAGCTTCCATGAATAACTACTGTCTTCTCCCATTCAACCATTCCTTTATCCAACTTGAAGTAACTTGCCTTTAATGCCACACTGATCCAATTTATACAGACTTTAATGTGCAAAAGTAACAAAAAGCTTTAAAAGTTAATCTTAAAAGAAATCTAAGTATATATCAAAATGTTTTTGCATCCAGTTCCCTTGTCACAGCATCATAGTATCCAATCAGATTGGTAAGACAAGATCACCCATTACAAACACATTATGTTACAGAAGTAACATCATGCGTTTGTAACAAGGAGATTCCCTTTGATTGGAAAAGTGCAAATGTATCTCCCATACATAAGGGTGGCTCTAAAAGTGAAGTTGGAAATTATCGACCTGTCAATCTGACTTCAGTAGTAAGGAAAATCATGGAGGCAATGATCAAGGGTGGAATTCAGGATCATTTGGATCGAATTGAAATTCTCAAAGATACTCAGCATGGTTTTGTAAAGGGAAAATCATGTTTAACAAATCTGGTTCGCTATTTCAAAAGGGTCACTCACGAGCTGGATTTAGGGAATAATTTCGACATTGTTTATTTAGATTTCAGCAAAGCTTTTGACTCAGTCCCACATGAGCGGTTGCTTTATAAGCTGGAACAGGTTGGAATCACTGGGAAAATCCTTAGATGGATAGAAGGATGGCTTCAGGGAAGGAGGCAGAGGGTTGTGATAAATGGCTATTCCTCAGATAGGGTTGATGTAAGAAGTGGGGTTCCCCAAGGATCAGTATTAGGACCACTGTCGTTTTTAATTTTCATAAACGACATTGATGAAGGGATAGAGGGCATGATGTCTAAATTTGCAGATGTTGTTAAAATTGGTAGAGTAGTTAATAATCACTGTCAAGCTGAGCTTCTTCAGAGAGACCTAGATAGACTTCAGGAATGGTCAGAAAAATGGCAGCTATGCTTTAATCCAAAAAAGTGTTAGGTATTACACCTGGGAAACAGTAATCCCAAAATAACTTATTCACTTGGTGGAGTTCAACTAAACCCAGTACTGGAGGAAAGGGACTTGGGTGTTACGATACGGTCAGACATGAAATTCTCTGAGCATTGTAAACAGGTTGCAAGGAAGGCCCATGGTGTCCTATCGATGATCTATCGAACTTTTGCAAGTAGAGATAGGGATGTGATAATCCCATTATATAAGGCTTATGTTAGACCACACTTGGAATATTGTGTTCAAGTATGGAGACCGCACCTAAAGAAAGACATCGAGCTTCTTGAAAGGGTGCAAAGAAGGGTAACTCGCCTGGTGAGATCGGCAAAAGGGCGTCCTTATGAAGAAAGACTTCGAATATGTGGATTGCAGAGTTTGGAAACTAGACACCTTAGAGGAGATTTGATTGACGTGTTTAAGGCTCTGAGAGGCATCAGTAAAATGAATGAGGACGAAATTTTCAAGATTATAAATGATGCTAGAACTAGGGGACATAAATTCAAGTTACGGTGGGGGGGGGATGTTTAGACTGGACTGCAGGAAGTTTTATTTTAGCCAGCGAGTTATAAATTACTGGAATAAGTTGCCTTCATGGGTGGTAGAGGCCGACAGTTTGGAGAAATTCAAAGGTCATCTGGATAGTACTTTCGGGTAAGGGAAGCGCATAGGATGATAGGTTTAATTTCCTTTTTTTTTTTTTTTTTTATTATTAATTATTATTATTATTTATTTTTTTTTTTTTATAATTGTTTTGTTCGGATTTTTTTTTTTTTTTTTGGCTGGTGCAGCATAAGCCACAGGCTTTCTTGCACCATGCGGCCATTACTAATACTAATATATGTATGAAAAAAAAATGAAAAAAATAATTGCTGAAATTTAATGATCTGGCTTCAGTGAAATTTGGGGTGACAATGACAAACCTTTCTGAACAAAATTTAGCAAAAATCGGTTCATAACTGCTTCAGTTCATGCATCCATTCATGTGCATGTAAAAATTGAACTCTGAGTTTAGTTTTTACATGCAAACGAATGGACAGATGAATATAAAGAAAACAACAGGTGTGCTTAATGAATATACGCTAATGCACCTAAAAAAGTCAAAGTATATAAGTGCACAAGTTTTTAAATTGTGTATAAACCATTGCTACAAAAAATATATATATAAAAAATTAAAACTCAATATTATCTACCAAAATATTGACAAGTCTAACCAAGTTCAGAAGAGAGTTTAGAATTCTGAAAAATATATCCCTGACACTGGGAATGAATTTGAAAGGTAGAGGAGGATCTATCTACTACTCCTATGGCATTTTTAAAGGAAGTTATTAAAATAATCAGCAAAAAGAGTAATCCTACTTAACACTTTACTGTTTATGGTGCTCTTTAAGAGCTATTTCCCTAGAAAGCACTATCATTTTTTTTTCTTTTATGTAATATCTAAACCATTACACAAAGTTTTTTTTTCAATTGTTTCACTGCACGAGTTCATTACATAAAATCATTAATTTTGGTATTAGTATTGGCAGTGGCAATTGTAGAAAGAAGCTTATATGACATCAATCAAAAAATAAATAAATTTTCCAAATCAACTCTGTCCCCTCTAAGTTGTCTAGTTCTTCCTTGAATTTATTCAAACTACCTGCTTTCACACCAAGTGGAAACATTCCGATAATCAATTACCTGGCAGCTGAAGGCAAATTTCCAAACAGCTATCCTGCAGCCATCCTTCCTTGATTTGAATTTATGCTCCTGTGTGTAATCAGTGAAAGAGGAAGGATGTCATCAACATTGTGCTTACTTATGCTATGCAAAGCCTTAAATACCTCAATCAGATCTCACAGGTACCTAGTTTCCAGACTGCAAATTTGTAGACCCAAAGCCTTTCTCAGTAAAAGCATGCTTTCATTCTCCTTACAAATCTCATTGCTCTTCTCTGCACCCATTCCAACATCCTTCCTAAAATGGGGCTTCCAACCTGCATGCAGTATTCAATTTGTGGTACAATTGTCTTACGCAATAGGATAATCATCTCCTTATCTCTGCTGGCAAAATTCCTGTATATTATTGACAAAACCCCATGAGCTGTCCTGGCAGCTTGTCTGCATAATTTACCCTCCCCCAGGTCTTTTTCATTATCCACTACCCAGGTGTGGTACCACAGCATTCATCATTAATCTGGGATTACCACTATCCACAGGCAGCACCTTGCATTTATCAACTTCAGTTGCCACTCCTCAGCTTCTCTGCCTATGTTTTTTTAAGATCTAACTACAGTAACATACCCTGTTTACTGTCATTAACCTCCTGCCAAATCATTTGCTTGGATGGCCTTCATCAATATCATTAACAAATATATAAAACAACAATGGGTACAACACTGAACCTTGGAGAACTCCAGTAATAGTAGTATAAGAGCAGTGCCTGCTGATAACCATCCTTTGTCTTTACCCAATCAATAATCCCTTTGGACACACAGCATCAATTCCCAATACCTTCCAACAAATGTTTTCTTTGATTTTTCCATTGAAAAATCTCCGTTAGTCATCAAAAACTTGCCCCTAACACTACACTGCTCCAATTTGGCTGAATATTAATTAATTTTTTTAAAGCCCTTTTTGTCAAAAAATGAAGTACCCGTTTCTTTGTGGTAATTTATGTAACTATATTTCCATAGACATTTCTACCTAGGAACAATGCCAGATTCACTTCCACATGTATATCTGTGGATAATCCTCATAACATGCATCTCTACTATAACTGCTGAATTTGTTTACAGCAAAGTAATAAATCTGTTTCCCCTTTAACCTGAGACTGTTTAATAACTTGCAGCTAGTTCTGTCTCCAAATGATGTCATCCTATTCAGTTAAACTGCAGTCATTTGCATTTACTTCTAAATGAATCCAATTTCATTTAGAATTCTTTGAAATGTCCAGAGGGGAATTAGAAAGTTCATTGTCATTTTTCTGGAACCACATATGCTTATCAATACTTATAGTATCTGTAGCTTTTGTTAAGTCAAAATTAATATTTCAGAAGTTTTGTCAATCCATCTCTACTTTTCTGGATAGTTCTGATAAAAACTCTGGTTAACCTTGAGTCAAGTCTGCAATTTCTTCAAGACCCCATGCAATTTCATTTTCTTTGTCTACTTCATCCACACAGCATCAATTCCCAATACCTTCCAACAAATGTTTTCTTTGATTTTTCCATTGAAAATTGCAAAAATCTCTGTTAGTCATCAAAAAACATGAAAAATGCAAGATCAAGCTAAGTCTATTTTGATCATTACATGCACAATAACATGAATTTAAAATTAGTGGCACCTCTTGTATCCAATTATTGAGGACAACTGGTTTTATAGCACCACATCCAATTGTTACACTCTCTAGCTTCATGTCTGACTGGCATACAATTGTTGAAGCATATCGGGTTTTGAACTGAAATTTTGCTCACAATCAGTGAAGATACGAATAACATTCAAAACTCCCAAATAAGTGAAATGATTAAAATAATAATAATAATAGTAATAATAAAATAAAATACTGTATAAAGTGCAGCTCAAAAATGCTGCACAGGGGATCTTGTGTTCAAAAAATAAAATTAAAAATATATGAACACAGCTACGGCAAATCCATTTTTTAATATGGATATAAAAAATGACCACAACTATGACAAATCCATTTTAATATAAAAATTCATCTGTCATAGTTGTGTTCATAGCAGATCAAAAATAGAGGTAGCATCCATAAGTAAATGATTCTGAATTTATTTCCTTCGATTTTTAAGGTAAAAATCAGAAGGAGGTAAATTGGATTACTTTTTCTGGGTTCTTATGATCCTCAAAAAACACTAGCATACCTAGTTCAGGGTTAATTCACTACCATGGGTTGCAGTTTGTAATTGTTGATATTTATATAGAGTTACTTGTCATTTTCCTTGAGCAGATTGTGTACTTAACGTCTTGTATATTTGATGACACAAATTTAGTTAAATTCCTCACCCAATGGCTGCTATTGCTACTATGCTGAATGATGGTTTATTTTGAAATGACTCAAGTTACTTTTCTGTAATGATTCAACTGAGTCAAATCAGCTGAGTGATTCATTTTGCCCATCACTACTACAGCCCAAGATTATCCCAAAATCCATCATATTGCCCACAAAGAACTGAGTGTGAAAAAAATTTTCACTGAAAGAGCTAAATGAAGAAGACCAAATGAGAGTAAAACAATTAAGGCCAATTCCTGCAAATATTGCCAGGATTCAATGCACCTGTTAAGCTGGTGACTATGAACGAAACTTCATTTCATTGTCATAAAACAAAGACAAAATAACAGTCACGGAGTGGTATCATGACACGACTCCTTTCTCCTTCCAAGAAATTTCTAAGGATAACACCAGTTTTGAGAGACAAAGGTGCAAAATTCGTTGATTATATCAAAATGACAAATCTGAAAACAGCAATATTGAGATATAATATTGATAAATGCAAAGTACTGTGTTTGGGTTAACAAGAATCCCTGGATATACCTTTTTGGTACTGCCAAGCTAAAGACCTGAGGGCACCTGTAGTCTCTACTTTTCATATAAGTAATTCTCTTATCAGCACAAACACACCCTGCAGCTTGTAGAAGGTTTCAGATCATAAACTTTGCCAGCATGGACAAAGTGGATTATACTATTAGCATCAATAGTGGCAACTGATGCAATAAAGCAAGCTTATAAACAGCATCAGCCAAAAAAAAAAAAAAAAAAAAAAAAAAACACTTCCAATTTCACCTATCCAATTCTTGTCTAATTCTTTCTTGAATTTATTTAAGCTATCAACTTCCACAACATGCATTGGAAGTTAATTCCAGCAATCAACCCACTGCTAAAAGAAAACTTGCACATCTATTCAACAACCATCCTTCTCAAATCTGAATTTATGTCCCCCTCATGTGCATAGTCTGAGGAAGAATCCCATCAGCACTGAGCTTGCTCAATCCACTGAAAGCCTTAAATGCCTCAATCAGATCACCTCACAGGTGACTAGTCTTCAGAGGTCACAATTTGCAGAACTGAAGCCTTCCTTGGTGAGGGCACCTGTTTGTTCCCCCATCACCAATCTCGTTGCCCTTCTCTGTACTCTCCAGCAGCTCCACCTCCACTGTATAATGAAATGGTTAAGGCACACTAGAATACTGCATACAAATTTGGTAACTTCATTTTAGGAAAGATGAATACTGGTTGGAAAAGGTGCAGAGAAAAAAATCAACAAACCACAAACACAAAAGAAATCAGAACTGTACTTTAACACCATGAATGGGTTCAAGGTTCAGAAAAGAGAAGGCTTGCTTGTTGACATTAGAGTTGAATTGCTATACATTGTAATTTTCCTGAGCATGAAGATTATTCCAAAGAACAGAAGTAGAAGGGATAAATGAGAGAGAAGAATCAGATTTGCGAGTTTGGAGATGAATGGTAAATGAATGTTGACTAGATGAAGCATGTGTTCAGACAAATGTAGAAGGTAGAGAGAATTACAGATGCCAATTCATCTGTAATTCTATAATAGTCACCGAAATATCTATAGAAAACACTTTGCACTCTCCATTACAGACATTCATCAGAAACCAATGCTTTTGTAATGGAGTTCAAATTCAGTTTCTGCTTAATTGCTGAGTGCAAATAGTTTGTAAGAGATGGGTCATTAATTAATCTGATTACCCTCTTTTAGAGAGCATCTAGAAGCATTATCCTGATGTGGGAACAATATTTCATCATAGGGAACATTTTAGATTTGTACAGTCAGCAGCTATTCAGAAGGTCATGGTCCGATTTAGGTCACGTTATAATCCAATTAGAATGTATGGATTACAACAATATAATGATGTGGAATACAAACATTTCAACAATTTTTTATTTACAATTTATGCTTAAAATTTTATTTCATATGTGAAAGGCTAATTATGTAAGACTACAGAAATAGCAAATTATTGCCAAGTCTACCACTGCAATCAAGGCTAACAGTCATTAACCAATAATTAACACTCCTGGGTCCAGGGGACACTTGTTCCAGTAGTAGCAGTGAACAGAATTTTTTTGTAATTGTTTGTCTGTCAGATTAATGAAGTGTCTGTGCAGTTGCTGAGCTTCTATTACATAAAACAAAAAAAAAAAAAAAGTGCCAGGTCCTGTGAACCCTGGAGTGTTGCTAATGTAAGTTTTTTTTTTGCTCAAAATTGCACCAGTGTTTTTATGATATCCAACAGGAGTTTTCAGTAACAGTGAGAAACTATAATTATCTGATGATTCACTGAGTGATGTTCATGACATTTTGGGTTCAGGAAGTAATTATTATTTCTAATCATGATTCTAAAGTGCTGGAAATGATGTTTTATTATTATTATTAGCCATTTTAAACAGATAATTTCTCTAAAGTAGAAATGCAAGAAATGCTCTGCTTTGATTTGTGATCAGTGTGGAAAGATTATATGCCTGTCTTGTGCTCTTAGTAAACATGCACATGATTTTTGTTTATTTCAAAATAAGTCAAGTGGGATAATCATTCTTATATGATGAAGAGTTACTGTTGGCAATAAAAAAAAAAAAGTTTCACAAGTTTCTCCTTTGCAGCATTCCTTCTTTGTTTTGATATGGCTACCATTTATGTACATTGTAGTGTCAACCTTTAGTATCTAGGTACCAGTTTACAGACTAAAATATTTACTGGTTTAAGATACTATGATTTAAATTTATATTCATTTTATATATAGCCTTAAATTTGGCAAAAGTGTGAGAAAATTCTTTTT
Organism: Mastigoproctus giganteus; assembly: GCF_048544385.1. NCBI lineage: Eukaryota > Metazoa > Arthropoda > Arachnida > Uropygi > Thelyphonidae > Mastigoproctus > Mastigoproctus giganteus. The sequence continues at coordinate 165,557,224 of NC_143586.1, read as the reverse complement.
TTTTCTCTGATAGCAGTAGCTGTTCTTAAATTTTTCAAATATGTATTTAGGATAACAAAGTTCAATTTTACTTTAAAATAATGAAAAACTGAGTCTTACAAGTGTTAGGAGTGTCATTAATCGGTAAAAAAAAAAAAAAATACCAGAAGTATTGTAAATAAATTAAAATGAATTTGAGCTTTTGATTAGGTCAACCAAATAATATAACAGGACTTATTATATGACCATGCTAATAACATGACTGAGACATGGCACCATCCAGAGACAGGGTCATCCCCTGTCATCCCCAGAAATGAATTTCATTTTGATGAAAATGAAATGGAATATCGAGTAGGTGTGATGCAAGATGACTTGTAAATGGAAGGTGACAGTTGGAGTATGTTAGACCAAACAATTCTGGGGTATAACAAAAATCACGATAGGCAGCCACGTATGGTTGCCTCATTCAACCTGCCTCTTATAAACTGTTTATCAGACTGGCAATATGCCATGGGGAAACAGATTTTTGGGCCATCTGGATGACTTATTTATTCCAACAAATCAACAAAGTACAAGGGGCTCTGATATCCTCAACTTGGTTCTCACCAGAATCCGCACAGTATTTAAAGTATTCAAAGTTTACAGTGTGAAATCAATAACAGTCACAGCAGCCCTATCCTAATAAAAACCTGATGTCATGCAGCCCATTTAATTTGTGTATATTTGCACATATATTTTTGAGATACAGCTTATAACAATTCTCTAAAGGAAAATATCAAAAATAGTAAAAACCACAAGTTCTTACTTTTAAAAAGAAACGTTTAAATACTAAAATTTAAAAATCAAATAGACTCACTAGAGTATGTAACAAGTTTTGGATTTTCGTAGTGGAAGTATTACACTGCGGTTAAAAAAATGTAACATTCACCTTCCATCCTCGTTGTTGGTGGAAGGCACAAAAGTAAGGCTGAGAGGTATTCTTCGATTTCGATTGGGAATTGAAAGCAAGTTTTTTACTACACGGAAAGGAAGTAAGGGGGCAATAACCACTACGCTAAACCATAGGCTTACAACACTACTAAGAGCTGTAAAAAGCTTGAAATTATTAGTGCAATTAGGCAACGATGCTAGAAAAGTTGATTTTTTCTTACCTCTTGCATAAATACGTCATTCATTTTAGTAAAACTACTTGGTTTTCAATATTCAGACATGTTAAGGGCAATTTCCTTCAACTAGTATTATTCTGGATATCCCCATCAACTTTTGAATGGATCTCATTAAACTATTATCCATTATCGATGCACTTTCACTGAAAAATATTATTTTCCGGTATTGATCTGTAATGCATACATTTGTATGAGCCCAGAGCTTCCAAACACTGATGGAAAACACTCATCACGGAAATCTTAAAGTTTCCATCTCAAGAATTTCAAGAAGCGCGCCAAACCACCTTCACTTTCCAGTGTCTGCACTCTTAGTAGCAAGTGTCGTCAGAGAAGACCAAGTACAAGGTTACACACTAGTAATAAGGGAGAGTAAACGTTGGCCCATAAACGAGGTGGCATGACTCAGGTCCACGGGGCACCGGATCGCGTCCACTTCGGCAACATACACTCGTGGGAAAACTAAATCGGCGCTGCCATCGTGGGAACAATGGGGACGCTGCTGTTCTTCCATTTACACGCCCTCCCCATCACAATCACATTTCAGATGGTTCTTCTGAAGACGAAGAGAAAACTTTTGTCAGTTCTTATATTAACGTCGTAACACTAGTATAACTAAAACTGAAAACTCGTCCACCTCCGAAGGTTCTTAGCCTATGGCACTGCAAAGCATTTTCTGTTTTTGTTTTGTCTTCTCATGCCCGTTAAGGACTAGTCTATCTACTGACTGGGGTTGTGGGTAAGTTCGCGTGAATTCAAGTGCGAGCACCTTACACTCTGTTCCCAAGTGCCAGCCGACTCCTGTTAGTTTCCCACAGAAGCCTATAGCTTACGGCGGTGCGTGCTAAAGTCATCATCTCGCGCTGCTCATCACCCCACACAGTTCTCTGCCCCCTTCGCCTAGGCTGATTAAATGACGAAGCTGCAGAACAATACGGGACCAACGGCCAGCAGGAAGGCATGTTGAAAGAATGCTGTCTGTTCTCACGAGAAAGGGAACCACTGTCATTCCCACAATTACTAGAAGGAAAAAGGAGATCTAACATCAGGTTGTTCATATAATTATACCGCCCGCATATATTACATAATACAGAGAATCGCATAAATCCAATAGCGTAACTATAAAAAATCATGCCACCACAAAAATGAATCACAGAAAAAATCATGGGACTCTTCAGGAGAAGGTAAAAATTAAAATATTTAAGAAACTAATAGGCCGATGTATGATGCCGAGCCAGGACATGAATCTGTGATGTGTGTGTATATATATATATATATATACACTGTACATATGTATTAGGGCATGATTCTGTTTAAAATTTTGGGTTTGCGATTTGTGGTTTAATTTTTATTTTTATTTTCGGGGTTGGAGTTGTCGGTTATTATTATTAGCTATATGGTACAAGGAAGCTTGAGGCTTATGCTGCAACAGCCAAAAAAAAAAAAAAAATTCCCTAGTTACCCTCAGAGAGAGAGAGAGAGAGAAGTAGAAGGGAATCACCAAGAAAGAGAAGAATGATGATATCCAGCTAAGGATATCATCCTTAGCTGGATATCTTAGGGTGTGCCTAGCCCATACTCACCAGATGTGAGCCCCTAATCCACCTCCCAAAATAAAAATAATACAACAAATCGTAAACCCAAAAAAATTAAATAGAATCAGGCCTTAATATATATATAGTATTAGTATTGGAAAATGATGCATGCAAGAAAAGAAACTTATAAAGCATCATATTTTTTAAAGCAACTAAGCGCGTCTTCTCTCTCTCTCTCTCTCTCTTTGATACTGATAGTCGAACTCTTTATAGCGACCCTCTTTTTAACGTCTCGACACGTTATAACGTCCTATCCTATGTGGTTGGTATCGGCCAATTTCTTATTAACCTAATACTGTACTATTTTACCTTCAATATAACGACCTTGAAAATAAAGGATTTCTCTATAGCGACCATAAATTTCTACATCTTAATTTCAATTTTCACTTTCGGATTACAATATTCGCGTTTAAAAATGACAGAACGTTTCAAATATTGAGTGATTGCAGCCTGATCGTGAGAAATCATTTTTTAAGATTTCCCACGCTCTTTTCTCGCACTGCGGTAAACAAATGAACACGGCTGGAAATCAGGTGCCAGGGCCGAGCAAAATGAGGAGTGCATTGGATGCCCTCAGAGTCGGACCAGGGTATTTCCGTGCCCCGGGAAGAAAGATTTTCGGCGCCCTTTTACTAAGGATAGTGTGTTCGTGTCTAACGGCACCAAGGGTTTCCCCCATCTCCGCGTTGCTTTCATTGTGGGTGTGACAGTTCACTATAAAGACCAGAGATTTAAAAGTGTATAGATATTGTATGAGTGTACTGTTGTGTATCATTGTTCTTCTGGCCATTAAGCCGCTAGACCCCTGCTGGGGCCCAACGTTATCCACGCTATACACTAGTATTTAGATATTTACTCTGGCAGGTCCTGCCACCTAATTTCCTGAGATTTCAGTGGCTAGGGCCTTAAAAAAAAATATATATATATATATAAAATAAAATAAAATAACATAAATTTTGCTCGGTGGGGGTTAAGAAAATTGAGTAGAAAGGCCAAATGAGTTTAGTGTGAACGCAATTAAATTTAATCATTAATTTTTTTAAGTTATGTGGGGTATACGCTAGCGTATTAAGTAGAGTGGGGGGAGACAGAATGCTGGGGGAAAAGACAGAAATATCGGAATGATAGAGAAGGTGACGCCAGATAATCAGTGGGGCGGGCCCATGCCCCACCAAGCGAAGAGAGGAGTGGCAAGTAGGTGAGAGAACAGAGAAGACCGTCCCCTCCCCCTACCAGGGGAGATGGAACAGATAGGACCATGCAAGGGAGCATGGGTTGAGAGCCAAGATGGCCAGTAGCAAGCTGTAGTTGGTCTTCAGTGGTATTGATGTTCCCATTTGGGATATCATGAGTAGGGTTCAGTTGTGCTCCACTGCAGCGCGCACTCGTCTTCTTGCAAAGAGCTCTTGTGCGTAGCAGGAGAAAACCAGGTACCCTTGTTTTGTATCCAGTATATTGTGCTCCCGTTCTCTAGGACAATATAGGATCTTTGTTATTAGGATGTTGCGGAGGTTGTCATAAAGCTGGCACTCATACATTGGGTGTTGCCAGCTCTCCAGACCGCTGCAAACACAGGTAGAGTCCTCTTCAATTCCCAAAAGGAAAAGTTTGGCATGTCCGGTGAGAAGGTATGCCGCATGGAGTCCAGGTGAGAACCACGTTGGGAACTTAGGGTAGACCCTGCCGACGTCAGGTATAAAATTTCTGGTTATCTCCCCTGTGTGGGAGTTTGTCCATCTCTCTTGCTACACCTGCAAAAGGTGAGCATAGAGCCTCTTCTTTTCAGCGGGGCGGTTATTTGCTGGGTCAGTTGTATGTCCGAGACAAGTCCTTGAGATGCGCTTTGCCAGGTGGTAAAGTAATCCTTTTTACTAAGGATACATATATTTCTTGCCTCATTGTTCTATTTTTGGCACCCCGATCAAGAGCCCTACTAGCCAGGTACTGGATGCGCCGCACCAGAAGCTCGATCTAGGGAGCTATCAAAGACTCAAAATAAATAAACGAAGCCCCATAACTCCTTTTGCATCCGGGTCCCAAGTATCTTTGCATAGCCCTGACAGTTACAGTGTATGTTTATTGGTATGGCTCCAAGAAAGCGGATAGCTTTGCAAATTGTAGAAAATTAGGATTTTTGAAAGATGTAGATAACGGTATGCATTCTAAGACTGACGTCACCAAACAGTTCTGCGTTCCTAAGAGTACTCTGTTAACTATTCTAAAAGATTGGAGAAATCTGCTGCTGCACTGGGTAGAATTCGAGCACGAAAGGCGAAGTATTTGGAACTTGAAAGGTAAGTTTGGAATGGCTAATAATGATGCGTGCAAAAAGACATTTCCGTAGATGGTAACCTTTTAAAAACTAAGGCTGAATCGCATCGAATGGATATTGAAGAATTTAAAAGTTCAGATGGATGATTCAGAAATTTAAGGCTGGTCATGGTCTGTCTTTCAAAAATCTGTGGTGAAATTGCAGCCGTGGAGAGTGACGCAACAAAGGAATGAAAGGAAAATCGTTTAAAACATGTTTTGCTGACATACGACTACAATGACATCTTCAATGCTGATGAAACTGGACTCTTTTTTAAATGGCTACCAGATAAAAAAAAAAAAAAAAAAACGCTTACATTTAAAGGCGAGAAATGTAGTGGCGATAAAAAAAAAAAAAAAAAGAAGCCAAACGACAGATTACCGTTCCCCTAACAGCAAACATGACTGGCACAGGGAAGCTTCCTCCTTTAATCATTGGCAAAGCCAAGAAGCCACAATTCTTTAAAGGTTTGAAGACATTACTGATTATGTATAGAGCAAACCAAAAGGCATGGATAACATCACAAATCTATGAAGAATTGATCAAAGACAGATCGCAGGATGAGGGAGAAGAATAGAAAAATTTTGCTGTTTGTGGATAACTACACTCCTCATTGTCAAGCAAACGACCTACGTGCAATCACTGTCGAGGGGGGAAAAAACGGCAGTTATTATAATTCCATTGCAGGATGAAAGCCTCCTCAACAATTCCTGTTGAGTGAAAATGGACCATATTCTGCCACGCTGGTCCAGTGCGGGTTGGGAGATCGGCCGTATTTAGCAGTCAGGGGCTTGAACCCCGGTTTACTCAAAGAGCGTGTGCTACTGCACTCCCACTCCTGAACACTCGGCTCTGGATACCCCACTGTCAAGTATCTCTCACCAAATGTGACATCAGTTCTTCAGCCACTTGATCAAAATGCAATCCAAATGTGACGTCAGTTCTTCCGCCACTTAATCAAGATGTAATCCAGTTTTTAAGAAAAACTACCGAAGAATGTTATTAAATAAAATTGTGCTATGTCTTGAAAGCAAAGTTCAGTGAAAAATTGACATCCTACAGGTAATGTATTTGTGTTAAGCATGGAATGAAGCTGATGAAAAATTGATTGCCAACTGCTTAAACATGCAGGATTTACCGCGTTGAATGATGCGATGTGTGAAGTTTCGCTGCTTTTTTTTCTATTAATTTAATAGCGTATTACATATCATAAATAAGATTATACTACATTATATTAGTATAATTACATGAAATATTAAAATTTTGTTGAAGATTTTATGAATGATCGATATAACGTCCTTCCAATATAACGACCGTTTTTCTCATTCTCTGGACGGTTGTTATATAGAACTTTGACTATATATTTACACACACACACACACGCACACGCGTGTTGCACGTATCAATGCAATTACAGCTAAACGTGGTAACTAGTTACGAAACAAGCAGGGTGAATTAAGAAGTGGTTAAGCAGCTTTTTTTTTTTTTTTTTGAAGCAAACTAGTTTTTTGAAAGGAAGAATCCAGAGATGTGCATCATCATCTGTGACAGGACAGTGATAAAGGCTTTTGGAGATGAGAGATCTGAAGCAGGTTGGGACGACCATGGTTGTAAAAGGTATATTCAATCAATACATACAAGGAAAGGCGTGGCTGAATGTACACTGAGGAGGCTCATCTACATTGAGCTGAAAAGCTGAGTATGTCCAATTTTGACCGGAATTTGACATATACAGCTTAACATCGCCATAACTTACTTTTACACAGGATAACTTGTTCCAGTATGTTCACATAGGGTACTTACTGCTTACACATAGAACGTGTAAGCCAGCTTTCCGGGAACCTTCAAGCAGCTTAAATGAATCATTGAAGTTAATTGGAGTGCACACGGCAACAGAATATCAGGACTGGTCACTGATGATTGCGTTAAGCTTGCCTAAACTAAAATTTACTCCAGTGAGGAGGACTAAAACTGGATAGTGAGCAGGACTAAAATTGGACTAAAATTTACTCCAGTGAGCAGGACTAAAACTGGACTAAAATTTACTCCAGTGAGCAGGCGTATTAACACAGCCAGTGATGACAAGTGTCCTGATATATGTGTGCGCTCCTATTAATTTACATAATTGGAGGAATGAATGAGTAATATGGCGGATGAACAAAAACGAAATTTTCTGTTTCGCATAACTTTTTCTTTTCTGCAGTAGTTTTTTCTGCTTACGTTAAAAAAAAAAAAGCCATGAGAATTAATATCTCATTTGAAGAACTGGAATTTTAAGACATGTGTACATTCTCCTTAATGAAGGCTAATTATTTTTTTGGTTTCAATACACTTCCGATCTAATCTGTGTATCAAACCCACCCAACAAAAGGTGGGTTTCACTCACAACATTAACAAAGCAAACTTGGAGATATTTGATATTCCTGGACACTTCAAGAGGAACTGAAATTTCCAACCGCAACACTTACCTGAGCCTTTAAATTTTTTTTCTTCATTTATATACTTTTGCTGTTTTTACCTGATGAAATTTGTATTCCAAGTCTCTGCTGTGGAGCTGTACACTAACACATGTTTGTTTGCTGTTTTGGAGCTGTTTAAATAAATAAAACGAATCATATCTGTCCATAGCCGGTAAGCATATTAACACGTGTTCCCGACGCACTTGTGAACTTGTAAGTACCCATACACAGGCTAATTTCTTCCTGTCTGTTTGGCCGAAAGCTGTTTATTCTGAGGCTGGGATTGCCATAGTAATGTCCATCGATTTTTGCATATTCTTCATATAGCGGACTTATAATTGATGAATCCTTTTAGGTTGTGTTAGGTTTTTGGCAGCATGATCTGTTACCGCCATCTAACAAAGCAGTTCTGCAGCATGAAACGTTCCGGGTGACGCAGTTCTGTGAGACCCAAAACGTTTGTTCAAACCTGTCTCGTTTACACTGTGACAATACAGAAACTCTGCAAAATGGACCAGATATATGTGTAGTGTTGGTTTGTGTATGCAGAGTGTTGTGTTGTGTTGTTCTGGTCGCTTGGCTACACAGAAGCAGCAATCTCCGGGAAAGCTGCTTCTGAGTAAATGTCTTCAAAATGGCAAGGTGGGCCAGTCCAGTAGTTAGGACATCAAACACGCTCAGATCATACACTAAAAAAAATAATAAAAATAAACTGAGAACCTACCCTAGGAGAAAAAGGATGATCCAAAGCTCGACCTTTGCACAGCATCCCAAAGATGCTCCATAGGGTTTATGTCCAGTGAACGGTGAGGCCATTCTATGGTAGTAAAATCTGCGGAATGCTCTTTGAACCATGTTTTAGTCAGCACGACTCTATGGAGAGGCGCATTGTCTTGCTGGAACAGTCCATTACCCTGTGGGTGTATGACGACCATGAAGGGATGCAGATGGTCTGCAAGGATGGACACAACCTGGACCGTTCAGAGATGCGTCGAGACGTACCAGAGGTCCCAACTTGTGCCAGTTGAACACTCCCCAGACCATTACCGACCGTCCACCTGCCTGAACAGTTCCTTGTTGAAATGACAGGTGCGTAACTTTGTACGGTTTCCGCTAGATATTCCCCCATCCTGTTCGCTCGAAATAACTTGAAACGAGACTCATCGGACCAGGAAACCCGTCTCCAATCATCCAAGGTCCAGTGCCGATGTTCTTTCGCCCAGATGAGGCGTAGAGTACTGTGGTGTTAGCAATGGGACTCTGATGGGTCCCATAACCTATTGCGGCTAATGATCTCCTGATGGTCTTGGGGAAGACGTTTCTGGTGTAAGATGTAAAATCTTACAAGTAAATTGTATATAACGATAACAGATCGTCGTTCCCAAACTGAGAAATTTAATAAGAAAGGATACGTTAGGAATAGTTATATTATAAAATAAAATATAACAAATTAAATAAATTGACCAAAGTGGATCGTTAAAAATATGGAGGAGATTAAATTAAGGAGGGGGCTAATCGAAGGGAGGGAAAGTCGTGAGAATTACTGCAGGAAATTTCTACCAACAGATGGATAAACACTCGGCTATAAGTACCGTAAACAAATCTGAATCTCGAAAACGGGTAGCAGAGCCATCGGTGAATAGGCGACAAAGGGTAAGGGCGCACGAAAACAATAGAAAGTTGAGCCGAATTAGTCGGAACATCCCTTTGATCAGAGACCCCAGGAGACAAACAGGAAGTGAGTACAGGTCTAATTCCGTGTCCAAGACAATAGGGCTAGCGTCTGGTAGTCTGCACAGCTTGACCCGCAGAAATTTAGTGTAGGTGTGAATCTAGTAACACCATCTTGTTGGCCTTCTTCAAAGCAGCAGACGGCCTGGGAAAGGGATAGTGATATTAAAATGGGAGGTTGAATCTAGCGGGGAAGGACATAGCATGGGAAACCCACACTAGCGAATAGTCAGGATGTAAATTTAAATATTGAAGTATGAGTTGTTAAATTTCTGAGCCAAGGTGGGCCAACACAAAAGGGCGGTACGTAATTTAGATGAATAAAAAGTGAGTGAAAGGGGGGAGACACATGACAGTTGAGTTTTTCGTCGGTGTAAGTAAAAATGAGTAAGTAAGACAGTTGAGTTTTTGTTGGTGTTTTTAATGAGTTAGGAAAACACACAGTTGAGTTTTTTGGCAGTGTAAGTAAAAATGAGTTAGTTAGATAAGAGTTGAGTTTTATGTGGGTGTTTATGGAAATGAGTTAGGGGAGACACAGTTGAGGGGTTTTGTCGCGGTAGAAAATATGTGTTAGTAACATTGACAGTTGAGTTTTGACATGTTAGAATATATGGAGTGTAAGGAGAATAAGCCTGTCCGTCATTGGAAGGCAAGGGCAGTGGTCGAATGCAGAAAGTCTAATCCGTCATGGAGGAAGGCAAGGGTAGTGGCCCGTATGCAAACGAGCGCTGTGAAATATTTTTTGGTGAACGAGTTTTAATTAAAAGGTGGAGGAGAAGAGAGGGTAGCGCCCTGTGAAGTTTTCTTCTTGTGAAAGAGTTTCTTAAAAGGCGGAGCGCAGAAGCGAGGGTAGCACCCTGTGAGCTTTCTCCTTGTGAATGTGTTTTTTTAAAAAGGTGGAGAGACGAAAGTAACGGAGAAAGTAAAGGAGTGGAATGATAGAAATCAGCGAAGGCAAAGGTGCCTGGAAAAAGAAGAAGCCCCTTTTGATGAAGACATCGAGTTCTGATGTCCAAGACGGTACGAAGCAGCCCCTGTATCGAAAATAACAGGTGGTGAGGGCAAAGTGCCAGCCCTATTAGACGGATCGAAGCCGAAAAATTAGTAGCCCGATCAGGATGGAGAAAGGACGCCAGACCCATGCAGCCAAGAGTGCCGGAAAATTATCTGAAGCAGATTCAGGAGAAAGCAGATGAAGGAGATCCTCAGAAGGTAGCCTGAGAGCCTAAAATGTAAGCTTGAAACCTCCCCGGAAAAGAAAAGAAAAAAGATAGAAGTAGGTGAGAGATATATTAAGTACTGTAAGTTAACAAGAAGGACTGTTAATGAAACAGTATAGTAATTAATTAAAAAAGGGTAGCACTAGAAAGTAAAATGATAGATAAATTATCTCTGAAGTAAATTATATATACTAACAGAGTTTATTATGTAAAAAAAAAAAAAAAAAAAAAGGTTAATGTAAAATGCAAAGGAAACGAAGGAATGAGTAACAGATGAAATTGATGTACAAATAGCTATAATGTGTTAGAAGGGTAGTAAGGAGCAACTTTGAATATGTTTTAATGCTAGATAATTGAGTAATATGAGCAACTCTGAATATAGTGTTTTTATTGATGAAGATTTGTTGGTTTATCTGAAAGACTAATAACAAATAGAGACTTTAGGAAGATTAAGATTGATCTACAAGTATATTGTAATAGAATGGTGAGAACACAGAGCGTAATGATGAAAGTAGCATATTCGATTGTTAATATATGAAACAGAATTGTATCCAGGAGTAAGTGAAATAGGTATAGTGGATGTATAAGTGTTAGGAGTTAGTTAGGACAGGAAGAATGAATCAAGTGTTTTCATATAATGGCCAACTCAGATTAGCTAGTGAAGGGAAACAGAAATAAGAATAATATATGCAAGGTATCTTTGATTTAACTTTGTATGTCATATTACATGCTATCTAGTTCAGTTGCATCTCATGTTGTATATATATGTAAATAAACTATGTTATGTTATTTGTTGTTTGTCATTCTTGAACACAGCCTTTCCGAAGGGAATTATACATAATTGAGAAGTTCCCTTGAATCTGGAATTCTCCTGTGAAGCAAAGTCAGATGTGTAAGTGGGGGTATAAGAAAAAGAGGTCTATATAAATAAAAGGGAACAAAATAAGGAATATTTAATATTAATATTAAATAAAAATAAAAACAACAAGAAATAAGAATCAAACTCTTCCTCTTAATTCCTCCCCCCTCCCCCCACAGTACCTTCCTCGTTGAAGTCGGCGGTGATTTGTGCCACTGTCGCTCTCCAGTTGGCTGAAACAAAGCGAGACAGACTTCGACGGCCACGTTCATCGACCACCTTTCTCTGCCCATAGCGCTGTCCACGACGAGATGTTATTCCGAAAACGGCGTATTTCCGATACACTCTCGATACTGTCGAACGGGAATAGTGCAATTTCTGTACCACCACCGCGGTAGAGTGACCCATGTGTTGGGCACCCACTATCATCCCTCTTTCAAAGTCTGTTAACTCACGACGTTCATCCATACTGACATCGAATTACAATCTACTTGAATGCAGTGATGCAGTGGTATTAAAAAAAACTGAAGAGAAAAAAATGGTATAATGCTAGTATTAAAATTGTCGCCTGACACTCGCATTATATTAGGGTTGCACTGCATTTTCTACTCCATGTATGCCACATATTGCTAACGTTGCCTGTCTCGAGGCAATGTTACCTCACGTGGCCTAAGAGCCCCAGAGAATTTATTTTACCGGCAATGGTTTGAGTTAAGCATTTTCTCAAATCGTGAAAGAACGTTATTACGCATTACGTTTTTCTGTCTAGGAACAATTTTTTCAAGACTGTTTAGAGCCCATAATTTGCCAGAGCCCGTGAAAATGACCGGTCCAGCATCTATTATGTTAATAATTACTATTTATGTTTTATCTTTTGAAATAACGTGCATCAGCAGTTACATAAAATTTAAGTGCTATATTTAAAAAAAACAACACACTACAAAGTATTTGAAGATTTTTTTTTATTAGGCATTGAAAATCTTACAGCCAAAATATTGAAAAGAATTGATATTAACAATTACACTGATTTTTCATCAAAATATCCTTCACGAGATTTTATCACTGCCTTATACAGGCATGGTATTCTAGCAATTAATTTCATAATAGTATTTTCACTGGCATTATTCCAAGCAATCTGCAAGGTTTACCTACTATGGTTCGGGTCATTGTCTTGTAATATAAAATTTCTTCCAAAAGTCGAAGTCCAGATGATATTGCATTATGTTCAAGGTTGTTTTTATTGTCTTATTTTCTTAAAATTCCTTCTTTTCTGCCGATGTCGCCCAACCCTGAAAAAACAGAAGAACCGCAGATCAAAATGGAACCAGCAGTATGCTTGACTGTAGGCAGTAAACAATGGATTCATCCGTCAATAGTACGTGTTTCCGCTCTTCAGTTGTCCAATTGATGGCTCTTAACTCAGGCCAATCGATCTTCCAGTTTCAATAAGGATTTTTGGGCCGCTACACTATCCCAATACTTCTCATGTTTTTTTGCCACTATCCCAATACTTCTCATGGAATAACTTTCTTTATACAGAGTTATAATAGCTCTTCTTTTTCCAACACACACACAGTTCCTCATTTCATGCCATGTTTATCACGAAACACACAAATACTCTTCCTGAATAACGAGTGTTCCATTTTATAAGGTACAGTACAGTTCTTACTCCTTAATTTATATTATTGCAAAATACTCTAGAACCCTCTACAACCTTCTATAATGCTGAAACAATACTCCCACTTTCAAAAATATCCCGGAATCATTTACAACGTTCAGGAATCTTCTACATAATGTTCTACCACATTCAGGAGTCTTGTTATAGTACAGTTTTTTGGACCATTAGTAACTAAGACCCTATTGCTCTGTGTATAGTGTCTGTAAATTGCGTCTGTTCTGAGGTCGATTTTCAGTTTGTTGGACGAAAAACCCGAGTTTCCGGAAGGAAAAAACCATACTACCCTCGCCTGAGACCGATTAAATCAGACACGTCGTGAAAAAGGTCCATAAAAATTCCTCCGGTCATCGACGGGACTCGAGCTCAGGTCTTTTTCACCCGGTGTGGGGAGGCCGGCAACTCTACCAACTGTGCTACGCACGGGGGCGTAGCACAGTTGGTAGAGTTGGCACAGTTGAGGAGTCTTCTACACCTTTCTGGAATATTCTCAAATATTCTAGAAATTTGTTAAATATTTTTAAAATATTATTTAAGTTTTTTTTAAATTTTTTTTAAATTAAAACAAACGAATTTCTTTTAAAAAATTAGTTTTTTTTTTATTTAAAAATATATTTTTTAAAATTTTGAAATTTCAGAAAAATGAAATATGATTCCAAACTTTTAGGGAGTGTACATATGCCTAATATAGTGCAGTATATACTATACTGGTGTGCAAAACTTAAGGACCAACACTATTTCTAAAGGCTACAAGGTGCACATCCAAAAATTTGAATCGTGATGAGAGGACTCACATAAACAGATAAAAGCAGCAGTTCAGCAGTTACGTACAAATTACCGAATGGTGAGCACGATTGTTACAGACGTTCGATTGATTTCATTCAGTGTTACAGACAACGAAATGGCCAGTAGACAACATCTGGGATGACTTTACCCGGGGTCGAATAATTGGGAAGCTCGAGGAAGGTCGAAGAGCGAGGAGTTCGGTATCGCCCATAGCATCGTCTTACGTGCGTGATCGGCCTTCAGAACGACAGTTACAGCTATTCAAAGGACAAGTGGTGGTCGTCCACAAAAAACAACACCCAATGATGACCGCTATCTACTCCTATAGGCCAAAAGGGACAGAAAGCGGGATCCATTACAAACCAGCTGCACAGGACGCAGAACATCGCCGTTTACTGTGGCCAGGACACCCCACAAAGGTGGACTGTTTGCCGGACGGCCAGTACGCTGTGTCCCTTTAACACCTACTCATCGGAGACACCGTTTACAGTGGTGCATCGAACACAAGGACTGGACAGCAGCGCAATGGGGTAAAATACTCTGTACTGATGAGAGTAGATTCAGTCTCAGCAGCGAATCTGGACGTCAGCTAATCTGGCAAGAGGTTGACACACGGTATCATCCTGCAAACATCACTGAAAGGGATCAATATGGCGGTCGAGGTGTTCTCATCTGGCGAGGCGTTATAGTTGATGGACGTACACAACTCCAGATACTGGAAGGCAGTACTGTAACCGGTGCACGTTACTGTACTGAGGTAATCCTTCCCCATGTGCATCTGTTCCGAGGTGCCATTGGCCCCGAGTTCGGTATAGGGATGATAACGCCACACCCCATCGCACTGCAGTTATTGATATGCTTTTGGAAAGCGTATCTTTCCAAAAGCTGATATGCTTTTTGGAAAGCTAGGACATTGTTCGTATGGATTGGCCTGCCCATTCCACCGATCTAAATCCCATCGAACACATGTGGGACGCTCTGGAGCGACGCCCAGCGCACGTCCACACCCACCAGGAAATGTTCACCAGCTGAAGATGGTGCTGACAGAGGAATGGACGATGTTACCGCAAGAACTTATCAACAACATCGTTCTAAGTATGGACAGGCGGTGCAAAGCCTTCATCGACATTAGGGCGGTGGCCACATCTCCTACTGAGGATCACCTCTTCCCTTTGTTCCATCTTTGGCAGCGATGCATCTGTATCATGGCAGACACTGCTATGTTGCCATTTTTGAATAAAGTCCCTCTGTACCGTTTTGTTTCCGTTGTTGTGTCGGTGTCGTTTCCTTCATCATTTCTGTACCTCACGAGGTTCCTTTGGTATGCTTTTCCTATATCCAGGCCACTCCTATGAGAAGCTTCAGGTGAAAACCTGACTGGTCCTTAAGTTTTGCACACCAGTGTACATGCTCACATTATTTAAAGAATAAATAAAAATGGCTTGAAATTAATGTTTCGAGCATTATTCTTGGAAAAGTTTACTCTGAGACTCGATACGGGTATTGCAGTGTTCTGTGGTTGATTTGCATGTTGCTGGAAGTTTTCGTGGGGGGGGGATAAATCTTGCTGTGTACGCCTGAGACTGACTAACTCAGCCACGGAATGAAAAAATAAAAGTTCCTCGCGTCATTGACAGGATTCAAACGCGGGCCTTTTCCACCCGGTGAAGGATGTTGACAATGCCATTGTGCTACACAACAAATTATCTTCAGGACAGAGATTTCTAATGTGACAACTTTAGAGACAACATAGAACAAGGGCGACAGGGTCGTGTAGGAGTTTCTAAGAACTCTGTTCAAGATGGATTTTTTTTTTTTTTGGAGGGGTTCATTTTAAATAAAAAAGTAATAAAGACATTATTTATTGTACAGTTTGTGATTATTATTTGCAATCCTCAAAGACTTATGGAGATATCTACCTATTGATGTCGATGTTTATTAATTTTAATCTTTGTATTTATATTTAAGCAATAAATAAAAGTTATTTATATATACTTATTTATTTATATTTTGTTGCATATACAAAGCGTTTCATATGTAGGTAGGATTCATTTAGAACCTGAAGACAATAAAAAGTTCATATGCACAAAAAAGAACTGATTGAGAGATCAATCAGTTCTTTTTTGTGCATAGGGAGGAGTTTCGGTTTTTGAAGACAGGGTTATCTATCCACCTCTGATTCTCAATGTCTATACTGACAGGAAAATATATTCTGCAAAAGAGATCGATGATACCATCCATGTTTTTGCTAACAAGACGCAAAAATATGGAAGGTATCATATTGTCCTGCTTCAGCTCTTTTTCTCCAAACAATTTTATCTTTGAATGCAGATAGTTTATCATTAGCCATGAACAGCATCGTGTTTTTACCTTGAATTGATAGAAACTGTGTTCAGTTTGTCAAATATATCAAGGTATGTGAATACCTTGACGCCTTGTGAATTATAATCACTAGACGAAGTGATCAGTGCTCTCATCGAGAACACTGATCTCAGTAAAATAAGACAACAACTTCAAAGTCTACGTATGAGTTCAATTGAGATCGGCTGAGCAAAGTAAAATTCTTTTTACAGTGTCCTTAGAGAGCAACACCTATTTAATATTTCTAATTCGCTGGATCTGAATACTACGAGACAATATTCGGACCCAACCCAATAGGTCAATAGTGAATGATATTATCGAATTTTCACCAATAGTGTGGGCCTCTCCTTGACAAGCAATGCGATGGAGGGATTTGATTCTATTCATCACCACAATAATAGAAGCTGATTTGCTCGTACACGAACCTCGTGGTATGGTTATGGTTACATTGGCCACTTGGTCTGCCAAATTGAGGTCCTCGGCTTGTCTTCGCATCTTTTCTCAGGATTTTCGGTTCTCTTCTTAGAAGTTAACTTTCTCTTCGTTCCTCTTACTAAAAATTTATCCATGGTTGAACGGTGTGAAATAAAAATTAAAAATAGTTATGCAGAAAACCACCACATCCCTCCAGCACAAACTCACAACACAAAGCGTTTCTGGGACTCGTATCTACTGCACATCATAGGAGGGGAAAATAGCTAAACAACAGAACTTGTCAGTGAATAATTACTGTAAACACCTAGTTTCTCCCCTCAGCTGGAAGTGAAAGAAAAGAGTATTTCAGTAGAACACTAATTACAAACCTCTGGAGGGGAACACGACTACCGTTTGTCAAGTGCGGTACGTTAGTTACAAAGGCTTGTTGGCCTATCTTCGGTGGATGGGGTGGGCAGATACCCGAGTGTGGCAATTATGCCAACCCAGTTTTGAAGTTATTTTCACAATATGAAAGATGCCAATAGGTGTACAAGACAATAAAGTACTTCAATAAAATACACAATAGTGAATTCATAATGAAAGACTAAATAAGTAAAGGCAGCGATTTAATTGCATCTCATATTGTGACTACCTTCACAACGAGTTACCATGTATTGCACTACCTCGAGTAAGTAACACTTCACTAATAGAGAAGACGTGTTACTTATTCTCAGTGGCCACCACCAACAGACGGCACCGTTTCAAGGCTTGTTGGCCTATCCTCGGTGGGTGGGCAGGTTGCAATCACGCCAACCCAGTTGTGAAGTGATTTCCACAGTAATTATTAGAGGTAATGCATTACATGGTAACTTGTCGTGAAGATGGTCACAATATGAAATGCAATTATCCCATATTGTGACTCATATTTACATACATAAGTAGTGTAAAGGCAAATCGATGCCTTTACATTACTTATGTAGTTAGTTTTTCATTATAAGTTCACTATACTGTATTTACACCGATATTTTGTAAGATCAATGGATAAATTGCCAATGGCTAAACTAGACAAAAATATGCATGGTGAGAAGTGATTCATGGAGAAACCAGGTGACTTCACTTCGGAACTATGATAGGCCGGACAGTGTGGTTTGATTTAGTTTTCTCTGAGCACGATAAATTCTAGGCCATCAGAAATAAATACGAGGTAAAATCAGCAAAATTTCGCAGTTAGCTGATAAATATTTTACAAAAAACTGAAAATCCGACATTTTGGATGTTCGCCTGAGGTATCCCCAGGGGTACGCACATCCCGGTTGAGAACTATGGACATAAGTGGTTATCTCTGCTGCAGTGGGAGGAAAGGAGAGATAATGGGAAATTATTCGCTATTCTCAATTCTCATATGAATTAATAAAATAATATTAAACCGGTCACGAGTAGGCCACTTTATTGGTACACTTGTGAATAGGCATCCCCCTTTAGCTTTCAGAATAGATGGATTCGTCATGGCATGAACTCGACGAGGTGCCTAAAGCGTTCAACAAGGATGCTAGTTCTTACAGTCGCTGCATATTTAATGGTTGCAGATCTGTACTCCAAAGAGTTCGTTCCATTTGATCCCAGAGGTGCTCAACTAGATAGAGATCTAGTAATCGGGAAGGTTACCTTGGTGTGCTGTATTCCCTTTTGTACCTGGGACATGGAGTGAATACAGTCTACTGTGCAATTCTGGCATTGTTACATGGCCCATTATCCTGTAGGCGCAGTTGATATAATCACCATCTTCCCTATACCGGGTGGAAAAGACTCGCGTTCGAATCCCGTTAACGACGCGTGGATATTTATAGGTCTTTTTCAAACGGGGCCGAGTTAATCGCTTTCAGACGAGGATAGCGTGGTTTTTCTCGTGGGTAAATTCGGTTTTTCGACCAGAAAACAGTAAATCGTCTACAGAACACACCATTCACATTTATGTACCGTTGTTCTTCGGGCCATTTAGCCATTGAGACCCACCGTTGCCTACACTTGGCCTCGTGGAGGCAGACTAGGTCGCAGTAGCTCTATATCTGGCAGGCCCAGCCACCTAGTTTCCTGAGATTTAATACCCACAAGTTATCTGTAGATTGTTTTCGACCAAGCACATCCCTCCGTGGTTGAAGTTGGCCCATCTGTGAATGGGTTCTTCCACCGCCATCGTTAGCCAGCCTGCATTGTTGATACCTAGCAGGATGAATCCCTGACTTAATGCTGTTTTTACTATATTCTGGAGCTCGCTCCTATCAGTATGAAACAACAGGAACTGATAGGAGCTGGGACTGGGACCAAGTAACTTTTTTTTTTATCAATTTCCGCATTGTCCATACCAGTACTGGTGTTCCTGAACCCATACCGCACCTTCTTGTTGTTTTGTTAATAGCAGTGGAAAATCACTACACTGGATTTTTGTTTGGACACGTATAACCAGACTCATATATCTGTGAGTCTGGTGCAGACTATCATTCCAGTTTTAAAGTCACTTAAATCTTTCCAGCTCGTCCATGTCACAAAGCATTACTGGCAATTCAAATTCTATTTAAAATTGTCTTCGATTTTAGTTTTGTATTATACAGTTGTAAACTTTTATCATGGTTTCATATTTCGCCTAATGAATAAACCTTATTTCATACTGATGAAATAAGTTTTATTCTTGGAGGATGGTGGGGATCACTTGCGGTTTTATAAACAAGATGGCGTATTCACTAACTGTTATGAAACATTTTAACGGCACATAAATTACATGTTTAACTTAATCACCTTTAATAATTTCGATAAGGTTAACCAACACCATTTCGTCCCTTTAAGAACACTATTTCTGATTTATTTCTTTTTAATCGGAGAAATTTTATTTTACTGGAGTAGAATCTGGAACCTTTTCTATCCATCTTAATGTAATTGCAATTCATATGCAGAAACTTTGCAAATGTGTTTGTAAAATTAAAAACAGATCTGAGAAACACTTTCTTGTATTTATATTCACACTTTTTTTTTGCTGCCCCTAAGGTCTACCACTCGAGGCCAAAGCCTCACTGGCTGCTGAGCTGTGGTTTAAACCAAATATTTATCCCATTTCTAAGCAATCCTTGCTTGCTGCACTGAAATGTTACGCTAGCTAAATTTTATAGGCGTATGATTTCTGGGGGTATGAGGAAACTTCACTTTTCCCACAGTTTATATGCGTGGGAAATGTGCTGAGAAATTTTAGTTCCAGGACATGCTTAGTGAAGCCAACTTTCCTTCTCCCCGTTCTTTCATTAGTGTGAATTGAAAATTCTACGTGTCTCGGCACATTCTCTTCCCCCCCATGTGAACGTATAACAGCTCCGTGGGAATCTCTCAGAGATTTCTGAGGAGACGGGGCAGGGGAGATAACCCTAGTGTACCAGACAGGTGAACTACAGGTGTCAAGGGCGGAAAGATGACCTTGTCGGGAGAATGGGATAATCTTGAGGTGGCAGCGGGAGCAAAATAGTTTGCGATGGTAACTGAAGAAACAGGCCCTGTGTCATAATAGGCGTAATTAGCTGAGGGAATTGTCGAGTTCCAGTTTCAAAACTCTTTTTCAATTTAAGAAAGAGTGAAATCGATTTCTGTGCCTATATATATTTGGACAGGGCCTTAATGATGGTTAATACTTCATATGCAGCAATTAGACTATTAAAAGACATTTCTGCAAGTTCCGGTTAGAAATAAAATCCTATCCCCTCCCCCGACACAAATATTTTTGTTTTAATTTGTGACTAATCCGCCCCCTACCCCCTCCACAATCTCAAGATTTTTCCTAGATCGTCCTAGTACATTCTGAAACGACATTTCTGTTTATAACCCTTGTTTATTATGTTTGCACTATATAGAATATGAAAACAGTATTCCTGTACGTTTTGAAGGATATTTTATTATGTGTTAAGCATCCAAAGTTCAAACAAATTAAAATTCACAATTCTTAGTGTTGTTTGCATTAACCTTTAATTATAATTACAGACCAATTAGCTTAACTTCTGTTCCATGGAAAATAATGGACTCACTAGTTATACTTCACTACAGCATTAAAGTCTTCTGTATAAATTGGAGCATTAAGTTACGGCTAGGGATTAAGGGATGGCCGAGTGGGAGAAGACAAAGAGTGGCTATTAATGGGCGCTGCTCTTCGTGGAGTAATGTTATCAGTGGAGTCCAACAAGTTTCGGTACTAGGCCCATTGTTGTTTCTGTATTTATCAATGATATTGATGAAGGCATGTCAAGATTAATGTCCAGGCAGATGGGCTGAGAAATAGTAATTGAAGTTTAACATTGACAAATGCAAGGTACTGCATATGGGTAGCAGTAATCCCGGAGTAACGTATCAACTGTGTGGTAGGCGGGGGGGGGGTACTGAGGGCAGTTCTTGGGATTTTGTCAAGGACATACAGGAATTTTGCTAGGAGGGATAAGGAGGTAATTATTCCATTGTATAAGACAATGATCAGGCCAAGTCTTGTGTACTACATACGTATCTGGAAGATTCATTTTTAGGAAGGATGTAGACTACTGGAACAAGTACAGACAGGTCAATAACACCGGTCAGGGGGGTCAGTCTTTGGCTCTGCAAATTGCAGGTTCTAGAGACTAGGCATCTGCAAGGTGTTTAAAGCTTTGAATGGCTAGAGCAAACTCTGTGATCCCATCATCTAGTGCTGATGAGATTCTACTTCTTGCTCAAATTATGCACGAGGAGGCATAAATTCAAATTGAGGAAGAATGGTTGCAGAATGATCCTGCTCAGATAGCAAACAAACTGAATGAGTATTTTGCATCTACATTCATACATGAGAAATTATTAAGGTTTGAAAATGGCAGAAGGTTATCAAATTGTAGCAGGTTACTAATGATTTTCTAATAACTGAAAGCAAAGTTGAGGAGAAATTGTTGAAGTTAAACATAAGAAAAGCACCTGGGGTGGATGGGATCTATCCAGTTATATTAAAGGAGGCGGCAAAGCAACTAAGCAAACCCTTAGCCATAATTATAAATAAATTTTCTGTTTATACTCCGGCACGACAACCAAGTCAGTAGAGTTTACAATAAATCGTCAATAAATATTTATCGTATTTAGTAGTCACGGGCTTGAACCCCGGTCCACTCAAGGAACGCGTGCCATGCACTCTCGCTCCTGACCACTGGGCTACGTCAGGCCTGTTATGAGAGCATCCTTGGATTCAGAGGAGGTCCCCACGGACTGGAGATGTGCAAATGTATCCTCAATTCACAAAGGGGGATCGAAGGGTGACACGAGTAATTACAGACCAGTTAGTTTATCTTCTGTTCCGGGTAAAATAATGGAGTCACTGGTTAAAGATGCATTTCAGGATCATCTAGACAAGACTGCAGCAATAATTCAGACACAGCATGGGTTTGTTAAGGGAAAGTCTTGTCTGACAAATTTGATAGGATATTATGATGTGGTTACAAAGGAACTGGATGCAAAAAATAATTTTGATATCATATATTTGGATTTCAGGAAAGCTTTTGACACTGTTGCGCATGGAAGACTATTGTACAAATTGGAGCAGAATGGTATTAAGGGTAAGTTGCTACAGTGGATAAAAAGATGGTTAAGTGGGAGAAGACAGAGGGTGGTAATCAATGGGTGCTGCTCTTCGTGGACTAATGTTATTAGTGGTGTCCCACAGGGTTCGGTGTTAGGTCCACTGTTCTTTTGTATATTTGGCAATGATATTGATGAAGGTATATCAGGCTTAATGTCGAAGTTTGCAGATGATACAAAGGTTGGCAGGGTTGTTAATGACAGTAATGGCAGTGTGCTACTGCAACAGGATCTAGATAATTTGGGCAGATGGGCTAAGAAGTGGCAACTGAAGTTTAACCTTGACAAATGCAAAGTACTGCATATGGGTAGAAGTAACCCCAGAGAAACGTACCAACTGTGTGGTACTACAATTAAGGTAGTAGAAAATGAAAAAGACCTGGGAGTAATTGTGCAGTCAGATATGAAGTTTTCTGAGCAATGCAGACAGGCTGCCAGATCAGGTCATGGGGTTTTGTCAATGATATATAGGAATTTTGCTAGCAGGGAAAAGGAGGTGATTATCCCTCTGTATAAGGCAATGGTCAGGCCACGTCTTGAGTACTGCGTACAGGTCTGGAGGCCTCATTTTAGGAAGGATGTAGATTTACTTGAGCGTGTACAGAGAAGGGCAACAAGATTGGTGAGGGGAATGAAGGGATCCTCTTACTAAGAGAGGCTTAAGTTCTGCAAATTGCAGTGGCTGGAGACTAGGCACCTGCGCGGTGATCTGATTGAGGTATATAAGGCCTTGAATGTGTTGAGCACACTCAATTCAGATGGGATCCTTCCACTTGTTCAGATTACGAACCTAAGGGGGCATAAATTCAAATTAAGAAAAGACAGATGTAGAATAGATGTGCGGAAATTTGCCTTTAGCCAGCGGGTGGTTAATTGCTGGAACAAACTTCCATCTGTCGTTGTGGAAATTGCCAGGTTAAATAAATTTAAGGAGGAACTGGACAGACATTTGGAGGGAATGGTGTGATTTTTTTTTTTTTTTTTTTGGCTGATGCTGCATAAGCTCATACACTTGCTTTCTTGCATCACATGCCACTACTACTACTACTACTACTAATAGATATGCGGAAGTTTACTTTAGTCAACAAGTTTTGATTGGTGGAACAGGCTGCCATCGGTTGTCGCGGACGTGGATAGTTTGATTAAATTCAAGGAAGAACTAGACAAACTACTGGAGGGATGGATAAGTGAAATGGGGATGTTTACATTTTTTTTTTTTTTTTTTTTTTGGCTGATGCTGTATAAGCTTGCTTTCTTGCATCATTTGCCATTATTAACACTAACCAGGGGGGTCTTTTCCCCTGCTCTTCAACCCCCACGCATTCTTTTCTGCGTAAAATGTATAGGTATGACTGAGTAAGTCAAATCTTTTTTACATAAAGGAACACCTGTCGAAACGCACTGATCGATATTTAATCAGGAAATGACCTATGTAATTATTTACTGTGCATTTGTAGTGATGTAATTGCCCGCCCACTTGTACTACGTGACCCGCATTCCTCTTCTCCCATTGGCTACCCCACCCCTATCATGTGGCATTCTGAAGATCGAATAAATATCACTAGGAGGGAAGGTTTTTTAATGTATTGAGAGATACTACAATTTCCGTAGACAACGATAAAGTTCGTGAAACGTCTATATACACTGTAGGGAGAGAATTCATGGATACCTGGTTCCTGGGCAACGCGTCGCTGTTACCCATCTCGCTAGTGGACGAATCCACTGCTTGGCAGGTATATAGGTACGCTGCATTACTGCATTTACGTAGACAGTAATTCGATGTCAGTATGGATAAACGTCCTGAGTTAACCGACCTTGAAAGAGGGATGATAGTGGGTGCCCGAAGCATGGGTCACTCGATTGGGGAGGTGGTATAGAAATTGCACCATCCCCGTTCCACAGTATCAAGAGTGTATCGGGAATACGCCATTTCCGGGATAACATCTCATTGTGGACGCTGTGGGCAGAGAAAGGGTGGATGAACGTGGCCGTCGTGTCTCGCATTGTTCCAGCCAACCGGAGAGCGACAGTGGCACAAATAACCGCCGACTTCAACGAGGGAGGTGCCAGAAACGTCTCCACCAAGACCATCAGGCGATCAATAACCACAATAAGTTATGGGACTCACACAGTCGCATTGCTAATACCACGACACAGGACTCTACGCCTCAACTGGGCGAAAGAACATCGGCACTGAACCTTAGATGATTGCAAGCGGGTTTCTTGGTCCATTGAGTAAGTTTCCAGTTATTTCGATGGGACGGGAGGGTGCGTATCTGGCGGAAACCACACGAAGCTATGCACCCTTCACGTCAAAAAGGAACGCTTCAGGCAGTTGGACGGTCGGTAATGATCTGAGGAGTGCTCAACTGGCACACGTTGGGACCTCTGGCATGTCTAGACGCATCTCTGAATGGTGCAGGTTACCTATTCATCCTTGCAGACCATCTGCACCCACAGGGCAACGGACCCTTTCAGCAGGACAATGCGCCTCCCCACAGAGCCGCGGTGACTAGAACATGGTTCGAAGAGCATTCCGCAGATTTTACCACTATGGAATAACTTTCCCGTTCAGCGGATATGAACTCTTTGAAGTATCTTTGGAATGCTATGGAAAGGTCCATTCGATGAACCGTGGACTCAATGCCTCGCCGTGAGACTGCCCTTATCCGGGCCAAAGGTAGTCCTACCAGTTACTAGGTAAGTATCCCATATTTCCGTTGAGTCAGTGTACGCCATCTAGTTGTAAATCATAGAAGACGCAAGAATTATTTAAATAAGAGTTTTAATTTGCCATCATAAACGATGACTGGAGGTTTCTTACTCCTTTTTTTTTTTTTTTGTTAGTTGTTGGCGCATCGGCCTCTGTGGCCATAATGCACCTCCCAAAGTTTTTGCATTTTACTATAATCCAAGCCCGAGGCGGGATTCGAACCCGCGACCTTGGGGTTGCCTGGCAGGCACTTTACCCACTGACTAGCCCGGTCGGCGTCTTACTCCTTGTACATACAGACATTAATAAGAAGTTGGAATCAATCAGTCCTCTTTTTCTAGTGTTACTTTTGAAGAAAAATATATATTTATGAGAACTCACCCCATTGATCATTTCAATTTAGTATTAATAAGGCCAAATGAAAAATAATCATATTATTTCCATTCTCCCAAGGTCACCGTCCAATTCCAGTTTGAATTTAGCCAGACTCACTGACCACACCAAGTTGAAAGGCAACTTATTCCAGCATTCGATAACCCACTGCTCATAAGTGAACATGAGATCCAGCCTTCTGCTGTACCCTGAGATTTTATATTTGTACGCCCTGGTTATTTTACTCAACCGCTTTAGGGCATTATGCACCTCAGTCTCCCTTAGATTTTTAGTTATACAACTTGTAGTTCGCACCTTCCAACCTGCTCTTCCAATGTGCAACGATTGCATTCATCACCAATCTGTTTCCCCATCCTTGAAACCACACTAGAATTTGTCTTTTTGAAGCGTGGCTCCAGACCTAAATACAATATTCCAAATGCAGTCTAGTATAGAGAGATAATAACGTTCTTCTCCATACTAGCAAAGGTCCTATAAATCATGGACGGGACAGGACACCATTGTGCCTTCTAAGCTGCCTGTTTACACCACAAGGAAAATTTTGTCAGATTGAAATATAACGCCTCAGTGTTTTTTTGTCATTCGTCCTAGCACACGTAATTTCGCGATTTTCCTGAAATGCATAACCTTACATTTAGAAGTATGAAACTTTAGGTATGTTTGGAGCAAAAGTTTTGAGCTATGGTCCAAAACGTTTGCCATGTTTTGGTCCTTATATCCAACCGATCCAAGTTAACAATTCGAGCCAGGGCAAGTTGAAGTTATAACATCTTAATGAATATTAAGATGCTATAACATCCTAATAAGCACTTTAATTAAAATATTTAATTAAGATTCTTTTAGGAAGCTAATAAGCATCTAAATAAATATTAAAGAGGGTTCAAAATGAGGTCCTGGAACTTTCTCCCCCCTTTTCCCATCTGTCCGTTGATTTTCTAACTTCTCAGAGAAGCCTTTCGGGCGCAATATGGCCTAAGTAGCCTTAGCGCCAGAAATAACAATATTAAGCCGTTTTGAGAGACGATTTAAGATACCCGAAGTGACATTTATTAGTTCAATGTCCAATGGAAAAGGGCACAAGGGGCAGGACCTGAACTATAAGGAGGGTGTAGTGTTTCCTCAACAACTGATGCTGTGTACACTTTTACATACAGCCTCAGTTAATAGATTAAATTAATTGAAACACTACTCTGGACATTTCCAAATCACAAACGTGAAGAAATACCATTTGCCCCTAAAAGTTCTTTCAAAATTCGCCATTAATAAAGGGTTTTTAAAAGTGACTCTTTTGAACATTTCTTAAGAATTTTTAAACCTACATTACCTCAGTATTGTTCCTTTTTTTTTTAAATAAAAACGTTTCAACAATAGAAAAATATTTTTAAATCTATACCTCGTGCACAACTTCGTGTAAAAAAAATAATATTTCTTTGCTTTCAGCTTTATGTAGGTGTTGCACTATTTTTATAGCGAAAATATTTTAAATTCAAATTGGCACCATTTAAAATGTACGCATTGATTTCATTTTTATATTTTACGTATTAGATGATAGATGGCAGCACAATTCAATTTACTATAGTTGAAGGGTTCAGCAATTATCTCACGTTGTTGGTCCTTCTCCATTTAGTGCTGATAACCTAATTCAACAATTTTAATTTTCAAAAGCAGTTTAAAGCCTGTTTTTCCGGTAATAGCAGTTCTATTAATTTTTTAGGGCGAACCAGCATTCATGTTTTCGTGGAGGTAGGACCAGATTAAAGTATTTTTTGGCTCTGAGTTCTGTTCTGTTCTCTCAAAATCTTAGACTCACAAAATAGAACGCACACTTGTTCAGGACGCAGCAAAACCTGGGATAAGAAAAAGAGATTTAAAAATAATATACAGTATTTCTCAAAGAACTCAATTATTTCAGAACAATTGCCATCAACTGTGGTGCCCAAGATTTTTGAAAAGATGATTTAACCTGTATTAGCAGAACATTGTTTTAACAACAGGCCACAGTATCTTCATACTATCATTAAACTCAGAGCCATGCACACCAAATGGATTCTTTCGTGAGGATTCAGAAGGCTATAAATATTAGCTTCTAACTCGACGTGATATTTTTTTGAATAAAGGCTATGATAAAGTTGAAATTCAACCCTCATCACGTGTTCCAGAATTATTTCAACACTACAAGAAGCTCTACAAATAATCCAGTCAGTCCTGGACAGCTAATCACAAAGCACCAAAACTCTATGCAGTTCTGTTAATATAAGTGCACTATTAACAGAGTACCACACGGTGGAGTTTTGTCTGCTGTTTTCAGCAAACTCTGGAACTCTTCTGGCATCCGAATCCTATTTCTAGTCGTGCTTATGATTTACAACTCTAAGTTAACTCGTCTTATCCAATACAGGTTCCTACTACCTAGCTTGCCAACCAAAAAAATAAATAACTCAGCAACACAAAACTTACCTAATATCAACTGGACTTCCAGTAAGCAAAACCAAGACTGACCAAAATGTCTTTCACTAGAAAGTGACTTAGTAAAAATAATGTAACATTGACAGCATAACTATTAGAAAAGATACATCTCACACAGATTTAGTTCTGACATGGGATAGAGTCGTAACCTTTAGCCAGAATCTCATCACTGGCAGTTCAAAAAGCGAAGATTATAAAATATTCTTCGCTGTCTGTATCCAGTACCACTTCATGCATGTACCTGATTGCCATCTGCGCCAAAAAACGTATTTAAATAAATTCTTAAGCCTGGAATATTGGCTCCTGAAATGGCTCAACAAGTTCACACGAAATCAATACTCCATATCGAGGGCTGTAACCCCATGGAAACAGCAGACAGCTGCATGCAAAACACTAGCCACCGTTGATCACTGGAGAGTCGAAACACCCGACATAATGGTAGTCATTTAAACGCTCAGGATTGCTGGAAGACGTCAGATCATTTGTTTCAGAAATTGTTTTATATCATCACAGCTTTGTCCATAATACAATCATAGGTTTTCGACGTTTCTAGCTGAAGTTTTTTCGGCAAAAAAAGGGTCCATAAGTACACATCCCTTGAGTGACCGGGGTTCAAGTCCGTGACTGCTAAATACGGTGGTTTCTTGTATTCTTTCAATCTTGTGAACTCCTCTGACCGTGTAGTTGTCCCTGAGTTATAATCAGGGTCAGAAACTTTATTAATTTTTTATTTTTCATGTTGCATGTGGGGGGGTCGACATTTTCTTATTGCATCTTGAGAGCTCCCTGTCTGTTGATTAATGCTGTTCAACAATATTTATTGGTAAACAAATATAACGAATTTGGGATCTTATCTCCATAAGTGCTATTTTATAACTTCGTATGAAGGCGGATTTATCGAAACATGATGGCTTCAGGGCCTCAATGTTTCTGGGGCTCTTTAGAAACGCAGTTATCTCAATTGGTAAAGGTCTTTAGTTCTTAATATTTATATGCGCCCCAGGTAACCAAAACCGGCACTGCCTTGTTCAGAGCCATTTTTGCATACCTCTCTCTTCACAAAATCCGATTAAGATCAAGGTATAGTATGAAGTAGCTCTGTACAATTATTTTACTGGTCC
This sequence comes from Mastigoproctus giganteus, assembly GCF_048544385.1. Taxonomy (NCBI): domain Eukaryota; kingdom Metazoa; phylum Arthropoda; class Arachnida; order Uropygi; family Thelyphonidae; genus Mastigoproctus; species Mastigoproctus giganteus. Next base: position 165,528,353 of record NC_143586.1, on the reverse strand, counting down.
GTGATGGAATAGCTTGAAAATCTGTCTGTCCTCTATATATTTTTAGTTGAGAACTGCTCATTTAGACTACACCCATCCATTAACTACAAAAGTTTGTCTAGTTCTGCCTTGAATTTATTGAGGCTGTCAACTCCTACGACGACAGATGGAAGTGTGTTCCAGCAATCAACCACCCGCTGGCTAAAGGCAAATTTCCGCACTTCAAAATACAAATTATAGCCATCTTACGAAGAGTATATTTTAGGAGACAGAAAATCGCTTTTGCTTATGTTTGAACACTCGTTAATTGGACTGTTCCACAAAGGTAGAGAAGTACATAAATTGGAACGTTTACGTGTGCAAAAAAGAAAAAGAACGGGAAAGAAGGTATAAATCAAAATGAAGGTTAGTTTTCAATGCAAGATTCTTACCCATGTATCTTTGCGACAATGAGTTTGCACTGAAGACTAACTAAAACGAATATCAGAAAGTCATCCGCATGCATACATAATTTGAAAATACAGTACCTGATCCAAATTAGCGTGAAGTCTAAATGGAGGAGGAGGGGGTAGATTGGATACGATTAGAACCACCACAACCTCTAATTTATATACCAAAAAGTGGAACAAGTCGTTAAAGAAAGATTTAAGTCACCAATTAAGATTGCTACCGGTTTTGTTTTTTTAAACACAAAAGACCTAGCAAACACGATTACAAAATTTGCATTAATGCAACCAGATCTATATTCAATAGCAGAACCCAAACTATTTTTTAGAAAGCTAAAAACACAGTGAGTTCCAATTGCTTTACAAGAACTAAATTAGCAGCAATAACAAACATACCCACAACCTACTTCCAAGCTTTCCAATCCAGTCATCACCGAATAATTTGAGGTAGCTCTCAAAGACACCACCCTCAATTGACATTCAGCTTAATTTCAGAAGCCCATCACTCCACAAGAAGCATAAGGCGGGAGATCTATTCGAACTGCAATCTTTTTTCTCACAGTTCTATATTCGTGGTAAGAAAATATGATGAAATAGCTTTGAAAATGATATGCAGTGCGCCTTCCGACTTCCCTTCTTGTTATGCTGAACTTAAGAAAAGGTTGAGATCTGCAAATTGCCAGATACGACACAAAGAAGTCGAAAGACAGAGCTTGGCTGGAACAGGAGCACTGTAAACAGAAATCAAGGCTAGGGTAAACCTTCCAAAAAAAAAAAGTAAAGACTCTGCAACCATTACAGAAATTCGCACCAATCACAAAAGAAAAGTATTCATTTTGGAATTTCATCAATTCCGTTGGTGGATTTCTAGTATTATAGTGAATGATCAGAAGGAAAGAAAGAGGGGAGGGAAAGAAAAGAACCTACAGCAAATATTCATTATCGGGAACCTTTTTGGAGTCGTGATTTCTACAGACAGAAGAGAAGAGGAAGTAATACCACAAGAATAACCTCCTTCGTAAAAAAATTCCAGTCGCCACAAAAACATCCACCTATAAAATATTGAAAGTTCACTACCAATTAAACAAATAAAATCCGGCTACAGAGAAACATATCGATTGAGAACCCATTGCCTCCTCAGCTCACAGATTTAAATTTAAATATTTTCATTTTCTTAAAATTGAACCAATAGAATATTTTTTCATACATTTTGTTTTTATAACGTGTGAAACAGATATCATACTTATGGGAAAACATAACCCGACACTGGACAATCTGTGGGATTCCATATAATATACCATAATAATTAGATATAATTTCGCAAAGGATATACCGTATTTGTCGGCTTATAAGACGCTGCGGCGTCGAAGACGCACCCTAATTTTGGAACGGTAAATTTAAGAAAAAAACTTTTGAAAATAAATTATTGTTAATACAATGGAAATTTAAAATTCAATAAAAATAAAACCCAGTAAAAAACCCAATAACAAAGGTATGGGACTATTACTCTTATTATTTTAGTATTATTCAACTTCAGATTCATTACTGACTTGATCATCATTATCGTCCTCTTCACTAGTATCACTGCCACTTCCATACAATAAATGATCTTCAGTGCCATCCATTGCATTACTTATACCACATTTTTAAAGGACTTGACCACAATTTCAGTCTTAACATCATGCTATGACTTCAGCACCCATTCTCTTGTGCTATTGATTGACGTTTCATCCTTCCCGTGGGCGTCGTACCATGGTTCCCTCAATCGTCCATTTATTCCATTGCTCCCGCATGTTATTCTTGAATGGCTTATTGATGCTGACTTCTAATGGCTGTAACTGGCTCGTCCGAAATTTCATTCTGCTGCTCTGCTCCCGTGTTTTCTTGGCATATTGTACTACTTTGAGCTTAAATCCAATAGTATATAGCTTTCAGAATATGGAAAAAGTACCATAACTCAGCTGACTATAAGATGTACAAGAAAGAGCACGCAACTTTCCTTAAATGTAAACGAAAAGCAATCCGGCAGCTGGTACTCAAGAGAATAAACCGCTCCTAACGTATTACATCCAAATGCAACAAGGATTTCCATATCGATGAGAAGGTATTTCAGGAATGAGTATCTTTCACTTTCAACTTCTCTTCCAACTTATTGACTCCTAATATCCTCGAAATGTGACATTTCCCGAAACAGACTGTGGTATTCGACCAACTGTCCTATAAAGGAATTGTCCATCGACTAACTTCCATAGGCTACATTATTCTAAGAGGGTGTTAAGCTTCTGCATTAACTGTAAACTTAGTTAAGAAAAGGAGAAATTACCTTTATGATGTCTTGATAGTTAATTCAACAACGGAGAGTATAAGCACAGAAGTGTTTACTTCTGTGCTTATACTCTCCTTCTGTGCTCTCTTCTTATACTCTCCGTTGTTGAATTAACTATACAAATAATTTACAAGAATTCTTCACACTCTTAGACAGAATAAATGATCCAATGTACCACGGAATCGGTGGCCCACGGACCCCAAACCCGATCCCAAAATACATCGAATCACCAATCCAAATCTTTGAGTGCACGAAGACAATAAGTTCATACTTTGAAAACAATTTAATTGCTTTGAAACCAATTTAAACAATGAGTCCATCCTTTAAACACTTAAACAAAAAATGTCAAAACATAAAAATCCACTGAAACATTAAGCAATCAAAGGAATTTTGTAACAAACTGCTGTTTTTTATGTTTTAACATTTGTTTTTAAAGTATTTAAAGCATTGACTCATTGTTTAATTTGGTTTCAAAGCATTCAAATTGTTTTAAAGTATGGTCTTATTGTCTTCTCGCACTCAAAGATTTGGGTTGGTGATTTGATGTAATTTTGGGTTTGGGGTCCATTGCTGGCCACCGATTCCTTGGTGCATTGGATCGTTGATTCTGTCTAAAAGTATGACGAATTCATGTAAATTATTTGCATAGTTAATCCAACAACGGACAGTATCAACAAAGAAGTGTTCTACAAGACATCATAGAGGTAATTCCTCCTTTCTTTAACTAATTGATATACAGGCAGGGCTCGCTTAACGCGAATTCGATTAATACGGTTTTCAGTTACCGCGATTTGAAAAAATGATACCACTTTTTACTTTACGCGATGCAAATTTCCAGTTAACGTGATCTTTTATTTCTAAAAGTTGAAATAGATTCGAATCGCGAACTAAATGTCTGACTGCCAATAAACAAGCGTTTGTCCGCTTCCCGCCTCAGTGTTTAATAAACAAGCGTTTGTCCGCTTCCCATCAACTAAGTAGACGTGTTACTTGTTTGTCTCTGTCTCCACCTAATAAAGTCACGTGCAGACGTATTTAAAATTTCTAATTTTCTACCCCTGTTAATTATGGATAAAAGAGTGAAAAACAACGTGATTGTAATAAAAAAAAAACGAAAAGTTATTACTTTAGCTGATAAACTTGAAGTTATTAAAAAACATGAACGTGGTGCAAACCATGCGAAAATCGTGAGAGATCTAGGATACAGTGAGTCTACCGTACGAACTATCTTGAGCCGTAAGGACGAATATAAAGAGAAAGGTAAAGTTTCATCATCTTCTTTTGTCTTACAAAATACCAGAAACAGAACTCTAATAATGATTGAAATGGAAAGTCTTTTATCAATTTGGATAGAAGATTGCAATCAAAAAAGAATTCCATTATCTAAGGACAATATTCAGAGTAAAGCTATTAACCTTTTTACTAAGCTCAAAGAAACAAAATATCAAGGGGAGACTGAAACGTTTGTTGCTAGTTCAGGGTGGTTTGGACGTTTCAAAAATCGAGCACGACTGCATAATGTTAAAGTAACAGGGGAAGCTGCTAGTGCTGATGAAGATGCTGCAGCCAAATTTCCTGCAGAATTGCAAAAAATCATTCAAAATGCTGAATACGACGATCGGCAAATATTTAATGTAGACGAAACGGGCGTATTTTGGAAAAGGATGCCAACTAAAACTTATTTGGCTGCAAATGAAGCATCACAACCTGGGTATAAAGTCTCAAAAGATCGACTAACACTTTTATTAGGAGGTAACGCTGAAGGTGATTTTAAATTGAAGCCCATGCTTGTGTACCGTGCACAAAATCCTAGGGCTTTAAAAGGATACAGCCATCGCGCTCTTCCAGTCATTTTTCGTTCAAATAAAAAAGCATGGATGACCAAAGCCCTATTTGAAGACTGGTTTACGTCTTATTTCTGTCCAACAGTTGAAGCCTATTGCAAGAAAAATAATCTTACTTTTAAAGCTCTGTTGCTTTTAGATAATGCACCTGGACATCCTTCTGCACTTGGTGACTTAAATGAAAATGTGAAAGTTGTTTTTTTACCGGCGAATACGACTTCGTTATTACAACCCATGGACCAGGGGACGATTGCAACTTTCAAGGCTTACTATCTCCGCAGAACCTTTGCACAGGCACTTGAAGCTACAACAGGAGATAATGCAATTTCTGTACCAGAATTTTGGAAAAAATATAACATACGATTGGCCATTGAAAACATTCATGCAGCATGGGAAGAAGTGACAGCCAGCAATATGAGAGCAGTTTGGAAGCATCTTTTACCCTGCGCAAACGGTTTTACTTGCTTCAAAGATGCAGTTCAAAAAGTTATTGAAGACATAACTAATATTGGAAATGACCTTGGTTTCAAAGGCTTGGATGCGGCTAACGTTCAAGAATCACTGAATTCGCATTTAGAACAGCTAAGTGACAATGATCTCCTTCAAATAGAGCAACAGCATGCGCACGAAGAAGCTGAAGAAAAAGAGTGTGAGCCAGATGAAAATGTTACTTCAAAGGAGATAACGGTAAAAGAACTAGGCGAAATCTTTCGTATCGCAGAGAACCTTAAACAAAAGGTAATGGATGTTGATCCTAACATCGAAAGAAGCATGTTATTTCGCCAGGGCCTAGAGAAGCTTGTTGTCGGCTATCGGAAATTGTATGATGAAAAAACGAAAGCCAAAACTGTTCAAACGACTGTGTTCAAATATTTCTGTAGCAAATAGTTTCTCCATTATATATTTTGAACAATAAACATTTAATTCTATAATTTTTATTATCTTTTACATGGCATGCAGTTAAAAAGTTATTTAAAAGGTATTATTTAAAAGTTATTTAAAATTCTTTATGGACGTTCCAGAAGGTCAAGTACCAATTATAATTTTTCCTATTGGTTATGATATTCGATTAACGTGTTTCCGTTTTGCGCGATGCGCTCGCGGGACGAATTAGTCGCGTTAATCGAGGCCAGCCTGTATATCATAGAACGTATTGAACCATTGCAGCTCTGTCAGCTATTAATTAACTATAAACAGATTGCTTTTCATATACTTTTACCGTATCTAAAATAATATCTCCCTGAACTGCAATTTTAGACAAGGAGATCCAATTGAAGTAGAGGTTCCATTCTGCTGGAAGTCCGATATCCCTTCATGCGTATTCAGGTTAAAACCAACTTCCTGGTATTAAAAGTACATAAATAAACAGAAAGGCATCAGCTGCTGAGTTAATGCTTTACTATTTTAATTATAATTTATTATTACTATTTTTATGTAAATCAGTGCAATTTATCTGCTAAATCAGAGGTGAGAAAATTTCCAGCACTATCGTGGGAAAGTAATTTCTCCAGTAACGACTAACCCATCTATCCGATAGCAGCTAAAGATTTATACCCAACGGCACCATCTGTGGAACTATTACTATCATTCATCTGGTTCTGACCTCGAATGATAATCGCCAACCCCCCCTCCCCAAGGCGGTAGAAAGCTTTCCCTGCAGGGTTCGCTGTACACAGTTTCCGGTTTTACCTGTCTCCTGTGGTTGACCTCATCAACTCTGCTGTATGTCACCGATCTCGATCAATTTTTTTATGGGGCAACTTTTCTGGTGTTCATAGCGATCTTCTTTCATGCACTCTCATTTTGCTTTAATGCAAATGAGATCTCAAAGTATGAAAGACAACTTAGCATTTGCTCAAACTATTTTCTGCAAAAGACAAAAATTCTTCGAGTCATTTACAGGATTCGAAGTCGGATTTTTTCCCTGGTGTTGAGAAGGACGATGATTGCTGCACCCGAAAAGAAAGAGTAGAAAAGCAAAAGAAACATCCTAAAATTATTCTGAAGTACGTTGGAAATGGAATTAACTGCAAAACAATTTTGATTTTACTTGTTTTTGTTGTGGATGGTGAAAGTTTTGGCACATGAGGTACAGCGGCCACATTGTGCCTTTAAAGTTATTAATATACGAAGGGTTATCATTTAATTCGCAGATTTTATGTTTACCGCACGAACTTTCTATAACTGTCGCTAGAGGCGTTCTCCCTGATCGCTACTGAGCAAACTCTGTGTGCGCATGTCAGTATTTGTCGAGCTAGTGTTGCCTGAAGAGTTTTTTTTAGCCGCGTGTCACTGACGATCGTTTTGAAGCAAGTATCATGTCGGACAAACAGATTGAACAGCGATATGTGATTCGTTATTGTGTCAGACGGGACTTAAATGCATTGGAAACAGTTCAAGAGATGAATGAAACTTGTGGTAGAGTGTAGAGTGTGTTTAGTGTCAAACGGCACCAGGGGTTTCCCCCCCCCCACTCCGCGTACTATACATTGTGGGTGTGAAACAGAACACTGTCAGTGTCAGAGGTGGTTTAAAAGTGTATGGATTTTTACATGTATAGTGTCGTGTACCGTTGTTCCCCTGGTCATTTAGCCGCTGGGCCCTAATGGGACCCAACTTGTCCACACTCTGCCCGTGGAGGCAGCCCAGGTACACCAGTATTATAGTTATTTACTGTGGCGGATCCTGCCACCTAATTTCCTGAGATTTCAGTGGCTAGGACCTAAAAAAAAAAAAACAACAACAACAAAAAAACACGTTATAGATAGGGGTCAGCCAAAAGGAGTACTATTTATGCGAACTGATGTTATTAAGTTTTTGGGTGTAGGGCCCAATGCAATTTAGAGATGATTCGGACCCTAGTAGTTGTAAGTTAGAGAGAGGGGAGACTGAAGGCTGGGGGGAACGTTGTGTTTATACCATTCAATTTGTGTTCCCATAATTGATTCTCATTTGGAATGCACTCTTTGCTTTTTGGTAGACTGGACACCTTCCGTCGCGTATTGAATGGGCATGTTCCATCTTCTGACTCCTACAATTAGCACAAACTGGTTCTAATGTTTTGTTGGGGCATGCATTATAGCTATGGCCCTTTTCGGCACATGTCTGCTCGGTCTGGGTGCAGGTATGGGAGGTGCGTCCAAACCTGCAGCACTGAAAACACTTTGGCACTGGAATATGCTCCCTGAATCTGTGGCAACCCCAGCCTATGTAAACTCTGTCTTGTCTGGCAATAGACTGCCAGGCAGATGGGACAAGTTCCACAATCCAATTGGTCGTGTGTCCGTCTTCCAGCTTGACTGATATTTGGGGAAAATTAAGTCAGATGGTTCATTGTCTGGGAAGTCCCTCTGAAGGTTACGGAAGTAGATTGCAGTGATTGCAGCAGTGTCAAGATCCTTTGACACATCATAAATCCGAATAGAGGGTTCTCTGTTTCTTGGGGTTTCCGCTAGTAGCCCTAAGCTAGGTATCTTAGAGTTGTTTAGTATATTGTTTGCCTCCTCATACTTCTGTCTCTATTATCACGCCGGTGTTGTGCGTTTTCCTAATAGATTTAATTCTTGTGGTTTTGAACTCCTCAATCAGCGAAGTGACAACTGTGCTCTTTAATTCCTCACTGTTTCCGTGGCATCCAGTGTGGCTGGCTTATTCACCGGACTTAGCTCCGTGTGATTTCTTTCTGTTTCCATGTCTGAAGAAAGCTCTGAAAGGCAAGCGTTTTGTGTCCAACACAACGATGCTAACCACAACGGAATCACTTCGCAGTCTTTCGATAGATGGCTTTCAAGAAGCATTTAATGAGTGGGTACGACGGTGGCAAAAGTGTGTAATCTATTCATTAGAGTCACCCAGAAAGTTATTCCATCTACCCATGTGTATTGTGTCTGTAAATTGCATGTGTTCTCTGTTTTGAATCCCTGGAAAATTTGAATCCCCGGGTTTGAATCCCTGGAAAAAATCTTGCTATCTATGCCTCAGACCGACTTACTCAGCCACGGAGTGAAAAAAAAGCCCATTAAAGTTCCTCACCTCATCGACGGGATTCGCACCCGGGTCTTTCGAGCAGACTGGAGAAAGTGTGTAAAGTTCAAGGGAGAATATTTCGACAAGGAGAAATCCACAGAAGATTCAGATGATGACAATTAAGATAAGATCTTGCACCAGTCAGCCAATTAAATGATCAGCCCTCGTAAAAGTTTCAAGTTTGTAAGCTTTTAGAGGTGAGAGAATATTCTTATCTTCTTTAGGAAGGAGAAGAATTCATCTAGGTTGCTTCATTTCCCAAGATGTTTTTGTTGTTCATTTTGTTGTCAAAGATGCTCATTGTTTTTCACTGTATTGTTTCGGTATGTTTTGCTGTGAGAACATTATGACAGTGAGTACACTTTGGAGAGCCTTCGCTTCTGAGAAGGTAAAGATGAGTTATATGAAAGTGTCCAATGTGCTCTTGCAATCCAAGAACCACTTCTTATCTTGCTTTCCTGGTGCTGGAAGTCCATAAGGATGGCTAGGGCTTATACGAGTACGCCCGGCGCTAATGGGTTAACATAGTTTATTGTTGCTATGTGCTTGCCATATACGAGGTACATTCAAAAAGTCCCAGGAATTTTACTATTAAGGTTTATTGAGTGAGCAGTTGGGCTAATTATCATTAAACTACCTTCCTTCCACACACACACACACACACACACACACACACACACACACACACACACAGACCATCGGTATGACTCAGATTTTTTTTGCAGCAAAGAACTGCTGACACCACCGTGTGACTGGGCGCATTGTCATGTGCAGGATCCGGCCATCCTTCCATTTTTGAGGTCATGTTCGCCTCACATTCTCACGCAAACGTGTTGAAACTTCAAAGTAGTAAGCAACAGTAATGCTCTGAAAAGTAATGATCGAAAAAAACGATCAGCATGACTTTGACTTTGGATTTTGTTGCACGAAACTTGGGCCCGGCCGCGAGGACATTTTTGCCATTTGGATGATTCCACCTTGGTCTTGGGATCATAGACGAAAACCCAACTCTCATCTCCAATGACCGCTTTTCTTAGGAAGCTGGGACCCTGTGTAGATTTTTCGAACAAATCATTTGCTATGGCTTTCTTGCAGATGATTTCTTGTCGATCGTCCTACAGCAAGTACTTGCAGAGTTTGCGTACAACAAACTCTGCAAGCACACGCGACTCATCCCTAAATCTTGCGTGTGTACTCAGCCTACAGACAATCCAACTTCATGAACAATTTCAATAACAATAATTCACCTATCATTTCGCACGAATTCCTTCACTTTCATTACGTCGAAGGGCGTCGACGGCGAGATTTAATTTTCCAGTGTTTCTTGTCCGTTTTTAAACTGATTAAACAACTCCTAAACTGCCATTTTCTTCAAAGCATCATCTCTATAAACTTTCTGTAATTCCTGCAGCGTCTCTACAGAATTTTTCCAAGTTAAGGAAGAACTTGATGCTAGCACACTGTTCAAACTGCGATATTTCGCAATCAATCAGCTGACACACGAGTGAAGTGGTCGAGAGCCAGTCCTCACCTGGCGTGCATAAGCACCAAGGTGAAACTCCCACGAATCTCACGGCCGTAGCGCAAACCATATAAATACCAGCGTGCGATTCCAGGGACTTTTTGAATGTACTTTGATCGTTGATAAAGATGGTGAATAAAAGAGGCCCAAGAGATGATCCCTGTGGTACTCCTCTCGAATGGAAAAAATTCCCTTGAGTCTTCCTGTCCGATGATCACCCTATGTTTTCGATATGAAATATAGCTCATCAACCAGGGTAGTAAAGGGTTGTATTCCATAGTGGCTTAGTTTTATTGCAAGCTGATTGTGCGGGACACTGTCAAAAACCTTAGTAAGATCTGTATAGATCATATAAACCTGTCCTCCGCGATCGACGGTGTCTAGAACCTGCTGCCAGATAGTGAGAAAATTAGTGGTAGTTGATCGGTCCTGGTGAAGCCATATTGGCAGTCGCAGATGAAGTGATGAAAATATTCCATTAATCGGTTGTGAATGACAGTGTCCAGAATTTTTGCCAGCAAGTTCAGAAGGCAGATGGGATATAAATATAACCAAGGGGCGAATGTATGGCTACTGTCTTTTGTTTTAACAGATGAGCCATTGCAGTGATTATATTGATTGTGGTTGTCTTTCTATATATGACATATCTTGAGAATGAAATGATATTGGTAGGCCGTCTGCAGAAAGATGTTTGCACTGATTTCGGTAGGTCATTAGTTAGTTGATTAAATCTGAGAGCAAGAAGAGTGGAACTTCGTATCCATCCCTGTGATACTCCTTATTGTGTACAATGCTTGGAGAGCATGTGGATAACATACTTGGAAGGATCGATGTTGTAGAAAGTTTTGAACAAAGAGAAGGCTGCATCGAAGTCCTAGCTCATAAAGGTCCTGAAGGATTCCATAACGCCAAGTAGTATCAAATACTTTTTCCATATCCAAACTCACCACAGCCATACATTGTTTCTTAATTAATGTGGATATTCATTATAGATATTAGATTCTACTTTGACCATGAGGTCAAAAAAGGATCTGTGCTTGCGAAAGCCAGATCGATGTTGCATATGACGTCACTTCCTTCCAACAAATGTCCTGTTGTGTGCGTTTTCCATATCTTCAAATTTTGAAATTTGAAGATATGGTAACCCTAACACATGCATAGCGGAAAGATTGAGTAGGAATTGGTAGGAAAGAAAAAAATACGTTGGCACACAGAAAGGATGAGAAAAGTAAATTATGAAGTTGGGTCACTAGATGTTTATGGAAGTCTTTTGAGGTCTGTATTGTGTTAGCACCATAGACTGAGTGAAAATGCATTGAGAGTGGAAAGGCTGATTGATGATAATGGTTCTCACAGGATAAAAGTAGTGAAAGTAACTGAAGAAGAGAATCGTATTATTATTTCTTTTTACGGAATGCTGTTCAAACTTATACAATTCAAGATGGGAGGGGAATAAATGAAGGTGACGAAGATTTCTTTTTCGTGAAGAAGTAAGGAAAGTAAATGAAGGCCATTGATGTATGTATTACGCTAAACCACGAATGAGTTGAGAATCGGAAGCAAGAAAAATGTTAGAAACACCAAAGGACTAGATTGGCCCAATTTGGTCGTTTGGAGCTTTTGTTTCTGTATAATGGCAAGATTATAATTTGAAGAAGCGGAGGAGAAAACATCCGCGAAACGTATGACTATTAGATTCTGTTATTTATAAATACATTCTAAACTATATACAAGCTTTTATTTCAAGTATTTTAATGAAGATAACCCATGCAGCATGCTGTTGAAATATTATATTAAACTATAATATTTTCTCAGGTAACGCGTACTTCCTAGTTCTCACCAAGGCTCCACACTACATCCAAAGTTTGATGCAGACCCAGTAGCGAGTAGTGACCACAATGGCCTAAAAGTTGTAGTGTCCAAAGAGATTTCTTTGTGGAAAAAGGAGGAGTTTCAGGAGAGGGGATTATAATGAACTCAGTGAATATTTCTAGGCTCTATTAACTCGAGAGACAACTATAAGCTGCTGGATACGAGTTCATTATGGAAAGTATTCGAGGTATTTATCCTGGAAGTTACCAATGCATCTGTTTCAGTGCAGAAGTTTCGTAGAAGGAAGATGCCCAGATGGATGAATTAGTTAAGGCTCAACAAAAGAAGTAAGCGTGGAAGAAATACTGATACTGATCAAGAAATACTGATTTATATAAATATTATTATAAGCGTATTTGCAAAATACGCTTATAAGATTATAAGCAAAACCACTATGGGATAGGATAGAGAAACCCGAGCACAAGAAATCACTAAAAAGGGAGAAAAAAATGGAAACAGAGTTCTTTTCGTAAGTGAATACAAAAAGGAAGAGAGTGAATCAGGTTAGTGAATCAGTGAATAAAAAGTCAAAGAAAGCCCAGCAGAAGCAGCAGGCGAGTTGAAACGATCAACTTTGCAAAGATCTTCACAGTGGAAAGACCATTCGAACCACTATGGATCAGTAAAAAGGAGTTAGAATGCTGTAAATTAAATGATATATCAATCTCGAAGAAGAGTACATGAGGAGAGCTACTGAAGCTGAGTCAGGGTAAGGTTCCTGGAGTGGATGGTAAGAAGGGTAACCAGATTGGTGATGGGTGCTAGTCGATGTTTATATGAAGTTTACTTTCAGGCTGCGTGTTTCAGATAATCAGCATGATCTAAAGCATTACCTGCCACTGTGGTCGAGGTTGATCATTTAGTTGAGTTCGAAGCAGAATTAGACAGGCACGTTTTTACGACGGGGAAGGTATGGATGGTATTTTTTTTGGAAGATGCAGGAATAGCCTCCTTGAATCATTTAATCGTCATAATACTAAAAATAAAACATTCCTGCACAATTTAAAATGCATCATAACATGAACACATAAATAAATAAAAAAGTGGATATTGTTTTTTAAAAAAAGAGGGCTGAATTTGCCATAATTGGTTCTAAATTTATAATATCACTGAATTAAAAGAAAATATACCAAGAAAAATCGGTGTGATGAATGGCATTATCTCGTATCATGGTGAATTTTTGGTAAGACCTGCATAAGTATTGATAATAATTAAAATTGCATTTGCAACGATGTTCATAAATCTTTTTTTTTTTCAATTAAGTTACGATATTTCAATTGATATTGCAAAATAAAAATCAATATATTCGTGTGCCCAACTTTGTACAGGATTCGATCCAGATTGCTTTGTTCTACAGAGGCAGTGGTGATAGTTACGTGTACGTTACGTTTGCTATTTTGTGAACTCTTCTGACTGAGTTAAATAGGCTGTATGAATATTTAGACGCTAGATGGCGGCACTGTACAGTGATAGCTATGCGGAAGCACTCGATGATCGAAAGCTAGCGCATAATGCAGCCATGAATTTCGTCTGCATACACACGAAATAAAGGGCATACATATATTTGGTCTAAAAACCGGAGAATTTCGTTTTCAGAAATATAAAAAGTGGAATGCACTTAATTCTTCTGTAATCCCCACTACAAAACTAGAAGTTTATCAAGAATATATTATGGTTCCGGTCTGCTAACGTGAACTGTAATTTTTGCTTGGTGCCAGTAATTCAATGTTAATTGTGATGTTAATATATGAGGAATGTTCCAAAAGTAAGGTAGCACGCAGTAAATGAGTGGAAGTGTTTCACCTGCAATCGTTAAAGAGGTATTATTATTTGCTTGAACAGTAAAAAGAATGGGCTTGGTCTGCGCATGTGCTGTCCAAACCAAAATGGTGGCGAGAATGGAGAGTCAGACAAATAGAGGTGAGAAAAGTCTTTCTATAGGAAAATGATAATGCCAACTAAAAATTCATCAGTAGCTTATTGCTGTGAATGGGGAGCGGGCCCTAATGAGCGGGAAACAAATTTCTGTCTGGTGCACTGCTTTCTAGAGTGGACTTGTTGATTTGAATGATCAATTACGGTGGGAAATACTAAGTTCGTCCACGTTTGTCGTCTTGATATTTGAGAGGGCCGACGTCTGAAAGTTCAACAAATTGAAGCCATCCATGACACGCTTGGATACGGGAGGAATCATCAGAATGGGTTCAAGCGAATGACTGGGCAACACACAAAATCATGCATATTGGACTCTGTTTAGATTTCTCCAGTTCGAGACGACCAATGGAGCTTTCTTGACAAAATCATAGTTCATCAACAGTCCATCAACGAAAATCATGACAGCAGTCTCTGGGATGCAAAAGGCATCCATTCTTCCAAGGGATGAAACTGTCAATGGCCCGTTACTCGGAACATTGAATACCGCTGAACCCAGCAATGGATTCAGCAGTATGAGGTGTTTCACCATTCCAAACGCACTCTGTTCCTATTTGACACCCTCAGACTTTCATCTCTTTGTCTTCCCCACAGCCCAACAGCATTTATTGAGCCTGCAGTTTGAGAATAATAACGTTATTGCAGCGGAGACGACCTGGTTTACAACTGCCTGACCGGAATTTCTTTGTGAATGGCTTCGGTACACTGGTTTCCAACTGTGACAAGTGTCTGAACAGAGGTAATGATTATGTAGAAAAGTAGCGTTACGATTTCTGAGTGTGTATGGAAACAGTTTAATCTGTGTGGTAATAAATGCTGTGTCACAATGACCTCGTATACCTTACTTTTGGAGGATCTTTCGCATTACACAACCAGAACCGCACCTAAACAAAAAGCCAATTGAGGCAAAATGCGATATGACAGGGAGGTGAGCATGAAGGCCATTTTGCGTGGGCCTCGAGCTCAAAAGAGGCCTCAAATATTTTTTTAAAATAGTTATTTCTCAACAGTCAGTGCATTTGAACAGAAAAAGAGTGGAACTTTTAAATAAAAATTAATCATATTATTCGATTAATTTTTTTGAGTCCCATTTCGCTTTCATTGCTTCATTTTTTTTTTTAAATTATGGCCAGGAGCCTCAAAAGTTGGACGTGATCGGGCCTCTCTGGACCTCTGTGCCTACTTGAACACGACACCCCATATACAGTATATGTTATTTATGAGACGAGATAGGGATATGACATCCCCTTAAACATGGCGTCCTTAAAGTGGTGCATGAACGCTGCGCTGCCCCTTATATCTGTTCTTCAGCGAGTGTTTGATCAAAAAAAAAAAAAAAAAATTCATAACATAAACATAGTTTGGGAAACGCTATTTGCCTTTCTGAACTAAGATGAAGGTCGGATGAAGCTGGAAATGCCCGTTCTGATTTTAAGAAGCTTATTTGATGATAAAAGAACAAAGTTACAGACCACAGTTAAAAGGATCTTCAAAAATAATGGAAATTTATAAATTACTAGTATGATAGCATTAAAACACAGCCAGACATCTAAAGACCTCATATGTTTAAAGAACTCAGTTCGAGATGTCTAAAGATGTCATGAAATGCATGGTTGACAAATGCAGGGTGGTATTCAGATGTCCTTTAAAAGATAACAAATATTGCCTTAAGATTAGAAGTCATGTTTATAAAGTCTTTTTGAGAACTAATTGTAGGGAGAATTTTTTAGTTTCAGAAGTCTGATCCTGAATGATGAATGTAGACATTTGTTTTTTTTTTCAGATAAGTGAAAATACCAGCACGAAAGAATTAGAACCATATGAAAAGTTTCCATATAGAACTTTTCATATATAGAAATTTTTCATTGCAAATGTGATGGTCAAATAATTTACAACTGGAAGTAAAGTTTAATGGGACAGCTTATAGGTTAGTATTCAGAGTTTCACAAACGCTGAATACTAAAGAGTGGTTGATTGAATGATGCCTTTCAACAGTACGTACTGCCCTAGGTGCTTTCAAGAAAGGGGAATAGTACTTCTGAGGGTTTAGATCTAGATCATTAAGGGCATCGAAATCCAGCACGGCCCCACGGGCAAACAGACTCACCGTGTTATTTCCAAAATCAACCTAGTCTAGCCCTTCAATGGTGGCCTTACGTATCTGCCTATAGCACCTTGGTTGGGAGAGACGAAGTGAATGAAGTAGTATACAAGATGTTTTGTGGGCCATTCTATCAGAGATCTTTGTTAAGGAATTCTGCAGCATAAATAATTTTTAATGCAATCAATAGAGTTTTCTTATGAATGAAGTAACGTTGACTAACTTAAAATCGTGGAGATGAGTAACGTTTTTTTTTTGGAGAGAAAGAGAAATATTTTAAGATGAAGAGGACAGTACGAGGCATCTGAGGCATATTGTTTCTAGAATATGGGGAGAGAGAATATCACCTGGACTTGGACCAGAGGAGTAATCACTAGTTAGTCTAGTAAGTGTCTAGTATCTCAAAATTTTTAAACTGTATCTTGTATTGTGATTTACTTTAAACTATCATCTGCGGAGCTTTGTGCAAAGGATCATTGTCTTGATTTCGATGGTAAACTAATAAGGAACTTTGCTGTTTTGGTTTTCGTTGATTGTAATATATCCATTAAAGACTGTTGAGATGATCCATATCTGACAATCAATAATATAAGTGATATCGCTTAACTCTTCATGGGAGTGCCAACCGACCTACAAGGATAAGAAAAAGAAGTTACCAAGCAGCATTCCAAAACTGAGTTTTGGGCAGTTGATTGAATAACTTTTACCAATGTTTCGTTATCATTTGTACTCAGATGGATTAAGTAAACTGATTAACAGAGCCCTAAACTGACTAACAGAGTAATAAAGGAGGCACTAATACAGTTTTCATCTCCTTTCACAATCCTCTTGCATCGCATACTTTGGAAACAACTATTTTTGAATGACTGTGCATGGCATTAAAATTAGTAGAGGCAAACGATGTAAGAAAGCAAGCTTATACAGAATCAGCCCCCCCCCCCAAAAAAAACCCTTCCCATTTCATCCAGCCATTCACTCCAAATGCTTGTATAGTTCTGCCTTGAATTTATTTAAGCTGTCAACTCCCACAACGACAAATGGAAGTTTCATTCTAGCAATAAACCACCCGCTAAAGGCAAATTTCTGCATATCTATTCTACAACTGTCTTTCCTCTATTTGAATCTATGCCCCCTCAGGTTCTTAATTTGAGCAAGAGGAAGAATCCTATCAGCTTGCTCAACCCATTTCAAGGCCTTATAAACCTCAATCAGATAACCTCGCAGGTGTCTAGTCTCCAGACGCTGCAATTTGCAGTACTTAAACCTATCTTGGGTAACAGCAACCCTTTGTTCCACTCATCACTCTCGTTGCCCTTCTCTGTACTCGTTCCAGCAGCTCTACATCTTTCCTAAAACGAGACCTCCAGACCTGTATGCAGTATTGAAGGTGTGGCCTGACCATTGCTTTATACAAGGGGATAATCACCTCCTTATCCCTGCTAGCCAAATTCCTGTATAGCAAACATCCTTCTCCACCTCACGTTGATAATTCACTGAAGAAACTAGCAGCAGGGGTGGTATTACAAATAATCGACACCTATTAAAATGAATCTATTTATTATTTATCTGAAAATTGGGATTACTTCCATGGAGTCTAATCCATGCAATCTGCATGGATTAGACTCCATGGAAGTCTGTTTCCTTCCTTCACAAACTCCAAGCGTGTGTCAATTAATAAATTTTATTGGGAGAGAAATGCTAATGTGGTGTAAAGCGGGGAGAGGAAGAGGAAAGAAATGGGAAAGCATAAACCATTCAACCTTCGTGCCATACGATGTCCTTTTACTTTGCGGTCCCGTTGTATTTGTGCTGCCAAGCATATCCACATATCACCTTACCATACGATATCAAACTTCCGGAGGGAAGGGAAAGTTGTTACAGAGATGTAGGGGTTAGTTACAGGAACTGTTCTACTGTTTCTTCCCAGAGTTTTAACTACCACACACGACTGTTATTTTTAACATTTCTCACCAATAAACACGGCAATACATTTTCCTGCAGTCAGTGGCCAGAACTAATGGTACAGGTTCCGAGTTATTAAATGTTCGATGGCCATACAAGTTTGACATATTTTCGTCCCTAAATTAGCATCAGATGCCCTTGAAAAGACGAAATAATTAACTTGTACTGTATACATGTACACGACGCTAAGTACTAAGTCAAGTTCCATACTGGTTCCGCACCAGTCGACTAAATTGAGTCCTCCTATTTCTAATTTTCATAAATGAATGGATGAAAATCACCTGATCTGTTTATTCACAATCACTAGTGTACTCTTCGAACAACTACCGACTAGGAGGTATTATATATAAAAAAAATTTCAGATAATTTTCATCCAATCAAGGAAGATAAGAAATAGAAACAGAAATTGCCCCAAAACTGATCCCTGGGACACGGGACTCCACTTGCTACACTGGTCCACCCGGAAGTATGTCCTGTCTGATTCACTTTCTTCATTTTTGTATTCATGTACGAAAAGAACTCTTTATCTCCATTTTTAGCTCTTTTTGTTTTGTTTCCTGTATTCAGCTTTCTCCTGTCCTATCAGTGGTTTTGTTACATATGCGCTTACAATACTCATAAAAATCAGAATCTCGATAGTCTAACTATCCCATGTCATTTTTCTTTTGTTCCATTAAACTCTTAGGCTCTCTGGTCATCCACTTGAGCATCCTTTGCGAATCTTCCCAGCTATAAATATTTGTACTTCATGATTCATTTATTTCGAAAAATGCTCATTCGTAGTATTCGTATCGATTTAAATTTCTGATCCTGAAAATGAGAGTATTCAACAGCATCTGAAACTTAATCATAGATTATTGTGTTAGAACCGTGTGCAGATTTTTAAGCTCAAAGTTGGTGTAGCCAAGGCGAACTATGAGCGGAAAATGGAACGTCTTTGGAATCAAAACCTAGCAGGAAACAATCTTTCAGGAGAAGAACCGAACGTGCAGTTCTGCATGGACTCATTAATGCGTATGGCCCATAAATTTATGGTAGAGCCCCGAGTACAGCTGCGTTGAGAAAATTTATCGAGTTTCTTCTCCTTTAAATTCTTTTATCTGAGATGTACTACCATCCATCATTGTAAAAATGTAGGATGCAGGTGGTCAAAGCAGAGCCCAAGCAAAACTTTTGTATTTAAACTGTTAATATTTTATCATTAACGAAGGAGGAAAATACAGGAAAGAATTTCCTTGATTGCATATTTCTGATTTTAAAATTGCTTCTCTCCCTTTAATGTTACAGCTAATAAAATTGTAGGTATGCTATGAAAATATATCTTGTAGGATGGTTTTTTGGCAGGTGCACAATGTTTTCTTCTTTGCATTCATACGCCATTTTAACACTAAACTGTACTCCCCGTCCCCATCACCCTTCGAGGTTCATAGCTGAGGATAACCTTTTTGCAAATGCCTCAGTGTGTGCCTACAGAATGGGCGGTGAATCCCGGACTGCGCCTTTTGAGAATTATAAATGGTATTCTCTAAAACGATATAAGTATAAAGAGCATGTGATGGTCGTTGAAGTCCTAAATTTTTCGGATTATTCTTCCTTCAATTTTAATATTTATTTTGACTTACCAGGAAGAAGCCCTGTATTATTATTGTCTGACAATAATATTCAGGCCAGGACATATCTAAAGGCACTTTAGAGGTCTCTAGTGTAGGGCAGGGGGAGGGAGAACAATACGGGAAATCGTTCCATTATGAAATGACTGATTCGAAAACGTGTTTTCTTATTAAGTTCTT
The DNA here is from genome assembly GCF_048544385.1 of Mastigoproctus giganteus. Classification (NCBI taxonomy): domain Eukaryota; kingdom Metazoa; phylum Arthropoda; class Arachnida; order Uropygi; family Thelyphonidae; genus Mastigoproctus; species Mastigoproctus giganteus. The sequence continues at coordinate 165,508,553 of NC_143586.1, read as the reverse complement.
GAGATTTTCTGTACCCGCTACCAACTTTTTCACAGAAGCCTTCCTTCGGTTTGTGCATTCCAGGGGTTGTTTTGTGGTTCTGTTCTTTCTATTTTACATAATCATTATAAGTTGCCGTCCCACCTGGGGTTAGCGATCAGCATCTGTTGTAAACATCATGAAATAATTGTTCCACAGTTTTGCCTGTCCATTCCTTCAAATTATCTTTCTCTCACCATTGATTCTTCCACTCAATGATTTGTGGCACTACATATTCTTCTTGATGTCTCATAATGTCACCAAAAAAAGAAGTTTTTCATTTCTTGCTTAGCGACAGCAATTTCCTTTCTCTGCTGACTGATCCCAACGCTTCCACGCTTTAGCTGTCCATGGAATACGTAATATTCTTCTATACACGTGCATCTCGAACGCCTCCAATTTCTTAATTTGTTGCTTTCTTTAATGCATTCCAGGGGATTGTTTTGTGGTTCTGTTTACACTTAAGTGTAAAATAGAAAGAACGATTGTGTCCATCACTGCTGATGACACGCTGTCGTCTCATCAGCAGAATCCATTAATTCGATTATATTGGAATTCTGATTGGAATTTTCTTCTGAGGAACTTCTTTGAATGTTTAAAGCGAACTTTGCGCGGTTTCTTGGAAATACTAGCGTTCATTTTGGCCTTGAATGCAGGCGCAACAGAACCTACACTAAAACTGATATTTTTTGTTGTTGTTGTTGTTGTTGTTTGGTGGACATTAAAAATTGAACTTCATTCACTGAATTCCGTGTCGCAAAAAAACACAATTGGCACGGTTTATCGGACGATCTCAAAGAAAAACACGCAATTCTCGTTGACCGATTAACAAGCGTTATTCTTCTTCGGCGTCGGGAAGCCTGGAACTAGGTGGGGTTAATATGCCTTCGTAATTACATCCTAAAGACGGTGAAGGTCAAGACTGAGGCACGCGTCGAATTTATCAGGTGCAACGCAGGAAAAGGTTATGGTGATCTACAAACCGTGACATGTGGTGAAGAGCTTAGACTATCATGAGTGAGTAGACTGAACTTATTAATGCCCCATGGGAGGAACTGCAGGTGAGCATGGAGCATTACTTGGCCTACTTTATTATCGGTGTGTCTCCAGGGTTTCGTCAACCTGTACTCACATTCATTGTATTTTTTCTTTTCTTTTTTTAAAGATGTGTGTGGAGGGAGGGAAGGTATTCGAGCGGACGTTCACTGTATTCAACGGATGCCAATTTTCGCACTTCCTCCGGCAAGCCTACTTCCATAAATTAACCTTTGGTGCAAACTGCAGTGTGCTTCCGCTTTGGCAAGATCAAGAAACCTTACGGCCATACAGTGAACTCAGGACTGTATGACTAGGGCGCGCACGCAGATAATAAAATGTAGTTGTTGCTGTTCTTGAGAAAAGTTTATTTGCTAGAACACGTGCGTTAAATGTGTTTTTGTAAGTCTATCTATTATGTTTACCTTCTTTCTGGGAACTCTGCATGGCTCTTTTCATTTCTTCGATGGGACGACGATAAATAGTGCAATCCAAGGAAATTTAGATAATTGGAATTCTGAAGGATACACAACACGGTTTTGTTAAGGGCAAATCATATTTAACTAACCTGGTTAGCTATTTTTACACGGTTACTCATGAACTGGATATAAAAAATAATTTCGAAATTGTTTATTTGGATTTTAGCAAATTTAAATTCAGTCCCTCACGAGAGGTTCCTGAATAAGCTGGAATCGTGGGTTGGATTCTAAGATGGATGGCAATTTGGCTGCAGGATAGGAGGCAGAGTGTTGTTGTGGTTAATGGGTATTCATTAATGAAATTTTTGATTTTTATAAATGATGTCGATGAAGGGATAGAGGTCGTAATGTCAAATGACAGTGAACATCGGGAGAGGGTTCATAATTGGTACTAAGCAGCGTTTCTTAAGGATGACATGGACAGGTTTCAAGGATGGTCAAAGACTGCACTTGGAATACATACCGTGTTCAAGTTTGGTGACCATGCCTGGAAGAAAAACGCATCGAGCTTCTTGGAAGGGTTCAAAGGGTGAGATTGTCAAAGGGCATCCATATGAAGAAAGACTTCGAATGCGTAGGCTGCAGAACTTAGCAACCAGGCACCTTAGAAAGGGGGCACTAATTGAGGTCGATAATGCTCTTGGAGGGTACAATGAAGGAAGGCGAAATTTTCACTATCATAAATGATTCCAGAACTAGGGCCATGATTTGAAATTACGGGGGAAGGGTTTCAACTGGACTGGAGGAAATTTTCTTTCAGTTAGCGGGTTGTTAATTACTAAGGGTTCACGTTAGCCCCTTGTCTTGTGTAAAGATCATCTCTTCGCTCAAAAACTTTTTAACCTTTATTGCACAATCGTAACCTTAGTTGCTTGTATCATTTCTTCGTAAAGTGATACTCCCCCCTCCCATCAGAAAACAGGAAGGCGGGATGCCATTCTATTATAACTTCACATGATGTTAAGCGTTTTAAAAGGGGTTAATGTGACATTTTCCGAATAGCCTGCTAACCAATAGAATGTAGGAAAAGAAAGAGCGGTGTCTCACTGTGGAGTCCTACGAAGGCCCCACTTACGAACTAGTAGATACGCACACGTACACTCCAGCCTAAAAGTTTCATTTTTCTCAATTTTCAAAGTTTTTATTAAAATAGGACCAACTTGTTTACCAATTTTTATTAAAATATTTTCTACCATGTATAAAAATCAAAAACACTTAAAAATAGTATTTAAGAAATTTCTAGAATATTCAAGAATATTTCACGATGCAGAAGACTCCTGAATGTGGTAGAACATTGTAGAAGATTCCTGAAGTTGTAGATGATATTCTAGAAAGTGGGAGTATTATTTCAATATTATCGAAGATTGCAAATGAAATTTGAAATTTTTGGATACAATCGAAGAAAAATGGTGCCACATTGTTTAGTCAAGCACTGAGGTGTTTCCATCATGATTTGGGGTACGTGACATCGTCAGAATTGAAGGAATTTTAAGAAAAAACATTATAAAATATTCTTGAATATAATGCAATATTCTCCTGACTTTGATTTTCCTGTTTTTGTGCAAGAAATTTTATATTACAACGAGACAATGACCCGAAGCAAAGCTTTAAGCTGTGGAAGGACTTTCTAGCAACTAAATAACAGGAGGGGGGGGCTACAAATTATGTAAATCTAAGCATAGGCTCTGGCCACCCCCTATATTTAAATTCAACACAGCTTTTATGGGATCATTTAAACCATCAAGTACATGAAGTCTGCCCATATTAACAAAAATTTATGGGGAACCTTACAGACCGTTTGGAATAATATTAGTCAAGATTATTATTAAGACTATTATAGACACCATTGTAAAATTAATTGCCAGAATTTCACATCTGTGCCTTGCACAGATGTGAAATTTAATTAAATCACATGGAGGATATTTTGAAGAAAAATCTGTATAGTTGTTAATTTTTTGCTGTAAATTTTCAATGCTTAATAAGAAAATCTTAAATACTTTGTATTGTGTTGTGTATATTACACCTTACATGTCATAGCTAATTTAAAAAAAAAATTGTTAAACGCTGTAATTCGAAACTTTTAGGCGGTAGTGCAAGTGGGACGTCACAGTTACCTAAGCACTAATCCAAACATCCAGCAGGTCTTGGCCCTGTCCCAAGACCAAAGGGAAAGGCACCTGTCAGAGTAACTGATCGCAGCAAGCAAGCTCACCAGCCGATTGATCACGATCGAGCCAAGTCAGTATCTTTGACCATTGTTGAAGCAGGAGTCGAAGTGCCTTATTAAGGCCTACTAGCCCTTCAGCCATCAGGCTTTCCTTTCTGATAAGTCCATGATAAGTTGCAGCGTACGGCAAACATGTCAGATTATATAGATGGTGGCTATAAAATATATAAATCCAGTGGGAAATTAGAGGAAATTAGTGAATTAGAAGTTTCTCTTTTTGAGAATCTTTGCATTAATGAAGGTATCTTAGGGCTGGCATGTGGACTTTGGATTATAGTTATACAAGTATTAATACATTGCTTCATCACGACGTGCAGGTGCTCACAACGCGGGGTTATCATATGACAAATTAAATAATATTCAAGTTGTCATAAAGCAAAAGCATGATTATATGTGAATGGAACCGAGTTGGCACCACCTCTATGGTTATGTGCACACCATGTTTTTCACTCATGGGGGGCGAATGACAGAGTGTTTGATGCATTGTATTCTCTTGAAAACAACACGTACATTCCGACCCAGGAATAAATGCTTCTCTTGATAAAACGACACGAAGATGCCTTGGATGTAATGATCGGTGTCCGTTGTTTTGGTGTAGTCATCACTTTATTTTGACCTTGGGGAAAATGTGAGAGGAGAACTCTCTCCTTGCCTGGTGAACCATCAAAGCATATTCGTAGACCATTACGTTATTGGGGTTCCTGCTTCGTCGTACAACGCTATCTTATTATGGACAATAGTTCCGGTTAAGATTACGGTAGCTCCTTGAGTAGGCACTATCATTAATCGTAGCTGAAAGAAAAGTGAAGGATATTTACTGGTCAAGGTCCAGTGCTGCAAAACAAAGCAAAGGAGGAAGTTTGCTTAATACAGAAGAAAGTGCTTCGAAATATACATTATAACGCGTTCCTGGAAAATCTTAATGAAGGCACTAATCGGATATCTCTTAGGACAAAATAAGAAAATAATTTCTATCCTTCTGTTTAATTCCGAAGAGAGTGCCAAAACATTTAATATATTCCACTTCAACAGTGTATTCCATCATAATCTCGTGGTTGAGCACTTCATTTTCTTAACGCCGATAAGTACTGTGTAAAGACGGAGCATCATGATTCTAACATGCTGGTCAAAGGTTATGTCAGGATGTACTGAAACTTAAAATTTTCATAACAATTCCGGGATCATAACACAAATGCAAAAACGAAACGGAAGTATCCACAAGCTAAAGTAGTGCGCAGCTATTATGGAATTTGATCGATGAAGAGTTGTGCTTAGATAGAAGCTAGGCAACGACTGCATCCTCGCGCCAAAGTCGTGACACGGCCCTGGATCGAAGCCATTATTTTATGAATACTTTACGAGCCAGGAATACTAAATACTTAAATTGCTAAACCAGAAAGCAAAGCATCACCATCTCGAAACTGTACTTCATTTGCAAATATAAACACTACCTCTTGGAAACAAGTATTCCGTGAGAGAAAAAAAGAAAATATATTCACTCCAAAATTAATGCCCCACAATTTTTTTTTATATAGCTATACTTATTCTATTGCATTTTTACTTTTTCCTGGGTTGTTGGTTGTATTTTATGGGAGTTCTAGCTTTATGGCAACAGAAAGCATAACATTTCTCCCAATTTGTGGTAATTTCAAAGATTTCTGCTGGCAATAGGCAGCATCGTGTGAGAAGTATATGAGTACTGCATACAGGTCTGGAGGCCTCATTTTTGGAAGATGTGGAGCTGTTGGAAAGGGTGCAGAGAAGAGCAACGAGATTAGTCAAGAACACAAGGGAGTGCTTTTACCAAAAAGACGTTCAACAAATTGCAGTGCTTAGAAACTATGCACCTATGAAGATCTGATTGAGGTGTTCAAGACTTTAAATGGATTGGGTAATTTAAATGCTGATACCATCCTTACTCTTGCAGACAACGCGCACAGGGGAAAATAAATTTAAAAGGATGGATATAAGGTAGATATAAGCAAATGTGTTTTCAGCCAGAGAACGAATTTTAGAAAAAAGCCTCCATCTATTGTTGGGGAAGTGGGTAGTTTAAATAAATTTACGAAACAATTACACAAAATATTAGAGGGAATGGAAAGATATAACTGACTTGGCCCATGTGCTTTCTTGCATGCGAATTCGTCTGTAATACACCAGCCCGCGCATCTACGTGCTACAAGAATGGGTTGTTCCGTTAGTCTTCTCAAGAAGCAATGTGTATCTTGGAAAATTCGTATTCGTGAAACCCTATGCTGGGTTTCATGAATACGAATATGTTTCGTACGCGCATATTGGTCCAATAAGGAAATAACATTTATTTTCTTACTGGACCAAGGTTCACATACGTTATTCGTGCTTTGCTTATAAAAATATTATTTGCTTATACCAATGGAGTAATGTTTGGATGCCAGATAACGTCGAATTTGTTTCCAACTAAGAGCATTGTTTTATGTCTGCGAATGAGTTCTTCCAACAGGATAATGTATTGTCACAAAGCCATACAAAACTGATTACAGAAAATTGGGAGTGAATTCAGCCAACTGCGGCGGCGGCCTACCGAGTCACAGATCTCAATCTAATTGAGAGTCTGTGGGATGGAATGAAACGAGATCTTCGGTATTGAGCTTGTTTTGCAACCATCCATATTTTAAGAACTCTGAGAAGCGATTAGTCAACGTGGACCAGCATTCCTGTGGCACGCTTTCAATGCCTCAGTGAACCATAACGAATCCAGGCTCTTCTGAGGGCTAAAGAGAGGTCAACCCGCTACTAGGTGGTGTACCAATAAAGTGACCCTCAGTAAATGGACTCAGTGTGTATTACCATTCTCGTATTGTTTACTAGGACCACAATTTACGCTACACTTCTTAATAAGCATCCTGAGTATGTTATGGGATTGAAGTTATGAAACGCTTTTTATTCGTATCGTTAATAAAAACTCATTAGTATACTTCAGTGCGACAAATAACACCCTCCTTTTTCGTTATATGTATTAATCTCTCTTCCCCCCTCTCTCTAGTTCTCCCCTCACCTCCGACCCTACACTAAAAAAAAGAGATTATAATGACCTGCACTTCCTGTATAAACTCCCGAATGACAAAATTGGTTGCCCTGTTGTACTTGGGAATGTAAACTTTAGTGCTCGTAAGATAATAGACGCTTAAAACGTGACTGGCACATCTGCTTTATCATTAAATTATGCATATTCTGTGTTATAATTATGCATTATCATATACTGTCCATATTACTAAATTACCTAACGCTAAATAGAAAATAAGTAGATAGAAAATAAGTAGATAGAAAATAAATATAAAATACAGGGTACCCATAAACCTCCTTTAAAAAAATTAAAACGTTTTTATTAAGTGAATAGAGCGCATGATACAAATCTGAAACCATGTCCAGGTGACAGAGGATAGTTACAAGTTTTAATTGGCTATGTTTAATGTGGGCATTTTTAGTCACTGCCCCAAAATCCCACCCCTCCAATATTCAGCACACAAAGTATCAACGCGGCCGATTACACAGAATGGTTGGCGCGGGTGGAACATATACTGTCTTCCAGAATCCATAGAGAGAAAAATCTAAAGGAGTGAGATCAGAAGACCGCGGTGATCACAAAATCGGTCCTCTTCTTCCAGTCCACTTCCCAGTTGTGGTATACACGAACGTCTTTATAATAATAGCGGAGCTTTGTCTGGTTGACATTGTGCTGGGTTTCGTTTGGATGTACTTTTAACTTTGATATGGATTGTGGTCGCTGAATCTTCAATGCAGTCTTAAAAGACAAACTGTAGTGCGATCTGCTATGCATTGAACCCAGCTCATTGTGCTGGGCTTGGTTTGGATGTACTTTGAACTTGATTTTCATTGTGATCACTGAATTTTGATCTTGATCCTGAAACTTGAACCTGAAACCTTTGTTTCCTTGGTTCTCGGTGATCTTTCTGGATTCTGGCAGGCTAGACTTGAATTTTGTTGTGATGTCTGACCTCACAGTTTATTTACCACTTTTTTTTTTTTTTTTTTGCTCCCAGATTTTGGCGTCCGGAGAGTGAGGGTGCAGGCACACACTGCCATTGCACTACTTCCTGTGGGTGCTGTATTCGTGCAATATGCAAATATAGTGATAACCAGGGCCCAGCTTACACTTTTATTCTAAATAATCCTCAGGCCGGTTATGTAGTTTCTACAACAACAATAACACAGGTTACCAAGGTAAAGATGGGCTTATGCCTGAGAGCCACCTCGATACAAGAAAATACACACTTACACATACATGAACTAAGATTTAATTAATGGATAACAGAGCAGCAATGGCTAAATAAGTTCTACGTTATAAATAAATTAGTTTAAAAATGGAAGAATTTTACCTTTATGGTGTCTTGCAGAACACTTCGGTGCTGATACTCTCTGTAGTTGAATAACTATACAAATCGATTAATTGTATTCCACTCTCTCGTAGACAAGATCAGTGATCCAATCCAAAAACATTGGATCACTGATCTTGTCTACGAGAGATGGAATACAATTAATCGATTTGTATAGTTATCCAACTACAGAGAGTATCAGCACCGAAGTGTTCTGCAAGACACCATAGAAGTAATTCTTCCATTTTTAAACTAATGAACTAAGATTGTACAGTGAGCATAAATCTTGTATATAAATTGTTGTATATAATCTTGAAAATGTAAATTGTGTGTAATAAATAAATGAATGAAATGAAATGAATGTCTGGTTGAAAATCAAGTCGCTGTCATTATCACCCTGCATTGGGCACAAGGAAATTCTATAACATGTCCAGATACACAATGCCCTTGACGGTAGCTTCTTCAAAGAACAAAGGTTCGTACACCTTGTGACAACTCATCGCGCGCAAAAGGAGAAATTCCGTCATGATTACAGTTTTTTTGTATCATCATCAGCATCATATCAGCAACTTAGGCCATATTTCTCCAAACTGTTGTATTTGTAGAAGTGCTCACAGCCGATTTGGGTGTTGCGTGGGTTAAAAAACTCCGGATAATTCACAAAGAAAAGCCTCTGTTAAAAGTACCCTTAAGAATTCCTCCAGTCTATGGGATTAGAATTCAGACCACCCCAAACGAGTGACAAATGGCGAAATCAACATACTGTCATGGAGGAGGTTTAACAGAGCATTTGGTTGTACCGTGTCTGTCTCCATAGGATCCAGGGTTATTGCTCAATTAAGAATTTTTTACAAGAGACAGACAAAGTAAATGTATTTTCAGTGCTGATGGTTTGATCGGAGGAATTGTCTAGGTACCCAACACGATCACCAATCTCAATGACGTGTGGCGAATTTATAGTCTTCATCAGTTATTACTAGTTCTTATTTAGTACAGCCAGAAGAGATTATGCATTTTCAAAACTTAAGAGGTAGATATTTAGTAGGTGGAAATAGCACAAATACATTCATGAGAACCATAAAGCCCATCAAGGAGGGGAACCTTAAAAAAGCTTTACTCTTAGTAATGGTAATAGCGCTAGTCATGGAAGCGACCTTGGGGCTCTGCAGCAACTATCCCTCTTGTAAATCGAGCCTCGTTATTCTTATATTCTGTTAATTAACGTAGTTCTCTGAAGCCACGTTTTCTGCAACGAATTTCTTGATGTAGAGGGTACTGATCCCACATCAATACCCACCCCCCAATTTTGTTAGTACATGCTTACTAATAATACTATCTTTTTTCCAAGAACATTTTTCTATAGGTTATATTAAATATTGACAATTTCTGGATGAATAATTTATATGTAAAATTCTCTGAAATACATCTGCCCAACACGTTCCTATCGTGTACTGCAATGGTAGACGCACCAACGGGGCAAAATCCGGGAGTAATGAAGAATCTCCCAAGAACATTTTTTAATAATATTATCTAATTCTATTGTCATGCGCTGATGCTTGTAATGATTACTAATCTCCCCGAATCAGTAGTGTATCCCAATTTTTGGGATACACTACTGACAGAGTTTCTCTACTCCAGGGTTGAGCACTACAAGTGGAGATGGTCTTTAAAAAAAGTGGCACCAGAAGAGCCCTTCCTGTAACTGATGAAGACTCATCTAAATACAAGCGAAACAGCTTTGGAAGTGGGGAATTAGTATAATTCCCCACTTCCAAAGCCGTTTGATATAAGTTAATTCATGTGGTAGACCCCATACAGAAATGCGAGAGTAATCTTATTAGCTCCGACCTAATGACGAATAAGGCAGATAACAGTCCTCGTCTCTTGAACTTGTCACATAACATAGTTAGTTAACGGTCTTCCATCATCCCAGGGCAGGCACACGATGCCCTTTCTAATACGGTGTCATGGACACCCTCTTCCATCCAACTTCTGTCTTGGTTTTTAAGCCATAGGATATCTGACCCCGTGACGACACGACTCACGGGCTCCGGGTGGGTGAAACAAGGTCAACGTTCGTTAAAGGCAGGAGATCACGAGTGGAGTTAAGATCAACGGTCTTGAAAAGAGAAATAAGATTGACGGTTAAGGGCACTGCTATTACTTTAACTGTCTCTTCGTTCTTCTCCTTTTTCTTCATAACATCTTATGCAAATGAATTAAAACTACAAAATGCCCGCCTTACTAAACAGCATGCGCTTTATTATTTATGATCAACACTAGCATTGCTACTTTAATGGAAAGCAGACTTATGGGATCGTAAAAACTGCGAGAGCATGCTCGTTTTCCAGCCCTCCACTAACCCCCACCCTTAGATAACATGCAATTGTTCGTTGCCTTCAAATGGTAGGCAAAAACACATTTAACAACTTTAATTAAATCTTGACTCATCAACTGAACAGAAAATGTAAAATCAAAAATAGTTTAATAACAAAATAAGATATAAATAACCCTGTAAAATACTAAAAATTAAATATTGATGAATATTAAATGTAAAAAAGATATAATGAAATGTAAAACCAGCAAAATACAAGGTAGCGTTCAAAGTTTCTTTTTTAACTCATTTTCAAAAGCCAATCAATCAACGAAAACAAATCGAGGAAACCCCATTCCCTCACCTTGAAATCGAATAACTACATCCCCTATTGAAGAGGACTTCAGAAATTACTTGAATTTCTGAAGTCCTCAAATCATTCAAATTATTCAAATCATCATTGGGAAAAAATTAGCAAAACTATTTCACCTTATTCTCTATCACTGGAAGCCCTCTTGGGTAGCACAGTTGGTAGGATTGCTGTCCTCTCCACACCGGGTGGAAAAGACCTGAACGCAGCTCTTTGTGAAAAAGGCCCATAAAAATCCCTCCCGTCATCGACAGGACTCGATGACGGGAGGAATTTTTATGGCCCTTTTTCACAAAGGGCTGCGTTAGTTGGTCCTGAACGAAGCTAGTGTGGTTTTTCTCCTGGAAACTAGGGTTTTTCGTCCAGCAAAGCAAAAAAATCGACCACAAAACACATGCAATTTACAGATAACATACATGGAGCAATATGGCCATAGTCACTGATGCTCTTAAAAACCCCTACTACAATAACAATATCACTGCTTTGAATAAGTAACGCTTCACCAGTGGAGACGACTAATGTTACTTAGTTTTCACCACTAGTGAAGCGCCACTTATTCAAAGCAGTGCAATACCTCGGCAACTCGTTGTGAAGGTTGATTCACAATATGTGAGATAATTAAACGATGCATTTATACTATCTGGGTTGTAGAAATGATGTACGTGCAGCAACCATGCATAAACCAACTCTGTCTAGTAAACTGTTTCTGCTAACTAATATTCCTTCTGATGGAGGTCCTTCATCAGCAAGATAAAATGACAAATGCCAAAGACAAACTGACAAACGTTGTCATTGATGGAGCTTTATCTTATCATAAAGCAAAATGATCTTGAAGCTAACGTGGACACTTCAACTAACAGGAAAGTCATAATCCTGAATGTAGGCATAGTTCTATTTTCTGTTTATCCCCAGTTGACGTTATTGCTTTCCTGAGAAAACAGAATGAGAATTATCTCTTAAACGAAAACAACAAGGTCACAAAGACTACAATCAAAGCCGTTCTCCACTCTTGGAGCAGATTAGAGATGGTTGCTACCGGTCTTATCGCCAAACATGAAGCTAAAAACTGTGTTGCTATGCAACAGTTACGCACTGATGACCTTAAATCTATCGCTCAAACTGAACCTGTTTTTCTTGTGCTTCTGCTGTCAGATCTAACAGATCGAACTGTCTTCCTTGAGTGTTGAAACTTCAGGTACTTTAAAACACCTGTACCACCTATCTTTAAACATTTTTCTTCGGTAGTCGCCAATTCACAACCTATTGGTATATACCATCTTCTGGAAAAAACAAAATTTGATATCATATAGCCAAAACTCCTAAAGAGGAACTAAAAGAATTCAACAAGGCATTTAACCTAATTAAAAATAAAGGATTCACTTCGGAAGTTAACACTTATAAGATTATAAGTAATAAGATTTAAAGATTATTTCGCCTTCGAAAACCTTAATAGATGCTGGTATTGCTGCTGAAGCTCCCAAAGAGTTGAATCCAACTCTTCTTGTATATGATATTGATAAGTAACTCAACAAGGAAATAATTATTAACAATTTATTTAAGAATCTTAAGGGTTTGCTTTTTATATTGAAGAAATCTCCTAGTATATCATTTTCCGATTTAAAACTAATTCAAAGTCAAAGAAACACACCAGTCTTTAAATTTTCTCCTTATATGTTTTCAGTCAGCTATAACCACTTTGGACAGAAATTTTATTGGTTGGATGATTGCACGTCGATTTAAACCTCTCATCGTAGTCACCAAATGTTACTGTTGTCTAGGCTTTTGGCACACTGGTATCAAAAACTAAAATGATACCAGGATACGTTTTTAATTCTTTTACTGCTAATAACATCCCAACTCTTAATTCGCCAATACCTTAAATTATATCCTGGATCCTGGAACCAATGGCAAACCTTTAGAACCAAGATTTCACGCCCTATTACTTTGCTCTCCATTTCAGCAAGGTATTGGAAAGGCTAATAGCAATTAGAATAACTTCTCTCCAATATGATTTCTGGCAAGGGCTTAGATGTAAGGATGCTCTGCTTTACTAACAATTTTTTGTTGTTAGAAGCATTAAAAATTTCTCTTAAAACCAGCTACATTTATCTGAATGCACAGCGATATGTATCTTAAAGAGATTTAAAAAAAATAAACTTTACATTGCACATTGTTCTTAAAGCTCAGCAACCAACCATCAGCACATGTTTATTTTAACGCTACAGCTTATCTCTGAACACGTGGAGACTACAATTGCTTAATTACATTTAAAAAAAAGATCTTACCACAATCATCCAGCCACCATTATCCTCTTGGGGATTAAAACGTACAGCTTTAATGGATGCATGCAGGGATGCTACTGCCACTAATTTATGCGATGCGTTGATGTCTTTCTGAGTCGTTGCTAAACAGTCATGCACGATGAATTGAATATTAGAATAAAAATATTCTTTAATTTCAAAGACCAGGAAATACTCCTTCCAAGTACGTAGCTTCGTTTTATAGAAATACATTAAACCACATCCTTAACTTTTCATATATGTACATTTAAATAAAATTTAAAATATCCAGAATGCTGATAGTTATTGATTATCATATTGATTCAGATGAGAGGCTTAGATTAAGGAGGGGATGTCAAAGCAACCAAGACTACGTCAGTGTACTATGTTTGTCTTCATCTTCGGTCTTAGTCTTAATCTTACGGTCGATTTGCTGGATGAAAATTCGAGTTTGTGGATGAAAAGCCTTTTGGGCCTTAGAGCAAGTGCAACACTGCATCTCAATGAATCTAGCCTTCCATTAAGTTCTCTCAACAGGATAGGCAGGTTTCCAGCAGATAAAATGGTACTCTATCGGTAGTATACAGGAATTTGCTAGTAGGGACAAAGGTAATTTTTCCATTGTGTAAAGTATTGGTCAGCTACATCTTGAGTATCATATACAAGTTGGGAAACCGCATTTCAGGCTGATGTGGGTCTACTGGATAAGCAGCAGCGAAGAAAATACAATTATTTAATGACGTAGAAGAGTATTTCTATAAAGAGAAACTTCAATTTTATGAGGACTTGATCGAGCCACTTTAGGCTTTGAAGTGCTTGAGTAAATTAGAAGCTTTTGCAGGTTGGTTAAATTATAGGACATGCGCTTAAATTAAGGATACAATATTTAATAACATTCTGCCTTTGGACTAAATTACACACTATATCCTCGTCGGAAGACGCCGAACCATTTATCTGGACAGGAAGACGATATTTTGTTCCCTCGCGGTAGCACAGTGTATATAATCTCCGTCCTCCCCACACCGAAGGAAAAAAAAAAAAAAGATTGCGTTCGGATCCCGTTAATGACACGAGGTATTTTATGGTCTTTTGTCACAATGTGGCTGAGTTATTGGGTCTCAGGGGTTGCATGACCTTTTTCTTCCATTGCGAGATTAATCCTTTCAGTCAGATACCTGCTGGTTGACAGTATAGGGGAATCTCTGTAGTGCCGGTCTCATTAATCAGAATTACGCGAAGTTACTCTGTACTATATTTCTGTAATATCTTCACATAAGTACACTGGCGTGCAAAACTTAAGGACCAACACTATTTCTAAAGGTTACAACCACAAAATCAAACGAAACAGCCTTCCCTTCCCATAGCGATTTGCATAACTGTGGCCGTTCAGTAGAAAGCTGGTGCACATGCAAAAATTTGAATCGTGATGAGAGGGCTCACATAAACAGATAAAAGCAGCAGTTCAGCAGTTATTTTTATTTTTTTTTTTTTGTTAGTTGTTGGCGCATCGGCTTCTGTGGCCATAATGGGCCTCCCAAAGTTTTTGCACCACTCTGATCCAAGCCCGAGACGGGATTCGAACCCGCGACCTCAGCAGTTATGTACAAATTACCGAATGGTGAGCACGATAGTTACAGACGTTCGATTGGTTTCATTCAGTGCTCCAGACAACGAAATGGCCATCGTCTACTAGGCATAGTATTAGGGTCAGGCGCCACCCGTGGTTTCCCACATCTGCGCCATATGTACACTGCGAAGAAATACAGAACTACTGTAGATGCGAGAAAAGTGTTGAATACGTAGTTTTGTGTTGGGTTCTGTTGGGTATCCTGGCATTTGGCCGCAGAGCCCCTGGTGGAACACCCCACGTTGCTCGCACACACCGCTAGGAGGTAGCCAGGCTGCCCATTGTTCTCTGTCTAGTCTATGCCAGGACCACCTAAGCTTCCTGACAAAGACCAATGTAAAAAAAAAGAAAAAAGTTAACACTGGGGGGCTTTAGAGTCAAGAAAGAGGGGGAACAGGTAGAAAGTATGGGGGATGAAGAAGAAGGCATCCCCAGGTACAATGGAATACATCCATCAGGCGAAATAGGGGGTGGAAGTGGGAGAAAAGTTGCCGTGCAAAGGAGCACAAGCGTGATCGCCATTTGGATCTCCATCTTCTTACTCTTCTCACTCAGGTCCGGCCGTGATGTCAGTTTCAGTGGTGATGTCCAGTTTGGTAATTAAAGTCCTAACCGGTGATCTGTAAGTCAGTAGGGATATAAATAGGAATACAGCTGTGGTTGTCCTATACTGGATCTTCTCAGATTTCGTGATGGTGTAGTCTCATTTGCTGGTTTGCACTGATTCCCTCTGCACTGATTCCCAAAATATAGGTGGTTGTCTTCTCTTGGTTTTGATGATGATCCAGATAGTGACTATATCCATGGTAGGGCTTCTGTCGTGCGAATAAATCCTGTGCATAGCGCGTAAAGGCGACACAATTTTCTTCTCTTTCGAGGATGTGCTCTTCTTGGTTTTTAGGAAGGTGATGTATCCTAGTCAGGAGGAGGCATCTCAAGTCTTCATATATTTCGCACTCGTACATCATGTGGCCCAAACTTTCGAGGGACCCGCAGAGGCATTGTGGGTTTTCGGTGATCCTGAGTGCAGTGAGCTTTCCTCTGATCGTTCCACGGCCAGTTAACAGAAAGGTGACGTATAGACCAGGGGAGAACCATGTGGGAGATTTCGGGTATACTGTTGCTATTGTAGGAATGAATTTTCTGGTGACTTCTCCTTTTGTAGAATGTGTCCACCTAGCATACCAGACCTGCTACAAGTATGAGGTGAGGCGCTTCTTCCTGGCTTTGATGTTATTTGATGGGTCGGTGGTAAAATTGAGCCAGGAGATGGCTTTACCTTTGGAAAGCATATAAAGCAAACCACATTTGACTATTTCTAGATTTAGAGGCAGCATGCCGGCCAGCACTTGCAAAGCATTCGTGCTGACCGTGCAGCAGGCCCGGGTGATGGTGAGCAGGATGACGCGCTGAATCGAGTCAAGCTTCCTCTTATAACTGCTGTGGTGTCCTTTGGAAACCAGATACCGGATGCATAGGTGATTATGGGGATGAACATAACCTTATAGAAGAGGGCGAGCGCGCGCCGCTTCAATCCCTTGTCCCGACGTGCGATTCTTGCCACGAGTGCAGTATATTTTCGAGTCTTTACTGATGAGATTTCCAGGTAGTTGTGCCAAGGAAATGGCCATGTGGACATGTGTTCATGTAAGGGGCGGCTCCTAGAACGTCAGTTCAACTCCACCTTGTATCTCTGTGAAGAACAGTATCAGTACGAATGGGTCAGATATGTGCGTGATGTAGGTTTGTGTGTATTATGTGTGTGTTCTGTTCTGGCCACTTGGCTACCCAGAAGCATTAGTCACCTGAACAGATGATTCTGGGTACTCGTACACACCACGGGAAGGTGGGCCAGTTCCAGTAGATGGGACACCTATGGCCTCAGAGTATGAGACAACAAAAAAAAAAAAAAAAAAAAAGAAACCGAAAGGAAGAGAAAGAAAAGAAAAGAATAAAATAAATAAATAAATAAGATAAAAAAAAAAAGAAAAAAAAATGTATAATAAAAACCGAAAGGGGGGGGGGAAACAGAGAGAGAGATAAAGAAAAGAAGAGTAGATCTTCCAGTTGTGCAACCATTAAGAACGGCAGCATCAAAACACTTCGATGCCTAACCAGACAACATCTGGATGACTTTACCCGGGGTGGGTTGAATAATTGGGAAGGTCGAAGTACGAGGAGTGTGGCTGTAGAGTTCGGTATTGCCCATAGCATCGTCTCACGTGCGTGGTCGGCCTTCAGACGACAGGTACAGCTGTTCGAAGGACCAGTGGTGGGCGCCCACGAAAAACAACGCCCAATGATGACCGCTGTATACTTCTACAGGCCAAGGGGGACCGACACCAGACAGTGGGATCCATTGCAAACCAGTTGCAGAGGAGCACTGGACGCAGTATATAGCGGTTTACTGTGGCCAGGCGACTCCACAAAAGTGGACTGTTTGCCCGACGGCCAGTACGCTGTGATCCTCTAACACCTGCCCATTGGAGACACCGTTTACAGTGCTGCATCGAATACAAGACTGGACAGCAGCGCAATGGAGTAAGGTATACTGATAAGAATATATTCAGTCTCAGCAGTGATTCTGGATGTCAGCTAATCTGGCGAGAGATTGGCACACGGTATCACCCCGCAAACATCACTGAAAGGGATCGATATGGCGGTCGAGGTGTTCTCGTCTGGGAAGACGTTATCATGGATGGACGTACACAACTCCAGATACTGGAAGGCGGTACTGTAACCGATGCACGCTACTATACTGAGGTAATCCTTCCCCACGTGCATCTGTTCCGAGGTGGCACTGGCCCCGAGTTCGTGTTTATGGATGATAACACCACACTCCATCGCACTGAAGCTGTTGATATGCTTTTGGAAAGTGAGGACATTGTTACTATGGATTGGCCTGCCCGTTACAGCGATCTAAATCCCATCGAACACATATGGGACGTTCAGGGGAGACACCTAGCAGTACGTCCACACCACCAGAAAATGTTCACCAGCTGAAGATGGCGCTGACAGAGGAATGCACGATGTTACCGCAAGATCCTCTCAACAACATCGTTCTAAGTATGGACAGGCGGTGCAACGCCTGCATCGACATTAGGGGTGTGGCCATATCTCTTACTGAGGACCACCTCTTCCCTTTGTTCCAGCTTTGGCAGTGATGCCTCTATATCATGGCAGCCAGTGCTATGTTGCCATTTTTGAATAAAGTCCCTCTGTACCGTTTTGTTTCCGTTGTTGTTTCCTTCATCATTTCTGTATCTCACGAGGTTCCTTTGGTATGCGTTTTCCATATCTAGGCCACTCCTATGAGAAGCTACAGGTGAAAACCTGTTCTTAAGTTTTGCACACCAGTGTATTAAAACAAAACAGTCAATTAAATTTTTCCATTAAAAACTTTAAACACCAATTGAAGAAATTCTGCACACCTTTTTTTAAAATTATATAACTTGGCTCTATACCTTAGTTCTTCACACTGTTACTATTTCATCCACATCTCAAATGCGCCTGAAGATTTGCAGGTGGAGTTGAGTGACCTCTCTGAAGAGAACATTCTGAAGTCTGGAATTGACAGCAAGAAAAAGTCTATTGAAATCTGGAAGAACGCATACGAATATCCAGGACAGCATTAACATGTTGTACAACTCACCGTCTTCCTTTGGCATAACCCATTGATGTGAATCAACATTTTCACAGATCAAGAAGTGCCTGCGATCACAGATAACTTGGACGATCATTTGTTTGTGAACATTGTTGTGGTCTGTGATTTTGCTGTTTGCTGGACAAAAAAATCCAGGTTTCCGGGGAAACCATGCTACCCCCGCTTGAGACCGTTTGTGGTCTGATGGAGACTCCTCGGGTTAATATTCGACCTTCCAATGAAGAAGGTGTCCCACCCTTGGTTTCTCGGGGCCTAAATCGCAGTCAACATTATTTTAAGTAAGAATCCTCTCGCTCTTCAGTTATTCGAATTACATTCAGCATCGACACGTTGGTCGAAGGAGTTGAAATATCCAAAAGCATTTTGGACATTTCAGTGAGGAATATAAAGAAACAAAACATTAAGACACAAATCATCCGTGTATTACATAAAGCGAAAATAAACGTACGCGCCGTTATGACGCATTCAATGTCAAACAGAGACGCTGAACTATCATTAATAACCTCCGTCACAGTTTTTCCGCTGAAACAAATTCGACAATTAGTAACGGGGTCATTGCGGCATTTAACAACAGTTGATGGATGCGTTGAACAGGGACGGGAGCCGACAGTGGGTGCCAGCTCAGCCGATCGTTATCTCAGGGGGGCACAGTAGGATCAGTATTTAGGTAAACAGGTTGGAGCCGGCACGTAGAGGTTTCCTAGGTGGCGTTTTTTTAGAGGGCATGTGATTTTTCCATCAGCAGACACCGGATGGAGGCCACGTGTCTGTCTGTTTGTTCACACGGTCTCTCTTTTTTTCTTTTTTAATAATTGAGTGCGCAATCAATGCACTCCTCTCGTGCTATGAATAATGCTTTAATGCAAAACGGCTTAAGTTAATGACCTATGAGGGATTGGGTTCCTGAAATGAGCCCAGAGCAAATTTATGAAATATGCTGAGCAGAATAACGGGGAAACTTGGAAGCGAACCAGTCCAGGCATTAGCTCTAGGGCCGGAAAAATGAACGAGACATTTTAATATCGTGGAGGGGGAGGGAAGCGTTTCCTGTTTGCATGCAGGTGCTTAAAGGTCTTGCCCCGGCCCTGAGTGCCACAGAGAGATGGGCATTGTCTCTCTAATTGCGAGGGTGACGTGTTCTTTCAGGGAAGGTTTTCTAAAAAAATATAAACAGCAGAAATGCACGACCCTGTCGCCGTGGAGGGTTTTGTTATATTCAAACGTCTGTCCTTCAGAGATTATTCGCGACTCCTTCCAGCTTACATTTCATCACCGAATTTAGGTCCTCAAGACACCGTCTGGAATTCAGTTCAAAACACTTCTACAAGCATGACGTACATAGACCTATATAAATATTTCTATCTTCATATTGTATGTCCTTTGATTGGCAAATGAAATAAATAATTATAATTAGCAGGACAATACCATCCTAAAAGAATGTGAGAAATGCTATTAGCCAAGTAACTGACAACACCGAAAATGTCAAAGAATCCATTGTATATAAAAGCAAAGATCAAAGGTCTTTTGAGCACGTAGAAGTTTGCCACCCTATTAGGCCATTGGGTCTTTGATGCTATTAGTTGTATTACAAAGACCATTGCAACCCTAGTTTCAATTCACGCGTTCTGCCAGCGCATATAAAGCTAGTTTTTGAAGGTAATCAATAACTCCACATAAGGTTCGCAAAAATATATTTCCACAGATGGTGAGGATCGCCAAATGCGATTGCGCTCTACTTGTACCATGTTTTCAACAATTGGTGCCACTCACAGTCAGGAGGATCTTGTAGAAAAGGCCCTTACTGTGATGTAAGTTGTTTTAATACGAAAATTTCTTAAAAGAATTGCTGTACTGTTGGTTTATTTTCTCATAAAATTAAAGAGGAATGTTCTTGGGAAGATTTCAACACTTTCAGTCCCCCACCATGAGTCGCAGATGGCTCCAGAAAAAGGTTATTGAAGAGAATTTCTCTTAATAAATGCGGCTGCAGAGTATGAGAATTCATAAAAAAATCTTACCAACCATACTACAGATTTTCAGAAATACAGGTAGTCCTTGCCTTACCCTTGCGGAAGGGTAATACATTGGGGCGATATTTCTCGTATTCCACGTAACGCTGTCCTTCAGGACTACTTGGTCAGAAATGTTACCAAGATACACAATGCATTTCAAGTAGACCCATAACCAGAAATCGCTGTTGTTGTAGAACTTGAGGATCATCTGTGACCAGGGTCATATTGCTCCGTGTATATTGCCTGTAAAAATCTGAGTTTCCGGGAGAAAAAAAACCATGCTTCTCTTTCCTGGGACCCAGTAACTCAGCCACGTTGTGAAACGGCCCGTAAAAATTCCTTACGTCATCGAATGGACTCGAACTCAGGTCTTTTCCATCCGGTGTGGAGAGCACGAGGATGCTACCAACTTTGGTATCCACGAGGACCCTGAAGTCGCAAGGAGTGAGGGGATATACAATTAAGAAAAATTAAACAAAACACACCTCCTACAGTTTTCTGTCAAGGGAAATAAACTGTTCCATTCACATATACTGTATTTAAGAAATTTCCCACACTGTATGTAGCACAGTTGGTAGAAGAGCCATCCTCCCCAGACCGGGTGGAAAAGACCCGAGTTCGAGTCCCATCGATGACGTGAGGAATTTTTATGGAACTTTTTCACACTGAGTTAGTCAGTCTCAGGAGGTGGTGGCATGGTTCTTTCTCCCGGAAACTCGGATTTTCGGGAGAAAAAACCCGAGGAAAAAACACGCAATATACAGACAGTACACATGGAGGAATATGGCCTTTGTCGCTGATGCTCTCATACAACAACAGCAGCAACGTTGCCCGTAGTTTTTGAACAGCCCTCATATTGACAAATAAAAAATAATTATTTATCCGAATAAAAATATGTAACTTTATTAATCATTATTGAGAAACTGTAGGGATTTACACTTCGTGTCTATGAGTGAACGGAGAATTGTTAAATCTTGACTCGAGCTGAAATGTCTGTACGGTATTTGTATAAGCTAATAATCCAACTCCTTTTTATTTTACTTTTATCTTCTTCGAATGAAGTGAAAAGTCCGATTTAACCCCTTTACCTCGAATGGTTTCGCTGAAATTGGTTGCCCCCAGACAGACAGTTCACTAAGAACCATATACTGGCTTTATCAAAACGCACTAAATAAAACAGGAAGGAAATGCACGCTTCACCAAGCATAACTCACACGTTGCGTAGTTGGACAAGCATTCAGAAAGAGTTTGTCTTTTTCTCCTAAATGCAGTCCATCAGGGCGGACGAACGATAATTTTCCTAGGTCATCAACAGAATACACAACCTGTAATTTCCCATACAGATAATAAAATTTCGTACATGCCTTTGTTATCTTGGTAACAACCACTGACGTTTGAACTCAAATATGCATTGGAAGTGGAGGTCTTTGATCCATTGTCTGAAGGCATGCCAGCAATGCGCTTGGGTTTCGTTAATTGATCTTTCAACAGTAATGTCATCACAATTCATAGCATTGATGTAAATAACCAGAATAGGGATAATATGGAATAAATATGGGAAAAATATGCAAAATGAAAGGAAAAGTAATACAAATAAATAAAAATGGCGGTTAATTTAAGGCAATGTTATAAATTGAAGGCGTCACGAAATTTTTTTTAAGGAATATACAATAATCTCTGCATATACTGCTGAAGTCTTAATTTACCAAAACGGTTCATTTGGTCCGTGCACTACTGGTCTGTTTGTGTGTTTGACTTCCACATTTCTTTATTTCTTATTTTCTCTCCAATGTTCCAGAGATGGTTGACATTTCTAACTGAAATTTAATTGCCGGTTCTTTGGATACTTTGGATAGTCAGTATGGTACTTTGGATAGTCAGATGCTGCAGCATCCGAGTATCCAAAGCATAGGAAACTTCAAAAACGGCTTGGTGTAAGAAGAAGAAGAAGAAGGCCAGGTTGCATCCATCTGTAAATAGTATGCTCACAGGGACTTTTAAGAACTTTTTGGATATGGACTATTTGTCCCCAACAAAAAAGCAGACTTTTCGCTATGGTCGATTCTCAGTCTGACCATAATAAATGCAAAGAATTATTCATTAATCTTGCAAGTGTAGAGCAATTCACATTTTAGAGAACCTAATGCGGACGACAAGATGCTGCGCTCTAGTCTCCCAAATATCAAAGGACACCAGTGCCTGCCGCTTCATCAGAGGACGTCCAGATGCATTTTTCTTCAATATCTTGACGAATTTTTCCTCAAAGTAGATTCGTCTGAATGGTTAAACAAAAATGTGGAATGGAGAAATGTGAAAAGACACATATGTTGGTAATGATGGCTGCTAGACCACTTTAATTCTTTTAGAATCAAGAATTGAGTTCTTGGTTTCGAGTCTGGTGCATGTAGAGTTTACCTCGATGCAGTGGTATTGAATGATGCAGATTGAAACTCTTTTAGGGTGCTGTCAGGTCCTTCACTAACTGGTGTTTCAAACGAGAAACATCCTCGGACAACCAGCTCTTTCCTCTGCTCTTCGTTTACTCTTTGAACAGCTCTTGTATTACATTACTTGAATGGATGATTATCTCTTTCATAAAAATTGTATTTTCACTGTACAGGGCAATTCAGCAAACAAAGAGAAATGTTTCTTCTAAGCTAGCGAGTGCTCAGCTTATGGTACATGCACTTCACAAAACTGGTGCATTATTATAATTGTAATTCTATGGTTAGAGTGAGCTAGTAGACAGAAAGTAAATATTGGGATAAGGTTTCTGAGGAATCAAAGGTCTTGCCTACAGGAACATTGAATGTAAACAAAACAGCATGTGTAACGGATTCCACGAATTTAGTTTTGTTATTCGACTTACAAAGGGATGCTTCTAATGTTTCACAGAGATTTTTGGATAGCATATCCCATAAAATTGTTTATGAGATATTCTATACAAAAGAAGTTTAGCCACCAAGCCAGTTGCTGAGGAATCGTCTGTAACAGCACCAACTGTAAGTCGTTTGTCAAAAGCGAAAATCATTTTATTCTGTTTATGTTGGTAAAGCAGTTTTAAGGAATACAGACGAAGAAGGCCATTCTTCTATTTTGATGAACCATAACAACAATCTTCTGGTGTTGGGTACCTGCAGCTGCCACCATGATTTCATTTTTTGGATTATTACAAATACAATTTAGCTGCAGGGAATGATGCTCCTGTCATCTATTCCTTAAAAGATATGCAAAATTAGGAGAAGAATCGAAACAACATTCAAATTATTCAAGAGAGTAGGAAAAGGGATGCTGAATGTTGATGATTCTTTATCTGATACAGTAAAGGAAAAAAATTATAAAAAGTTAATCGAATTTCAAGAAGGAATAGAGGAGAATTCAGTACAAGGAAGTCCAAAGAGAAAAGCTGTAAGTTCTTTTAGTGATTATGCGCCATCTTCAGAGAAAAAATTCCGAGTAAACTACAATGTTAAAGCTTTGTAGATAGATTACCGAAATGGTCGAAACACAACAGAAAGGAATTCGAAAAAATTCTGAAGAATTTTCCAGTGAAATACTTTCGGAAATCAAGATGAAAGAAGGCAAATTTGGTCTGAAAATTATGAAGGATATTGAGCAAAATGCGCCATCAGATTGTTCTCCCAGATGCCCATTCCACTGATAAAATTATATCTGCTCATGTCAAGAACTGGGTCAAACATGTTTGTTTATTCGCTGGTTTTGACAGAAGAAAGATGAAAAGCTGATTAAGGAGCCTTTATCGGATAAAACGATTCAAGTAACTTATCACTAAAACAACCAAATGTGTTCAACAGCTGGATGCGTTCTTCTTCAGACAGCAAGAAATGAAAAATAAGCAGCAACTAATGGAATCCATCATGAAAGTGCATTGTTTGGTTTTCGTAACTAGTATTTTGCTGTTTCATCTGCAAATTTATAAGTTTGCAAATGATACAAAGGTTGGCAGGTATGAAAGTTAATTACAGTAATCAAGGTTACATATCCAGGCAACAATATCCAGAAAAATTAGGCAGGTGGGTTGGGAAATGGCAATTGAAGTTTAACATTGACAAATTCAAGGTACTGCATATGGCCAGCAGTAATCGCACATTAACGTAACAACTGGGGGTTACTACGCTCAGGTTAGTAGAAAACGAAAAAAAACTGGGGTAATTGTGCATTGGATATGACGTTCTCTTAGCAGTGCAGGCATCATGGGGTTTGTCAATGACATACAGGAATTTTGCTACCATGTACAAGGAGGTGATTATTCCATTCTACATGGCAGTGGTTAGGCCGGACATTGAACACTGATACAGGTCTGGAGGCCTCATTTTAGGAAAGATGTAGAGCTGCTTGACCGAGTACAGAGAATGGCAACGGGATTGGTGAGGGGAACGAAGGAGTGGTCTTACCGAGAAAGACTAGTTCTGCAAATTGCATCGTCTGGAGACTAGGTACCTGCGAGGTGATCTAATTGAGGTGTTTAATTGCTTTGAATGGATTGAACAAGCTCAATGCTAATGTGATTCTTCCTCTTGCTCAGACTATGCAGATGAGAGGGCTCAAATTCAAACTGAGAATGGATGGTTGCAGATGGTTCCTCTGAACGCTTGGTCGTCCCGGAGTATAAATAGAAAATTTATTTTTATTTTTTTTCTAAACTACAGTCCATCCACACTCCTAGGCAGTCCAGAACTGAACAGCAGAAGGAGCTGCCCAGTCCTGGCAGGAACCGTACCCAGCACCGCAAGGAAATGCTGAAGCGAACAGCACAAGGAGATGTCAAATTCAACCCGTCACCACAAGGAGATGCTTATAGAACAATAGATTTCCTCGTTCCAGATCTTCTTGAGTAGCACAGTTGGTAGACTCGCCGTCCTCCCCACACCGGATGGAAAAGACCCGATTCGAGTCCTGTCGATGAGGCGAGGAATTTTTTTTGCCCTTTTTCACAATGTGGCTGAGTTAGGCAGTGTCAGGCAAGGGTAGCATGGTTTTTCTCAGGAAACTCGGATTTTTCGTGCAGAAAAACAGAAAATCTACCACAGAACACGCGCAATTTACAGACAAAATATACATGGCGGAATATGTCCTTAGTCGCTGATGCTCCTAACGCTCCACAGCAACTTTCTTGCAGACGTCAGGAATGACGTTATTTAAGAGTAAGCGAGTGAGCCTTAATCGTAACTGTACCGTACATCCTATACCTATCCTAATCAATTAAGATTCCTAATTAGTGCAAAATAAAATCTGATAGGACGAAATGTTTCTACTAAAACAGTTCGGCAAGAACTTCATAAAGCTGAAATTTCTGGCAGAGCCGCTATTGCCAAGCCACCGATTACCGAGGGTACAAATGTACCCTTCTTCCAGCATATAAACACTGGACACTCGATGACTGGAAAAATGTCATATTTGCAGACGAATCATCACTCAGAGTATTCTCAACGTCAGGGGAGTTTACGTGAGGCGAATACCAAAGGAAATGTATCATCCTGACTGTCTTGTGCCAACCGTCAAACATGGAAAAGGATCAACGTTGATTTGGACAACAATATCTTGGTATTTTTGATGCAATCATTGTTTCCCTACAAACGATGCCATGTTTCAAGATGATAATGCTCAAAATGCACGCAGTCAAATGTGTCCAGCCTCGGTTTGAGGAGCCTAAAACTGAAGCTAAGCATCTCCCATGACTTGCACAATCACCAGATTTAAATGTTATCGAGCAACTGTGGGCATATTTGGAGACGAAAGTGAGAAGCAGATTTTCTCCATCTTCATCACTCAAGGAGCTCGAAACGTTCCTCCATGAATAATGGTCCAATATTCATCCTTAAGATAGTTCTTATATATATATGATATGTATTCCTATATTTTTATCTTAATAAATTTGTTTATTTCTACCTTAAATATCTTGCTGGTCTATTTTTAGAAAGATTGCCATTTCCAACCAAATCTAAACAGGGAATTTGCAAGAAACCTGCAACGAAATAATAAAACTCAATTCAACATTCGAACAACAAATAGCAACACCAATGTTGCTAACGATTGCTCACCACACGACTTGGTGGCTAAATTACTATTGGTGGACTATTCTTGACGAAAAACCGGAGTTTCAGGGAGAAAAAAACCATGCTACTTTTGCCTTAGACCGACTAATTGAGCCACGTTGTTAAAAAAGGACCATAAAAATTCTTCCTCGAGTCCCGTTGATGACAGAAGTCATCAACGGGACTCAAACTCAGGTCTTTTCCACCCGGTGTGGGAGGACGGCGATCCTATCAAGTGTGTGCTACACACGAGGGCGCGAACAAATATTAAATTTTTCTTTAAACTGAGAAAATCTGCAACAGAAACGTTTAAAACTGTTTGTGGTAATGAGATGTTAAGTTTTGCTAGTGTGTTTGCGGTTCAAAGATCGACTTGAGGACGTTCGCGATGACACAAGAAGTGGGCGTTCGTTAACCTCTCGAAATGAAGACAGAGTTGCAAATATTCGGGAAATTGTGGCAAGAGATCGTCATTTGCCCCTCCGAATGATGGCTGTTGGGTTCGATATGAATAAGGATACGATTCGTCATATTCTGCATGAAAAATTAGGGGAAAGGAAGGTCTGTGCAAAATTTGTGCCGCACAACCTCATGGATGAGCAGAAGCAACGAAATTATCATGCGAAGATTTCATCCAAACCTCTCAAGACATCTCTAATTTCCTCGAGTGTATATTCTCACTGGAGCTGAATGTTGGGTGTTTCCATACGACCCAAAGACGAAGCGTCAGAACATGGTAGACTTCAAAATCATCACCAAGGACCAAAAATTTTCTTTTACAGAAGTCCAGAATCAAGACGATGCTGATCATATTTTTCGACAAACAGGGTGTGATTCACAAGGAATTTATACCTGAGGGGGAGAGAGTCAGTGCTGCGTTTTACGTTCAGGTACTTCAAAGACTATTGAAGCGCATTTCTCGGGTGAGGCCGCAATTTCCGACAATGCTCCTGCTCTTTCCGCAATTTCCGACAATGTTCCTATTGCCGACAATGCTCCTGCTCTCTGCTAAATATGGCATTGTACGGATCAGTCATCAACTCTACTTTCCCGATCTAGCACAAACAAACTTCTGCCTCTTTCCGAAGGTGAAAACTGCCCTCAGGACGTTGGGGACATTAAATTAAAATAAAATCATTTTTGAGCTCCTTCACTGTGTTTTTTTATTGCACCAGTCTGAGAAGTTTATTGCCACACCTCGTGTTATAATTTTTCCTCCGTTTTCAGAGGATTTTGCCAACCAAGGTTAGGTTGCCCAGTTCAGAGAATCTCTTTTCAAGCGAAAGGCTTATCTACGGTCAATTACTTTTTAAAACCGCTTTAAAGATTAAAAAAAAAAGAGAAAAATTGGTAAAAAGGATATACATTTATTACTCACAACCTATTCGTGTTGCAGCATGACATGCCGTTCCGAATACAGTCATCATGCACGTGATAAATACAAAAAAAGAAGAGAGAGAGGGAGAAAGAAAAAAAACAGATAGGTGGCTGCAGACATCAGGAGCTGTGGCGACACCTGTCTGCGTCACAAAGCACGAGCAGACGGTGATTTTGATGTGTAACAGGAACACAAAGAAGCTCTCGGAACACGCATGACTCATCATTTCGCCACGAGCACGCAGCAACAGGGAAAAGCATGCCAATCATTGTCCATCAGTACTCCCTAGATGGCGACATCGAGGGCTTTGTGCTCTGGCGACAGTATGGGGAAAGAATACAATGAGGACATCGTGGAGGAACAGGCGTGGGGGAAACAAACAGGTTAGGGAGTACTTTTGTTGATTTTAGGATAACGTCGACGTTTCAAAAACTTTTGAGAAAGAAAAGAAAATTGAAAGGGATTAAGTTTACTTTTTATTGGAGAAAGAGAAGATCAAAGTTAGTATTTTGTTTAAAAAGAAATTCGCTGTTCTTTAGTACAGCGAATCTCCCTTCTGAAGACATCCTTCTTCGGAATCCTTGTAAGACTTCGATGTTAAGGATGATGAAATAATTAACTAACAACGTTAATGGATTTGTTGAATAGTTAATGACTGATTATCTACCATTTTCACAAATTGGAGCGTTAATTTTAATTTCTGGACGTTGGTTTGTCAATGGAAATTCTGAATTAGAAAATATGTTAATCGTTGCACGCAAATTTACAAAAATGCAATTAATTCAAATGTAGCAGCGTCCCTTGATGGTACCAGGTCCAAATCACGTGAAGTATATAAAAGGAAACGAAAATCAACCAAAACAACGCGACCAACAGGATGAAACAATAATAAATAAAATAAAACAGAGACCGAACGTTGTGCCCCATCTCGTCGGATGGCCATAAGGCCAAGAATTGCTGGAGAGTCATTGCATTTTGAAAATTAAACAAATCAATGCATCGACAGGTACATTAATCAATCCATCAATGCAATAGATTTGAATAAAGTGGCCCTTATGCAGTGAAAATTAACAGATCACAGCACTCACAAGGCAACGTCAAACCTATTTGTAAATTTATCATTCTTGTAAGCCAAAATACAATATATCTAAACACTACATGCACCCGAACATGATGAATACCCATCTTTCGAAAAAGAACTTAAAAAAAGCGCTAATTTATGGAGTATTTTTAATATACAGCATCATTAATCATGAGCTCAAATACAGTATTCTTCTTCCAGTGCCCCTGCATCTTGACATCTGTCTTGCTGCATTATTTCATTATTATATAATAAGAAAATGACGCCGGTTAAGTTGTTGACAATGCACCATTGTGAGGCGCAGCAGTTGCCTTTCTAAAGACTGCAATCAAACCCCCGACAGCTGACCAGTAGTACACTAAGATATCGGTGGTATCTCGTCATCATGAAATCTAAAAGCATTAAAATTCTTATTGCGCATAATACAGGGCCGTGTCAAGACTTTTAAGCGCCCGAATACTGTAGTCATCTTGTTGACTCCTCTGTACTAAAATAATACCCAGACTGGAGGAATTATTAAAGTAATTTTCAATCGATGATCAATAAATTCATTGACCATCGATTAAAAACTTTGATTTATTGTAAAGTTGTTCCAAATGGAACAATTTTATATTAAATTTCGACTCAAGAATCTCTCGCTAGCTGGAAAAAGAGAATCAACTGACCATAAACATTGTTTTTTGAAAGATTCTAAACAAAGCAACTTTTGTGAATTATTAATCCACGTTAACATGGCCACAATTAGCTTTCGAGTTAGTTTCTAAAACTGCGTAACTACTGCTAGCAGGCGTCCTTAGAAAGATTGCCAGAATAGCGATTGATGGCACATTCATCTTCCTTATTTATATCATTTCCTTCTTTAGTGTTCCTTCCTCTTTTGAATTTTGATCCAGGTGACCTTGCCCTTTCAAAGAGCGACAGAGCTGCTTCCATGAATATGGTCACGTAAGGCGACTAATTCTGATGTAACCCCATAGTTCCTATTATTATCAAGTGACTGTTACTTTTGTAATAGCAGTTATATATCGAGCTTTGTCATGAAATCCTGTTATTTTTTATTTTTTTTTTTTTTATTTTATTAATAACAAAATACACAACAGGTAACCATTAACAGTGTATCTGAGATCAGATCAATAAACATAATAACAATAATATGAAATCCAACAGGACGATAAACATTGATATAGATTCAAACAATAAAGCATATGTACAAAAGAGGATTGTATTAAGTTAAGTTACCGGTAAAACAAGTAATAATTAATCCGTTAGAGAATAGAAAAATAATATAACAAATAATAATAAACTACAATAATTAGATGTGAGCTAGTCACTTTGCAGTTTAAGTGAAGAGGCAAACTTGTGGATGGAGTTCATCAGTGATTGGGAGTTGTCAAAGAAGTCAATGAGAGAGTCATTTGCTGATTTGCTGATTCTGTTCAGTGGACTGAACTTCATTAAGTCCGTGTTGGCAGAGTCAAGGCGAAACGGTGTAAGGTTCCTGACTTGTCTACAAGGAGCATTGAAGTTTATTTTACTCAGGATATCAGATGCTTCGTAAATTCCAGTGATTACTTTGGCTAGAAGGGCGATGTCAGCAGTAACTCTTCTAGTGCACAGAGGCCTCAGATGAAAGTAATCACACAGCGATTCATAATACACTGAGTGATAGAATAGAGGATTGCGGTACGTAAGGTAACGGATAAAGTTTTTTTGGACTGCTTCAATTTTGTTAGTTAAAGTCTTTGTGTGAGGATTCCAGATGGGTGAACTGAATTCAAGGATTGGCAGTACAATAGTTTTATAAAGGATAACCGCATATCTGTAGTTTTTGAACTTGTATGTGTTCCGTTTGATGAATCCCAGTGTTTTGAATGCTTTGCTGGTGATTTTAAGGACATGGGCATCGAATTTAGCACTGCTGGAAAAGAGAATCCCTAAGTCGTTAACTTGGTCACACCTTTCGATGATCACAGAGTTAATACTATACTCCGTATTCATTAGTTGTGGAGATCTGCAAGATGAGAAAGAGATTACTTTGCACTTCGAGGGGTTAGCAGACAAGCCATTCAGAGATAGCCACAGAGAGAATTTATTGAGAGCACATTGAAGCTGTTGAGAATCGGTAGTCTCCTTCACTGCTGAGTAGATCTTAAGATCATCTGCATAGAGAGCAACTTGAACATTGGAGGTGTACATGAAAGAAGGAAGATCATTTACGAAAACAATGAAGAGAAGAGGACCTAAGGGAGAGCCTTGTGGTACTCCGCTTAGTGGTATAAAACAGTCTGAGTTCACTTGATCTATGATAACGCTCAAGGAACGATGCGTAATATAGCTGCGTAGCCATGAGAGCAAAGGGTCACGGATACCATATAGCTTAAGTTTTTCCAGAAGTTGTTGGTGCGGGACTTTATCAAATGCCTTAGATATGTCTGTGTAGACTGCATCAACTTGTAGGTGGTTAACTTGTTACACCAGTTATCTGAGTTTCAGCTCTCTCTCTCTTTGTCATGGTTTCGCTTGATGGAAGGAAGGCTATAACTGGTTAACAAGACAATTTTTTATTTTAAGACAACATCCTATGGATAGAGTACGAACAGTAACCAGAGACAAATCCTAAAACGCACACACATACAGGGTGGTTATGAAGTACCTTCCCACTTTCAAAGACCTTGAGTTCGAATTCCATTAATGACGCAAGGAATTTTTATGGGTCTTTTTCATAATGTGGCAGAGTTAGTCGGTCTCAGGCAAGAGTATCATGGTTTTACTCTCACAGCAAATCGAATGATAGTACAAGATATTGAAACTGCTAGAAAAATATAAACTGTGGAATCTAAAAATCGATTTTAGCAAGACTGAAATGGTGCCTTTAGGATCAGGAGTCATCCTAAATATCAAAGGTTTCCAAATTAAACAAGTCCAGAAATTCAAATATTTGGGAGCGACGGATCATCCCAAGCAGAGATCAATAAGAGAATTTTAGACTGCAGAAAGGCTATCGGCATGCTAAATTCCATTCTGTGGACAAAGCTTATATTTCATAACTCTCCAGAGAAATAAATATTTGGAGAGGATCAGCAAGAATTTCTAGGAGAGACAGAAAACAGAATGAAGACAGAGAGAAAATGGAAGCGAAAAAGAATATTATTGCTACTATCCATTTTAATTAGCGATTAAAATGGCATGGACAAGTAATTCAGCTATCAGTTTCGGGCAAACCGAACCTCTTCAACTTTGCCCTAAATGGACTATGTCCTATAATCATGGATGCCATTTAGCTTACACATGATATACCTGTCATACCCCTTGTCATAACGGATCAACGCTTTCACTGCTACCAACATATCTGCAGGCAGTCGTCTTGCTAAAACCTGTAGGACATCACTTGATATAATCCTCCACATTCACATGATCAAAGATGTGTTTTCCCAGTACATAAATCATCGATAACCAAATTAACTTCTTTACTTTTTTTTCTTCAATTTTTTTTCTTAATTTCCTCTCCATCAGAATCAACAGACGATGTCCTCATTTCGAACGTTGCCGACCATCAGAAGGAGCTATTCGCTTACGGTACCAGTGCCTGCATAGGGAAGGACCTCATCAGCCACATAATGTCAGAAGAAAGGACCTTCGTAGGGTGAATTTATCCACTAATTTTTCCTGTCAGAATGTACGAAAAAATAGGACATCCAGTGTGTTCCAAGTAACACCTGAATTCAACAAAGAACAGAACTTCCCTATTTCAACCAGTACCATGCACAGAGAATTAAAGAAATTGGATTTAGCAGTCGCCTGCCCATTCGGAAGCCACTTGTTTTACAGAAAAACAGAAAAATCCGCTTGCAGTGGTGCAGAGGATGTCGTGATTGGAAAGTAAAACAATGGAAGAAAGTCATGTGATCAAACGAATCACGATACACTTTGTTTGCACAGAGAGAGTGTGGGAAGCACCTCCCGAAGAGACGGACCCTGCTTGCTTGTTAAGGCAACCCAAGCACCTATCGTGGTATGGGGAATGTTTTGTTGGAACGAATTGGGTCCGTTGATACCGGTGGAAGGTCGAATATCATCCAGAGTGTACCTGAATTTTTTTATGAGATCTACTGCACCCTGCAATGCTACACTTTTATCCAGAAGGTGATGGCCACTTTATGGATGGCAATGCAACAGAACATCATATCAGAATTGTGGAAGAATGGTTGGGAGAACACGACACGGATATCCATCATTTTCTTTGGGCCCCACATTCATCTGATCTCAATCCTATTGGGAATGTACTGGAGAGAACTATTCGGCAACGAAGTCTTCTTTCTTCAACTGTCGCAGCTGCTGGTTATTTTTCTGGAAGAATGGTTACAGTTAGACCAAAACGCAGTGAAACACCTTATAAAATCCACGCCGCTCCTCACACCAGCTCATAATCGAAAGAAAGGTGGTTCGAATCGATACTGAATACAAGTTCAATTTTTTTGACCAGTGTGTGTGTGTCAAATAAGAATAAAATCTCAGTCTCAAGTTCTTGTTTATGTTGTGTCGTTCCAAATAAAAGGATACCCTTTCTCTATACTTAAATTAAAAAAAAACAGAATTCTGCTCATACTCCGGTATGTTCAAATAGCAGTTTACAAGAACATAACATCACGGTATTTAGCAGTTGTTGCGCGGGCTTGAATCACAGTCAACTCAATGTACCCTCGTGTTTGGACACTCGCGGCCGTTTAAAGTGAACTGTTCCACCTTTTTGACTTCAAACTCCCATCTTTATGAAAATTTAAATTCGATTCCAGTATGATGATTAGATGAATTTCTAAAGTAGTTGTCTTCAATCGAGGCTGCACTTAATCGATCTCAGGAGGAGGGGGTATTGTTTTCCCATTAATTATTCCGGGTTTTTCATCCTGCAGAACATGCAAATCGGCCAGTAGATATAAAACATAATTTACGGTCCCAAGCGTATGCGCATAACCAATATACACTGAGCGGACGGAAATCATGGGTAGGCGCACCCTTCGATCGGATAAGGGCAGTCCCACGGCGAGACATTGAGTGCACTAGTTCACAAAAGCGTTCCACAGTATTTTCTGTCCATGCTTGCTGCACCGCTGTCCATAATTCCGTCGCATTCCTGGGTGGAGGATCCAAAGTTCGAAAGGACCTATCCACAGCATCCCAAAGATGTTCCACATGGTTCATGTCCAGTGAACGGGGAAGCCTTTCCATGGTGGTAAAATTTACGGAATGCTCTTCGAACCATGTTCTAATCACAACTCCTCTGTGGGGAGGCGCATTGTCCTGCTAGAAGTGTCCATTGCCCTGTGGGTTTACGATGACCACGAAGGGATGCAGATGATCTGCAAGGATGGACACGTAACCTGGATCGTTTAGAGATGAGATGTTATTCCGGAAATGGTGTATTGCCGATACACTATTGATGCTGTCTAACGGGAATAGTGCAATTTCTGTACCACCTCCGCGACAGAGTGACCCATGTGTCGGGCACCCACTATCATCCCTCTTTCAAAGTTGGTTAACTCACGACGTTCATCCATGCTAACATCGAATTACCGTCTACGTGAATGCAGTGTACCTATATACCTGCCAAGGGGTGGGTTCGTCCATTAGCGAGAGAGGTGACAGCGTAGCGTTGCCCAGGAACGAGGTATCCCATGAATTCTGTCCTTTCAGTGTACATATGTTTATGAGCGTAATCTTGGGTTCGTCAATACCAATATTTTTAATCAGAAAGGATAATTAAGCTGAAGTATTTATTTATTTGAAATTGATACATTCCCGATTGAAATTATTAATTAGTGCTCTTCTCTTCCCTTTTTCACTGTATCCTTTTAAAACACTTTGGGTTATTTATTCAATTTTATCCTCTAGGCTGCAGTTAATATTTAATTCGGTAATTTGAGGAAAGATTACATATTTATGAGTCCTACTGAGTCACTTAATAAATGTGAAATAAATTAAATCAGCGACTATTGATTTAAGGGACACTTCAAACCCAGGGGAGAAACGTAGCTTTCCGCACCCTGGAATTTCCAAATAAAGTACGTGAGCGGGCATCTGCTTAAAAAAACAACACCCGAAAGGGTCCCCTCTTCACATAGCAGTCCATTCATAGAAGAAGAGAGAAAGAAAAATGTAACAGACGTTCCGCACACTGAGCGCTGTAGGGATTACGCTGTGGTAGTTCAGCTGTATGCTGGGTCACGCAAAATTAAATAAAAAAAGAAAGCAACGGTCGGTATTCATTCGGCTCGACAAAAAGGGGCTTTTGGGGAGGAGTTTAAAAATGAAATTTCCAAAATGATAAAAAGGAAAAGACAAATTTCCAGCCTCTGAAATCTTAAAGTTACCTTATTCCAGAATTTAATTTAACAGCAGAGATCGTGTACTGGATGAAATTTATAACGAAAGTTCCTCGATTCGAACTCGGGTCTTTCCCACCCGAGTGTGGGAGGATGTCGATTGTACCAACTGTGCTACCCACAAGGGCCAGAAACGTAGACTAGATTATATAGCGCTATTGCTTATGATGTCTAGTAGTAGAAGAGGCACATGATGCAAGAAAGCCAGCTTATGTAGCACCAGCAAAAAAAAAAAAAAAAAAAAACATTTCACACATCCATTCCCTCTAAACTTTTGTCCAGTTCTTCCTTGAATTTATTTAAGCTATCAACTTCCACAACGACAGATGGAAGTTCCAGCAATTAACCACCCGCTGGCTAAAGGCAAACTTCCGCACATCTATCCTACAACTGTCTTTCCTCAGTTTGAATCTATGTTCCCCTCAGGTTCGTAATCTGAGCAAGAGGAAGAATCCCATCAGAATTAGGGTGCTCAACCCATTCAAGGCCTTGCACACCTCAATCAGATCACCTCGCAAGTGCCTAGTCTCCAGCCGATGCAATTCGCAGAAGCACCCGTTTGTTCCCCTCACCAATCTTGTTGCCCTTCTTTGTACTCGTTCTAGCAACTCTACATCCTTCCTAAAATGAGACCTCCAAGACCTGTACGCAGTACTCAAGGCATGGCCTGATACAAGGGGATAATCACCTCCTTTTTTTTCTATGCTATAAACATTCCTGTATATCATTGACAATACTCCATTGACCTGCTCTGGAAGCCTGTGTGCACTGCTTAGAAAACTTAATATCTGACTGCACAATTTCTCCAAGGTCTTTTTCATTTTCTACTACCCTAAGTGTAGGACCACAGGACAGTGGTTATAATCACTGTGGTTGAGTTAGTCGGTCTCAGGCGAGGACAGCAAGGTTTTTACCTCTATCTCTCTGGAAACTCTGGTTTTTAGTTCGGCAAAAAAGAGGAAAACCATCCAGAGAACACACGCAATTTGCAGACATGGGTAGACGAGATAATTCTGGGGTGGCCTTAATATGTTACGCGAGTCGAAATAACTAATGGGGGACTCTACATCGATTAACTACAGTCCCGATTGAAGAATCCTTTAGAAATTCCTCTAGTTTAAGATGAAATCGAACCCAGACAAAGAAAAGAGGCTAAACCAATATACTACCAATGAGAACGCCACTCCATAGAACTGCTTTCCAATGCTATATGGACCAATCACGGCGTTCGTCACCATGCAAGACGGGACCGCTGACTGCTGCGTTCCATGTCATGATAATATCACCCACCGCGGTCAGATTTGGACAGAGCAGACTGTTTAGAATTGCATGAATCAAAAAGCCAGCAGTTCGTCATCTGACTCTTCTCAAACTATTAAAATAGAGGTGTCCGGATACTTTTTGGAGGGTAGTATATTATCTAGAGTTCTGCGCGAGATACATTGTATTAGGCCCATACTTGGGGGAGGGGGTAGAAAAAGGAAAAGACGCATTAAGAAAATTAATTTCAAATTTTCAAAAAGTCAAAAATAATGCAATGCAGTTAATTTTAAATCAATCGATGGAATATGGCGCCATGTTTATTATAAACGTGTTAAAATATGGCCCAGGCTCGCATCCTTAGAGCCAGGTTTCAGATAACAGGGCATAATAACAACATAATGGTTTCTCTACACTGCATGTTTCAATTCAAGGTGTCGCTAATTGTGAGCTGGTTCCAGAATTTCTGGAAGTCGAATGTAATCTTCGAGGAATAATTCCAAGCCATTAGAGACAATTACTTTTTATAATTTGAAGGAGAGGGGAAGTCGGCGATGTCACCTGGGTGTGTTGACACATGATCAGAAGCCCTGTACTTGGCATATTTCCTAGTGGCCTTAGTGCTCATAAACTGTTTACTTCTCCTTTTTTCCATATTTCAACTTTACGCTCTTTGATTTCAACCTTAAAGCTTGTTGTAATTGCTGCTGGAAACCCAGTTACAGTTACAGTTTCAACATTTCGTAATAAAAAAAAATATATAAAAAATATAATGTGTGTCTGTGCTAACACAAACCTGAAATAACTCACAGGTGATGGAGGATATCGTCAAGTTTCTATTCACCAACCGGAAAATGGTGCGCTGCAGTAGATGGCAGCATAATCACAAAACTGTAATCGTGGCGAAATTTAGAAGTAAAATTCCATCTTCTTGGTTTTGTCATCGATTGACAGCTTCTATTGAGCTGCAACTTGTATGGTTTCGTCCTCAGCTTGACATGTTTCTCGAGCCAGCTCCACCACCTCGATGGCTCCTGTTTTTTTAAACCGTGTTCGAAATTTATGCGTAACAGCGTTGGCAGACTGCAGCTTTTTGAACCTTCTCGTATTGGTAAATTCCTCGATGAT
Organism: Mastigoproctus giganteus; assembly: GCF_048544385.1. Lineage (NCBI taxonomy): Eukaryota > Metazoa > Arthropoda > Arachnida > Uropygi > Thelyphonidae > Mastigoproctus > Mastigoproctus giganteus. Next base: position 165,470,872 of record NC_143586.1, on the reverse strand, counting down.
TACGGTTTGCGATTATGCTGCCATCTACTGCAGCGCACGCATTTTCCGGTTAGTGAATAAAAACTTGAAGATATCTTCTATCACCTGGAAGTGGTTTGTACCCTATTCAGGCACAAAATAAGATTTGGTTCCAATGATTATGCGAAAAAGTAGAAGATGATATATAAATTTATTCTTGTAAGGAGAGATTTTACAACTTCAATGCAGTGGAATGCAAATACTCCAATAAGTTTGATTGCTTCCTTTGATATACCCCAAGTACCAAAGGTGTGCTGGAGGGCTCGTGCGAGCCCCTTGTTTAAAAAATTAGTTCGATGGCATTTAATGGACTATTTTAGCTGTGGAAACCATTGGCTAAAAATCTTCTCGGGGAGCCCCCTTGTAAGCAAATTGGTATCACACCCCTTCATAGGTACAATAAGGGGGGAGAATAAAAGATTTTGTATTCACCCAGAAGTATCTTTCCTTTGATAGAAAGATGCATTTTTTTGTTGTTTGATACCTTGGAATTTCTATAAAAACCACACACACACATTTTGGTTTCGACCTGACAATTCATTTTTTTAGGTTTGCAACGCTGAATGAAGTGTGACAATGGATGAAATGGAATGGATCAGTGATTCGGTTCTTCTTTGTGCAAGGGTAAACACCCAAACTTGCTTTCTTGCGTCATATGTCACTACTAATGCTAAAAAAAATCCACGAAGAAATGGTCGCTGTTTATGGAGAAGACTGCCCAAAGGTAGCGTTGTTGGACATTGGAATAAACAATTAGAAATGTGGAAGAACCTATTGCATGATGAAGAAATCCCAGGACGCCCAGCAACTGCTGTAATAGAAGAGTTACTGCAAAAATTGAGGCATTAATCCTAGAAGATCGCTGTATTAGCGTCAAAGAACTAGCTCAAAAGCTCCAAATTAGTGCAGGATCTAAGGAAAGCATCATCCATCAACAGTTGCGTATCAGAAAACGTGTCTGGAAGATGAGTTCCCAGACTTCTGACCCCTTACTAGAAGAAGGAAAAGGCACAATGTGCACACGAAATGCTGTCGATGTACCAGGAAAAGCAAAAGGAGTTCTTCTCGCAGCTGGTCACCATGGATGAAACTTAGATTCATCACTATGATCCAGAAACTAAACTAATGTCAAAACCATAGAAGCATGCCGAATGATTACCCACCCCTTCCACAAAAAGGCAGAGGCGCAACGAAGTGCTGGCAAGGTGATGCTGCCAGTATTTTTGGACCAGCATGGTGTCAAAAAATTGCCTTCAAAAGGGCTGTACTGTGACGTTGAAGTATTATCACAACCTCTTCATAAAAGGAAATAGATGGGGGAAAGCTGTCAAAAGGTATGCAGCTCAGAAGAGCAGGCAGCTTCTGAGCTGCCTGCTCCACGATAATGCTCCTGCGCATTCCTGCATGCTGCAGTGAGGCGTGCTCACGAATGTGGGTTTGAAAGATTGCCACATCCCCCAGACCTTGCACCCTCAGGTTTCTTCCTCTTTCCTGAAGTCCTTTCTTCGTGGAAAACATTATAGGCTTCTTTTTCTTAAAGTTGTTTGTTTTGTGGTAGATAAGATTGCAGAATCGACAATGAATCCTTAAATCTTCAACTTGGAAGATTTGTCCAGTGCAATTTCCGATGAGCAACTGAACTTCTTTAGATACACGTTTCATCAGAATGAAACTTATACGTTATGTCGAATGCCTGGCTCGAAGAAGCCGAATGGTCAACGTAGGGGGTACGGTAGTACACGCGTTTGAGTTGACCACGGTTCAAAATCCACACAACCGCTAAATACTGTAATGTCCTTGTATCCTCCATCTTCTAAACTCTTCTAATCTTACGATGCGTGGCCATTTACGTTTTTTGTTTACTTTTTTTTTAACTGACCCCTCTTGGATTTTTCCTTCAACAAAAGTATGCCGCGCAAATTATACGAAGGTTGATTACCTCGTGCATGTGCGGCACCACTCGGACATACCGCCGTAATAAGCGGCATCCTGCAAGCAAATCCCACGGATACGTGAATTATTAGCGGAAAAAACAGAAAGAAGAAGTGTACGGGGTGCATTAACGGATAACTTCATCGTCAGATATGTAACGGCTTTGATGCCCTCATTGGCCAACAGCCCGAGCACTGACCTCGCCGCTCCTTTTCGACTAGGGCCGTCGTAATTATCTGAGAAAGAAGTGTCGCAAACTTTCAAGGATATCTCGCAGAAATAAGTAATTAGCGCTCGGCAGACAGGACGATCGTAATTGTACGGATGGTGTACAATCGCCATCGCCCGTGTACGATTTTCGACAAATTTCTGCACACGTCGCACAGCTTTTTGTCCTTAACTCAACAAGCTTTAGGGTCTTTAGGAGACTAATTATATCTCGCGCTGATGCCAAAAGTTACGCAGCGTGCTCTTATTACGCGGCTAATTTTACCCGCTTCAAGGTTCACCCATATATCGACCGCTCGAGCGGTTCAACCACCCTTTCTTCGCTCTCTCTCTCGAACGTGCTCGGCTAAGCTCATTGCATACTGCGGGATGGGCTCAGAAATCATTTTAAGTCGACCCGTCAAACGTACCGCGCAAAAGTCGCCGCTGTGCCCTTTCGCATCGACGGCCAATTTCGTTTGGCGATGCCATGACGTCACCGATGCTACCTCTTCCTACACGCAATGGAAGTTGAGTACAGAAGGTATTCATTCGTGGCATCTAAATGGACCACGAAATCTCCAACCATCTGAATGCTAAAGACATCACCAATTGAGTCTTCAGAGCATGATCTGTAAGACCCAATTATTGATCGAATATCGAATGAACAGACTCAGCAAAACAGGAAGAGATGTTTTAAGATAAATCCACCTACTGGAGACGTATTTTAGAACTTCTTCCAAAGGTCATTTTTTTCAGCCAGATGTTAAATTCAAGGATATACAGTCGTTGTCCAGAAATGTGTCTACCAATACGCACCACTTAACACAGGCTCCTTTCCCCTCGTGATAAGAACAGTTCCATTATTAACCTTCTGAGCTACCTGAATTAACGATCGTGCAACAACCAGTCGTTTCCTTATCGATCGGTCTCCTAACAACGCCAGCGTTTCAGCGGTAATCGGTCCCACGGTACCAGTGACACTGCACACATCTAGCGGCTGTTCACCTGCCACTAAATTCTATAATACAGTGCAGTCCACGCTGTAATACCTTTTAACAACTTTCGCTTCCGGTCTAAAACGTGTCATTTTGCGCAATCCACAAAGAGTTCGAGGTCTGGAGGGAAGAGATTTTCCCTTCGTCGATTTTAACATTATAAACACAAGTGGAAATAGGGCCGGCCACAAGTAAGGGGGTTAGAGGTTCAAACCCAAACGCTGCCACGAAGAATGGACGACCCATTATGACTCCAGAAAGTCTGGCCGTCCCCAATAATTAATTCAAAATTATGCAGTCGATGAATTTGTAGATTCTTCTGGCCTTGGCTGTCTCGATGAATGAAAAATTTATTTTTATTATCTAATGGATGAAATTTATAACAACAAATGGAAATATGTGCAATGACAGGGCTATTCAAGTTTTGGTTGATTAATTAGCAGAAGCATTACCGTATATGTCAGCGTATAATTCGACCACTGAAGCTTTAAAAATCGTTTCATGTCAGATTGAGTCGTAGAATTTAAGTCTGACATGAAACGATTTTTAAAGCTTCAGTGGTCGAATTTGACAGCTTCGTTTGGATAGCCTCATCAACGTCACTTATGAAAGTTAGAATTATATTAATGAATTGTCAGCCAAAGATGTCTTAAAAGAAAGAAAGATTGAAGAGGTTTGGTATCACAAATGTGCGTCCAATTGCAGCTGTTATATTACCTAAATGGCATTAAATCTGGATAAAACAAAATTGATTTAGTTTATTTCCACAAATCTTTTGAAAACTTTAGGAATCATTATATAAATCAATTTAATTTTTCAGTCTTCGCTACTTCAGGTAAAAAAATCCACTTGACTCAATGTTATGAGCATTTCCTGAATCTTCCTACCGGGATAAGGAAAACAACAACCATTATGGTTACCAGTAGCATCAGAGGGAAAGAATAAGTTTTCCTCCAGATTTCCGAACCCCATGTAAGGAACCCCACAAGTTTCTTCCAAACAAATGGACAGGTGAATAAGGTGGACTGAGACTTCAGTTTTAAAGATAGCTGGTGAGGGTCTGTCAACAGAAGTTACATCAATTGGAGCGCACATTAAGATGTTTTTGTATGAAACGAAGCGCAGTATTGACATCACTTTCTTTTACGATGGGCAAATTTAAAAAGGAAATAGGTTCACCTTATTTTAAGGGGCGGGGAAGTCTACTTTAGTGAGCGAACTCCCTGGGTCACTGGCTACGCCCTCGTGCCACCTGTGTAGAATGAAGCTACAGTACCTTGGTGATGACGTAATGTTGACGTCAGAATCTGAACGCCTGCATGGTTGTAAGCGCACAAACACTTAAGTAGGACAAGGTTGTTTCCGTGGACAAACGCAAGCTATTTTAGATCCACGTCGATTAACATTACACTGGACACTTTGGTGTTTCCCTAGCAACCTACCATCGTTTCGATGTTTAATTACTGGTTCAAGACTGTACAACCCACCGCAATTTCCGTCTACAGTATCGTAAGATCCCTCTTCTTCCCCCCTGAATCCTTCGACCTCCAAAGATTGAACTCCTTTTTTTCAATTAATGACTTTCACTGACATTTCCCTATAAACTGAGCGCCTGCGCAGTGTACTGGTTGCAATGTGATTGATCTTCTAGTTTTTGAAATGAATGGTAAGTTGGATTCCTCATAAGAATGTACAGAAACTTATTGACCAGCAAACTATTTTTAGCTTAGTTTTTTAACGTTTCATGGTCACAATTTTCGCCATCGGGTCAGATTTCAACTTTCAGTCATCAAGCCTGTTTTAAGCATGATAAATGCCATAAGCGCAGTAGCTTAATGATGCGCTTAAATCATTGAAGCATGAAGAAATTAGTGCAGTAAATCATCTGTAAAGACCGAGGCTGCTATAGAAAGCATTTATCCGAGCAATTTTACTTGATGAATCTATAGGATCTCACGCGCAAATCTCAATTACTCTTTTTCACTTAAAATATGTTCTATACACGCATAATTTTTGATATAACTACACGTTGGTTAAAAAAAATAGTCGCCTTGTGCACCAGCAGTGCCAGAAAATACTGCATTATAAAAACTATGATTAGGATTGATACATTAAATGGACTATAAGACCCAGCCTGCTAATTAGGCAATTAGTGAGCCACCATCTGATTTTCCGATGGTGGCTCACTGCCTACTTGGGCATAAGTAATTAAAACTTCCAGTTTAATTAACGAATAAAATACACTGAAAGAACGTACTATTTTTCCATCTGACGCTTATCATAGACCAAGGAATGTTTATATATAAAGACAGACAGACAGACAGAGAGAGAGAGAGAGAGAGAGAGAGAGAGAGAGAGAGAGAGAGAGAGAGGGTGGGACAAATGGAACAAAACGTGAGAAGAAATCCAATGGAGCAGTGGTTCGGGTTGATGGTTGAAAATCCAGAGATTTCGAGAGTTTTTGGTAGGCGAGGGCTAACGCAGTTAAGGGGGCAGAAAGCAGTGTTCCTGAGAATCATTAGCTTCAATCACCAGACAACAGTAAAAGAATTCCACTTTATTTTGCTAATTGAGGGGGCTATAGCCCCTACATCGCATCGTCCCAGACCTTTCCCAGAGAGCAAAAACTGTCCACTTTTATTGTTTGTCCCGAAACACTAAGATTCGTTTAAAACTGCTGCTCACCTTTCTTGATATTCCCTTTGCCCTTCCCCTTATTATTTATCTGGCCCCTGTACCAATAACGTAAGGTAATATTTTTATGACCCATTTAGGGTTAACAACGTGACACGGTAACATTGTCAACAACGGCTAGGTAACCCGACCCAAGCAGGAGGCAGAGAGTCTCGTGACGGAACTAAAGAGAAAAATCAGTCAATGCCATCTGGAGATTTCCAACCGTCTGACTTTTTTTTTTTTTAAGTGAGCGCATCTGCACCTTGCCAACAAGAGGCGTCTTCTGTCTTTAGTTTATTGCCCTCGAGACACGAGATATCCACATGACGTTCTTTCCAGTCATACCCACATGTCTCGGGAGAAAAGCTAACGAAACCCAGAGATGCACACCTCCGATGCTATCAGCAGATTGCACGTGAGCTGAACTCGGATACGGTGCGGTGCATTTTTCTTAGAATTGTGCGAGTGGCAGGAATGGAAGCAGAAGCCTTCAGAGTAATTCTTTGTAAAGCGAGGGAGTTTGAATTGTTTCTTCTTGTTTAGTCGGTCATGCGCTAGCGCTGGTTTCCTCGATGTTGTAAAGGATTCGTTCTTAAGAAATAAAAATACACCGCAGATCTGACTGCGAAAAAAACTCCGAAAACATTGAGTTTTTTTGTGTGTGTCAAAGAAACGAATCCTCAAGGGATTACATCTTCTGCTGTCAGGGGGATTTCTATAAGAGAATCTGTGTCTTGGTTCTATCTTGAAAAATGCCAATCAGTTCAAGAAAATTTCCATATCTTATCATGTTCTAAGTATTTTTTGCTCCATTTCTTTGGTGTCCTTGTTTTATCCTCTGCTTCTTGGAATCTGTTTGTCGTTCTTTGCCCCTCCTCTTTATTTCAGTTTCAGCTCTAAATTCTGCTCAACTGCGTCATATTGTTACAGTCCTACTTGGCCAAAAATAGAACGAGGGACCACCCTCAATAATGCGTCTTCAGCGTGTCACTACGGTGGGTAAATGATGGTTTGTGCAATAGCACGAAATTCTCACAAAAAAAGAAAAACAATTTGCTTTTTGGACTCATTTTTCTTGGTGACGCGATATTATTTTTTATTGCAGATACTTCTATTATTTTGTTCACCCTTTGTATATTTTTCCATAAACTGTACTGTGCAATAAAGACTGCACAGTACAGTTTACGAGTCCACGTTTCAATGTAGTGAGTGAAGGTCTTTGAATTACATTATTATTAACTCAACCCATGCTGCTACTGTCTGCCAGCGTGAATTATATTTTAAATGCATTTCTCAAATAGCAGTCTCATCATTATTGCAAATACAGCGGGTTACAGTTCTGGTGGCTCGAATTTCTATTCTGTTCGGTTCTATTGTTGGACAGAGACAGCTGGAGAGATGATTAATGAGTCAGCAACCTTGCGAAGTACCAAGGACGTCAACTCAATTAAGTTTATCGTTAATACCAAGAAATGTAACGCATGCCATTTACTAAATGAAAGGATAATGTTTTAGGGATTCCCGCGGGGATAGGCGGCGGTCACAGTAATGGCAAAGCGGGTAGGATGCCCTGAGAGCGCGTGCAGTTGAACAATATCTGTTGCACCATTAGTTTGCGCAACAGATATTTCTTTCTACTTCACTTTTTAAATGATACTGTGGATGGAAACGGAATGCAATTTATTTATCTTTTGATATTGGCATGATGTAGCCGAGTGGTCAAGTTCACTGTGGTTCGAGCCCACATAACTGTTAAGCCAGTTCTTGTACTTTATCCAGCAAACCCCTCTATGGTAAGAATATGAAATATAATACATTTGTACGAATAATAGGAGATTCAAGGTTGTCCCGGACATTTTTAATGCAAAAGGAGTGTTGTGCAAAGGAACTTCAAAACACTCCTCGTACAGACGGTGGCAGTACTGTTCGCAGTCTCTGACAACGGTCGTTCCCTCGGCGCATGCGCATTAGAAGCTATGCTGGATGGTGTCACTCCAAGCGCGGTATTAACAGCGCTATATCATTAATTCTTGTAAAAAGAGAAAGTAAAACTGTCTGAAATCCTCCGCAGGTTAAGTGCACAATAGAGGGGGAGAAACTACCACGTGTAAGCATGCATGATTGGTGAAACAAGTTTTCCGAAGGCCGTAGAGGACTGCCAACCTACCGTACGCTCGTGTGCAGCCGACAGCTGTTCGCAGATGAATTTGTCGCGTCTGGTAGCTGTTTTTGGAAAAGAGAAGAATTGAGGAGTGCCATATTGCATCGAAAGTGTGTACACGCGTTCAAAGTGTAGAGAAAATTATTCACGGACAGGTCCAAATTGTATTGTTCAAGACGTGTGCGCGACAGGTCCAAAGGATGCTGCAGTACCAGAAGACACAATAGAAATTATCCAGCCCAAGCTATTTGATGCTACCATCCTAATCCCAAACCAACACACTGACTGACCTTGATCCCAAATTGCACTTCAACTACCGCCTTAAGAAGCTCCTGAACTGCACCAATCGCCAGGCAATATTGCTGCGAAGAATATTAACACCATAGACCCCCTACTTCTATATGCCTCTGAGATCTGAGCTGCTCCAGCAATGATTAAGTCTATTTTTTGCTGAGTACTGGCTCTTAAAATGGGCCATCAATAAGCACAAGCTTCTCCATAGATGGCAACTTATAAAATCAGCGACCTCTGGTTTTAATTGAGAGTAGACGCGTAGGTGGTTACAGTCGAAATGATTAGTGGCAAATCTCGTCTCTGGACCTATGCTGTTGGAGGGTCCCGTAGGGGAAAAACTACAGATGTGTTTCAGCCTTTGTGGCCTTCACCTGTAGGATCGTTTCCTGCTATATGAGCAGGAAATACATTACTGTATTTTAAATTTCTGCCCTCCCAGGAAGGAAATTTAAGACAGATACGAACTCAGGTACGGGTGTTCACCATCTGTCGAACTCAAACCGACAGCAATGCAGAAATGTATCAGGTAGACAGGGTGGTCCGTCCATATAAGCAAACTAGGCGATCTAAAATTTTGCCAATTGGGGATTTTAAAATGAGAGCGCAGTATAGTTCACATGGGGCACCACATAAGAATCTGTAGTTTACCAAGGGCAGCGATTTCATGGTTCACCTTGACTTTCCAGGATTATATGATTGTCTAAGCAGTTGGACCAAGGATAGTTTTAATAATTTTCATAAATTTTTATTAAAAGCTTTTAGTAATTGATTTTTACTTCTTGTGAAAATCAATATTTAAGAAATTTCTAGAATATTGGAGAACGGTGTAGAAGGCTCCTGAATGTGAGAGAATATTGTAGAAGATTCTGTGTTCTAGATGTTGTAGATGATTCTAAAATATTCTAAAATATTATTAGTTGATTCTACAGTGTTCTGCAATGATATAAACCGAGCAGTAAGAGCTGTAACTTATAAAATCGAACACCAATCATTCAGAAAGAGTGTTTGGTGAAGTTTTGTGTTTCGTTTTAAATATGGCAAGAAATTAGGAAGTGGGTGTTGAAAACAAGAGGAACTATTAGAACTCCGTATAAAGAAAGTTGTTCCATGAAAATTAATGGCAAAAAAAACTGGGTGTTTCATTTAAAGGAATACAAACTACCATTCGAAGATTCAAGGAGACTGGCAGTTTAGAGGACAAACCACGATCAGGACGGTTGGCCGTAACAATAGAAGCACAAGATAAAACCATAACACTGATTTCTGTAGCTGTCCAAAACCTTTATTAAAACCGGAAAATCGAAAAAAACGGTTAGGGATGAATCCAAATTTGCAATTTTTGGATCCAAGAGTTGTTTATGTGAGACGATCAACTGAAGAAAAATTGATGCCGGATTGTTTAGGGGTGGATTCCATCATGATCTGGGGTTGGTTCTGTTTTTCTGGAATTGGTGACATCGTCAGAATTGAAGAATTTTAAGAAGAAAATGCTATAAAAACATTACTGAACAAAATGCAATATCCTCCGGTCTTCGACTTTCTGGAAGAAATTGTATATTGCAAGAAGACAATGACCCGAAGCACAGCTGTAAGCTGTGCAGGGACTTTCTAGCAACTAAACAACAGGATGGGGTGTAAGGTGTAAGATATGTTAGTGTCTAATGGCTCCTGAGATTTTCCCATCTCCACGGATATACATTGTATCAGGTCAGATATTTGAAGGTGTGGGGGTCATGTGCTGTATATTGTGTTGTGCCCTTTGTTCCTCCGGTCTATTAGCCGCCAAGCCCCTAGTGGAATCCGACGTTACTACACCGTGCCACGAGGAGGCTGACCGAGGAGGCTGTACCACTGATATTAGAGTACTCTGGCGGGTCCTGCCACCTACTTTCCAGGGATTTCAGTGGCTAGGACCAGATTTGAGAATGAGATGATCGCTGTTTCTTGGGTTATAATTTTAACAGGATGGGGTATTGCAAATTATGGTGTGGCCGTCCCAATCGCCTGCCTTTGACCCAATAGACCTTTTATGGGACCATTTAAACCGTGAAGACCGACCATCTTAACAAAATTTATGGAAATCTTTGCAGATGGCTAGGAATAAAGTTCGTGAAGACACAATTATCCATACTTTAATTAAATGTTACGAAATTCTGTACTTCTACCTAATTTAGGCATATTTTGGAAGACTGAAGCTTAATGAATAAAATGACTTCGAGCATATTCTTTAGAAAACATAAGTGGAATAGCATTATGCGTTTATTTTATTTTGCTTCTCCCATCGCTTGGATAGTTTCTGATTGGGATGTCAGCCAAGAGCAACGACACGTTTTTACGTTGAATTACCTTGGAAACGCTTTTAATCATCTCTGGTATTGTCAGTCAGATGCTTCCTGTTTTCAAAAGTACGTAGCGAGACTCCTACTTTTCTACGCCCCAGATACGTTCGCGTTGTCACGATGTTTTACAAAAAGCGCATTCTGCGCCAGACGCATATTGTCCTTATGTGTGCACACTTATTTGTCATCACCTGAAGAAGGTTAAGGATGACATAATACAAAGCCCGCGCTTGAATTTTCTGCCCGAATGGTGTCGAGTTTTCCAGGATATGATACTAATCCGCTTTAAGACCTCCATCTCGGAGTGGAAGAATCCTTTGATCTTCAACTAAAGTTAATTGTCTCCTTCTGCCGACAGACCGTTAACAAACGGTACTTTCAAGCTCCGCTGATTCCAAATGCCTCGAAATGAATAAAAGAACGAAGCGCACTGCTGATGTTCTTCAGCATCAAAGCACGCACGCTCCAGTGAACTTATTAGAGGCAGGTGTGGATGCACGAACATCACCATTATGCAAAGTACCAGTAACTCGCAGAAGTTCGCGTGAATCGTAAGGAGGCATGGTTGGTGGACGACGTTAGTGGAGTTTAGGAAGTCTCACATCTTAGGCGCCGCGCTGGGGTAAATTACTGATAATGCGACTTGCGCGACACCTGGTTTCTGCCACGATTAGAAAAACCAAAAGAAAGTTTGGCGTGTGTAGATGTTCCCTTTTAACGGGTTCTGAAATTCTTCGTAATTGTGTCTGTAGGTGACAAGGAACACTTTCTTTTCCAGTAACGATTCGTTTTATCATGCAAATGAACCACTTGGAACTGACGATAGCGTTGCCGTTATCTCTCTATATTCTATCTATCTTATCTAGCGTCTCGTATAAAGCCTCTCTAGAATTGGTCTCGCTATCTGTTAAGTCATAACAGCGTAAGTTTGTTGGCAATTATTAAATTTTATGGGAAGGGTTTGGCAGAGGTGGAAGGGGGAACAATCCTTCATAAGGGCGCCATTTATTTCTTTTATCTAGAATTGGGGAGAAGCCATCATCGAAGCCAAGACTGGCAATGAAGGAAGTAGTTCGGGATAGTTTAATGGTACTAATAGCATTTAACGTTATATAAAGTTGGATCTATGTTTCTCATTTTTTGGGACAGTAGTAATAGGAGTACTAGTGATGGCAATGATGCAAGAAAGCAAGCTTATATAGCATCAGGCAAAAAATTAAAAATGATAAATAAATAAAACAGTTTATCCATCCGTACCCTCCAAGGATTTGTCTAGTTGCTCCTTGAATTTATTCAATCTATCCATTTCCACAATAATAGATGGAAGCCTATTAAAACAATCAACCATCCGCTGGCTGAAAATAAATTTCTTTACATCTATCCCGCAACCATCCTTCCTCAACTTGAATTTATGTCCCCTCATGCGTGCAGTCTCAGCAAATGGAAGAATACCATTAACATTCCGATTACTTAATCCATCCAAAGCTTTAAACGCCTCAATCAGATCTCCCCGCAGGTGCCTGGTCTAGAGACGCTGCAATTCGCAGAACTGAATCCTTTGTATGGTCCCCTAAACTGGGGATCATACAAAACACTCTTCGTTTTAATTGAAGCATCAAATCTCTAAACTGATTTCCCATGTTCGATAATGATCATCACGTAATAGAGTTTAGTTGTATTGGCACATTCGCTCCTCAACTTACTCAATCCAGGGCTAGTGCAAGAGTACTTGGCGCCTTGGATGCGCGCCCAAAATAAGTTTTGGTAAACTCACGTAGAAGCTAAGTTTGTTATTTTAATATATTTTTTAAAAAATTTCTAACATAATGTCATGAGTTCTAGCAGGGGCGGATCTAGGTTGTTAGAAACCCAGGGCTGGAGTTCTTAGTGGGCCCCTTTTAGGTATTAGTTTAATCTGGATGGAACAATTATTTAAATCAATGAGACCGATTATATTATTCACTCCCTGAATATTATAATCGGTCAGTTAAGAGAAGCTATTAGCTTCTCTCTCAAATAATACCCTAAAAATTCAAGTTGGGTATTTGGGGCCCCCTGGACTGGAGAAGATCAAGAGCTCAAGTCCTATTAGCCGTGTCTGGATCAGCCCTAAGTTTTAAGACATTTTTCGCTTAAGTTTTCTTATTTTTACTTAGATTAGGTAACTATAAGTTTATTCAGAATTTATAGAAATGTTTGCGTCCTAAGCAGTTGCCTAGCATAGATCCAGCACTGCCCCAAAAGGGACTTTTTACTGTGAAGGTCAATACAAAATGCGTATCTGTTCAGCTCACCCAGGGGCGGCTCATTGGTAGTCCCTATGGAACTGCAACTTTTTAAATCTAAATATGCAGTCAACGGAATTATATGAAGTTTTGTGAAGACCAATGCAACTCAATGAATATTTTTATTAACAGGTCCAGCATGTAGTATGCTCATCCTCTATTTCCAATAATCATTTCAATAAAAACACGAAATCCTTTTCAACTTTGAAGTTTGATCGTAGGTGGAACTGTCCACTACACAGTTCCACATTTTGGCCCCATTTGTTGAGTCAATGCCTAGTTGGCAGGAACTGAAAGCTAGCAGTGCCGATTTGAACAGGGCACCAAACTTGAATGAAAAAGTTATTAATCTGTTTTCAACAAATAAAAACCGAAGAATGGATTTTATTTTTAAATAAAATTTCAAGCTTACCCAAGTCAGTTAATGGTATGTGTCCAGTTAATGGTTTGTAGTATTTTTAACCCGCTTATTATTATTATTACTATCTATGTTTCCATGTCTTATAACCGAGGCAATTTAATGTAATTTTAAGAAGCAGCACCCCCATACATCAGAGTATGGGGTGCTGCTTCGATAATATAGTAATATTATCGAGGTATTCTAAATTCTACCAGAATCGAACCAATATTATGTTTGTTGACATGCGCTATTATGTTTGTTGACATGCGCTAGTTGTAGGAATGAATGTGGCGGATGCGCAGAAACGAAATCTTCCCGTTGGTCAGTCCGTCCGTTGGTCCGCATGTAACAACTCGACTCCCAGTGGACGGAATTCCGTGAAATTTTATTTTTGGGTCTTTCAGAAAGATTTGTCAAGCCCTCCGAAATTTCATTAAAATCGGACAAATATAAATTATTATTTATTTCTTTTCCCGTTATGGAAAAAAAGAAATTCATAGATTAAATGTAGCTTTAATGCAGTAAAAGAGATTTAAAAAAAAGTATATGGGAGAAGAGTAATAAATATTATTCAGTCTTAATTACACAGAATTTTTTCGAGAACATAAAATTATAAAGTTAACTGTTCAATAAAGTTTCACAGAAAAATTAAAAAATGATTTAAATTTATGGAAAAAAAAATTGAACTTGCCTGAAACGCGCACATGTATATTAACTTCTTTTTTTTTGTTTATTATAACTCATGAATATGGAAATTAGGATTATGATGACAACGTAGAGGCATCCACTGACAGAAGACGTCACAGAGGATTATCACTTTGTGTTACGGCCCTTGTGCATGGCAGGAGATGCTATCATCATTATTATGTTTAGTATATGCGCTTGGGCAACCAAGGCCAAAGGAATCGGTATATGTTTTTATTAGAAAAACTTTCGAGCATAAAGGCAAGTAAGGCTCCTGGAGTTGATGGCATATATCCAGTAATTTTGAGGGAGGTCGCCAGGGAGTTTATTGAACCACTGAAGTATGAGGGCATCTTTAGACTCATGAGAGATGCCCTCATAATTAACATCAGTGACAACGTATCAACATAGAAAAAATATCTTAGAAGCAATGATTAAGATTGCCGTCCATAGAGCACCATGGGCCAGGAAAGTCCATGGTACTCTATGGATGATTTATCGAACGTTCTGATGTAGAGATTTGGATGTCATAGACCCACTGTATAAGGCAATTGTAAGACCATATTTGGAATACTGTTCAAGTATGGAGACCTCATCTGAAAAAAAGACATTGGGCTTCTTTAAAGGGTTCAAAAATGGGCAAATTACAGGGGAAGAGGTTTATACTAGATTGTAGAAAGATTTCTTTTGGCCAGCGAGTTGTTGATTGCTGGAACAAGTTTCTCTCGCAGGTAGTTGAGGCTGAGAGTTTGAATAAATTCAAAGGTCTACTCCTGTTTTTTTTTCAGCCAGTGCAGCAAACCTATGCCTTCCTTGCACTAATGGCCATTACTATTTCGTCTGCAAACTGTGCGTATTATATGATCACTTTACATACCGTTGTTCTTGTTAAACTAGAAACTGAGTTGAGAAATTCCAGACAGGAGTGTTTTTAATCCATTTGCGTCTGTGACAAAATATACATTAAACAGCGGTATAACTATTTATGGACTCGCCCTTCCGGAAATGTGTTTATTTTTTCTTTCTTTGCAGCATCCTCACCAAGAAGCATCTTCTTGCGATTATGTATACATCGCAGGAGAAAAACATGAGGTTTCAGGAAGTCTAAGCAGCTCGAAGTGCTTACGTTTCATTCACATTCATCATGCATTTCTGCTGTCTACATTTCAGCACCCCTAGAGAATCTCATGGTACTTTTACCTTCTCTTCATTTTTGGTTTCCTTCCTTGTAAAAGAGGTTCACCAAAAATAGCACATTTTTACAGTGTGTTTTTCTCCCCATTCTATCCCTTAATCTACGAATTTCACTTTAAATCATTTAGAGAATCTTATTTAAGTGATTAATTACTTATTTACTGTATGCTGATGGTCAGCAACCTTTCAGAAATTATCGGACTCAACCTGGTGTGAGAGCTTGGATGCCAGTGGCGAATTTTTGAAACTGAGAGCATTTCGGGAGATTCTAGCCTCTTTTTTTTTTTTTTTTTTTGATGCCTCCCTTGTTGGGGATGATTGAATGAAATCGTCTCGTGGTATCACTCGGGGAAGTCTCGGATGCTATCTTTGGCACCAGTGCCTTAGGTTGCTGACCCCTGGCGTACGCTACTGAATTTCCATGAGTACCCAAGCTCGGGTTGTAGTCATAAAGAAAGCAGGAGAGATATACAAAGTAAAATCAAAAAGATAATTGAGGGTACATGTTGTTTAATGGTAAAAGGAAGAGGATATACTGCGTATACCATGCATTACGCGCCACTGATCAATCCTATGATCCAACTGCTCAGAGACATCGATTTTTTTAAATCAAATTGAGTTCACTATATACACGGTATCTATATAAATTTTTAGCATATCTTTCCAGGTTGGAAAATAAACAAAAAGGTATCCGATTCCAGAATGTTCTGCTCTACTTCCTATTTGGCAGTTGTTACTGCGAAATAAAAACATGGGTAGACGCCAGATAATTCTGTTGGCATTGCCATCCTTGCAAAACTTAGCTGTTAATTTAATGAAGGCAGAAAGCTTGTCAATATGGAAAGTTAAAAATAGAGTAATAAAAAAGAAAAATCCAGACTCAGCTAAAAATAGCAGAACTCCATATTCAGCTTTTTACAAGGAGTGAAATGAAATAAGTTACCACAGGAAATTTTCGCACTTAAATTGAATTCCAACTACCTTGAACATTTCTTTCCATTAACAAAATTACCGGAGAAGTTCATACACCATGTAAAAAGAGATTCATTTATGAATTTCAGATTATTTATCAATTTAATGAAAATTAAAACTTTACTGTGGAGTGATCCATTAATTTTGATGTATGGATTGCGCCCATGCAATTTGTAGGATAGATGAGTCGCATAGATTAAAATAAAATGAAGTTTAAGAGAGGTTGGTGGGCCTTCCTGGAACCTTTCTTAAAAACTCTTATCCAAAACAGAGAGCCAGGAATTCAGTTAGTCAATACCGATTAACAGTTGGACATAACTCCCTGAACAAACATTTTCTCACCCATCTCTTCTACTTCTATGGAAGAACCCGTCTCCATATGTATTTCCTGAAAATCATCGTCTACAAAGATCGAAGTCCAATGTCAACAAGTATTCTGCCTTCTCATCCATCAACCCTTTCAGGGTACTGGAGTACTGCAGATTCTAATAGCCTTTCATGTTTGTATTTAATATCAGCATTGTGGATCTACATTTTCTGTCTTCTTAAATTTACACCAATATTAGATTCTCGTAGATTACAATCGTAGATTCTCACCAATCTACAGATTAAGGGCAATACTTTGGCCTATACGTTAACTTCCTAAGAACTGTGGTAGCAGAGTCTACATCAGTTAGAAGTCATTCAAGAGGTGATAAAACTCAAAGGAAACAATCAATTTATAACACTAATAAATTAAATGTAGTTCGAAATTACAAAAACAGTGTAAAAATAATGTAAGAAATTTTTAAAAATAAACAGAAGGAAGACAATGAAATCAGCAGGGTAGAGACTGCCATTTCCTGCAGCTGACTAATCCAAGGAAGAAATGGTTCATCTTGAATAGGCCTGGCCTGCTTAAGATCCGCGTTCTCTCGTTGCTGCCAAGCAAATAGGTTAGTTCCTGGTGCGTCTTGCTGTGTTGGAATTGGATTATGAAGAGGGTTCTGTCTTCATTGTTTATTTCTAAGGTGCTGCTTAAGTTCACGGTGTCCGGGGAAAATGTGCACTAGATACAAGTTAGATTTTGAAGCATGCGTCTATGAATGATTGATGTGAAATTGTGGCGTGATCGCTTCTTCGTGCCGCATACAGTGGTGCTGTCAACATCTGGGGCATTCGACGCATTTATAAACACCTGGCTTAGGGTTATGATATACCGTGTAATAACCATATGTCTTCCTGGTATAATAGAGAAGAGTACTGCCTTGGGGATCGAGAATTTATTTTCGGAAAACTTGATGTCTTTCAGAACTTTTTTCTCAACAGCTATACAGTAAACCACGATCTGATAGACACCAGCCAGAAAGATAATTTTTGTGTTATTGTAAAAAAAACACTTAACCTACAAATATAGGGGTTGACAAAATAATGGAAACACCACCCGATATGAAGGTAATAGTTTTTGTAATGGATATGACTTATTTTTGAACATGCAGCGATGATTTCTTTTTGTGAAGGGTAGATGATAAAAGACCTGTCTGAATTCCAAAGAGGTGAATTGTTTGTTCACGTTTAACAGGGGCATCATTGAGTGACACTACTGATTTTTTTAATGTGTCCAGTGCAACTGTATCGAATGTGATGTTTGCACTCACCAATTATGGAAAAACAAAATCTGATAGGAAGAATTGAGTCACAAAATCGACTGAAAGAGACCACACGACGCTAAAAGGTATGGTAGCCCGAAAACGTAAAACGACTGTCTCAAAAATAACTGCAGAACTAAATGTGAGTCTCAGCAATCCAGTTTCTACCAAAATAGTTTGGCAAGAACTTCATAAAGCTGAAATTTATGGTAGAGCAGCTATTGCCAAGTCATGATGGTAATACTAGAAAGAGCACAAAAGAAAGCATTTGGGTTTTTTTTTTTTTTTTTTTTTTTTAGGAGCATTAGCAACTAAGGCCATATTGCTCCGTGATATGCGGTAGTCATTCCCTGACCTTTCCGCATCCTCCGTATTTAGTGGTGACGGGTTCGAACCCCGGTCTAATCAAGAAGCCTGTGCTACGCACTGCTGCTCCTTCCCACCTGGCTACGGAGGCGCCTACAAAAGAAAGAGCGTAAGGAGCACAACAACTGAATACTTGATGATTGGAAAAACATATTTTCAGACGAATCATTATTCACACTTTTTTCCTAATATCAGGAAGAGTTTACGTTTCGCGAATACCAAAGGAAGCGCATCAGCCTGACTGTTTTCTGCTAAACGTCAAAAATGGAGAAAGATCGACAATGGTTTGGGCAGCAGTATCTTGGTATTCTTTAGGAATAAACGTGAACGGGCGAATTACTGATATTCTGTGGTTCATCCCATGAGGAAAACAGGGGGGGTCACTGAGCAGTCAGAGAAGAAGTTCTATAAGCAGTACAGACAGGCTGCCAGGAGAGCTCATGGGGGTTTTGTCAATGACATACAGGAATTTTGCTAGCAGGGATAAGGAAGTGATTATACGATTGCACAAGGTGATGGTCAGGCCACATCTTGAGTACTGCATACAGTTCCGGAGGCCTAATTGTAGGAAGTATGTAAAGCTGCTGGAGCAAGTGCAAAGAATGGCAACAAGATTGGTGGGGGGGGTGCTCTTACCAAGAAAGACTTCATTTCTGCAAATTGCAGCGTCTGGAGACTACTCACCTGGGAGGTGATCTGACTGAGGTGTTTAAGGCTCTGAATGGATTGAGCAAGTTCAGTGCTGATTGGATTCTTCCTCTTGCTCAGACTACGCACATGAGAGGGGCATTAATTCAAACTGAGGAAAGACAATTGCAGAATAGATGTGCGGAAGTTTTCATTTAGCCAGCAGGTGGTTGATTGTCAGAACAAGATTCCATTTGTTGTTGTGGAAGTTGATAGCTTAAATAAATTCAAGGGAGAACTAGACAAACTATGGGAGTGAATGAATAGGTGAAATGGGAAGTTTTTTTTTTGGCTGATGCTGTATTTGTCTACTTTCTTGCATCATATGCCACTATTAAACTTAGTAGTGTAAGGTCGTTGGAAACAGCTTTTGAAATTACGGTTTAAAAATGTGGAATTGTGGTATTAGAGGAAAGAATAGCAACTGACAAAACCCATCGATCAATTCGTAAAGAGGAAAAGGTAGCTGCTGCGACAATTACAGTTGGAGGAAAAACACTGTGCGACCATTTACTGCCGGAAACTCACTCTAAAAAAATAAGAAATTGAATTCATTCTCAGTGAGTCACAGCTTGTTCAAAGAATTAAGAGAATGCGGGACGTTGGATATGGATTAATAGAACATTCTGTCTTGCCATGTGTGAAACTGCATTTCAGTACTCATTTTCAGCCAATCGAAAATCAGTTTCGTGACGATAAACCTGATAAGGACTATTTCGAGGAATTTTCTTACATACAACTCGAATTCCATATGGATTCGAATCCCAACGCAATTTGAAGCTTTGCAATGTATTATTCAGAGTCTTTTCAGAAGTAAACAGAACTTAATATATCTTGAGATTTTTAAATATGTGTTCTGTGTCCTTGAAAGTAACTTAAATGAAAGAAGCGGCTTTTTGGGTCCATTTACCCTGTTTCAGAAGAACACATACACAGAGTTTCTAATATGAACGTTGAAATGTGGAAAAGACACGAGTTCTAATCCCGTCAGACGCGAGGAATTTTGGTTTTTTTCACAACATAGCGGAGTTAGCCAGTCTCAGGCGAGGGTAGCGTGGTTTTTTCTCCCAGAAACAGGTTTTCATCCAGCAAAACAGCTGTATTGCAGATCAGACCACTAGCAATAATAATGAGAATGTGCTTGAATTCAGGCCATCGGAGATGAGCAAACTTTTCAAAAGGATGTTCGACTACTAAGTTTAACTTCTACGTTAGGGAAAATGCTGAAGTCTCAGTTAAGATATAATATTGGATCATTTTAAAGGAATGAAGTTAAGAGAACCATAGCATAGCTTCAAGATCTTGTGCCTGAGCTATCTAATATGTGACTGAGTTTTCACTAAAGAATTGGATGCAAAAATAAATTTTGGCATCATTTACTTAGACGTTAAAAAAAAGTTTTTGATCCAGTTGATGAACAATTTTTGTTCATCAACTGGAACAAATTGGAGTAATTGTGTATCAGGGACAAGCTTTGACTATGAAAAAGGATGGTAAGGTGATAGAAACAGGGTAGATAAGTGGGTACTGCTGTTCATAGATCAATGTAGGGTCTCACGAGATGCACTACAGGGTCCCTTAATATTTCTGATATTTACTACATTAATGGAACTTGATGTCTGTATTTTATGTTTAATGTACACGTTTCCTGATTATATGAAGGTATCTAATCCATATACCCTGATTAATCACAATGTAGGACTTCGACAATATCAAGATAAATTATTCATATAATCTGAAAATGGTCGAGGTATAACATTGATATTTTCTGAGCAGTGCAAACAGGTGCTAGGACAGCTTATGGGGTTCTGTCAACGATAGAGAGAAGAAAGTTTAGGACTACAGAACTCAAATCACCAAGAGTGATTTGAGTTCTGTAGTCCTAATCCTATTTTCACAGGATTAGGCGGAATAAACCTCCACCTAATCCTGTGAAAACAGGAAATTATCTAAAGTATATGAATTATTGAAAGACTATTCAGAATAAATAGATAAAACGAAAGGAGTAGAAAATTTATTTTTATTTTGCTCTGTAGTGACTGCAATTATTCTTTCCCTGTACACTTCATATTGCAAACAGCACAATTTTAATGTGGTTTGCTTCCTGTTTTCTTCTGTGGTATGAAAAAGAAGAAAAAAAAAAGTACAGCTGGTGATGCTGCCAAATACTCGGTACCAAATCGTGGTACAACTTGCGTCTCTACAGCCAGAAACAGTTCATTGTACTTTATGTTTGGCAGTGTGCCAGATTAATGTTTTGTGCTTCTGTAAGGTGTCCTTGCTGCGTATTCGGAATCCCAGCTACTTGATAAACGTTTCAAAGCTGTGCAGCATTTAGATGTGGTCACTTTTCAAATCGAAAAAACAAAAGATTACATTCAACCCCTCGCATTTAAAACTCTAAGGAGCACACAAAACAAAGGAAATATATTCTGTCGTTGGAATAATGTGAAAGTTGCTTGGATAACGTTTAAATGCTCTTTTTGTTATCAGTTTCCTAAATAATAATAAATTTTTATCGCTTATTGTATTAATCATAAGAGAAACATTAAATACTGACACTAAAAATACGTGTTGCATTTCACACGAATGAATATTATGTGAAGTGAAAAAAACTACTTATATATTATTAATTAATTAATTAGCAATTAATTGGTAACAAGCTGAATTAGTTCAGTTCTGTTAATCACATAATAATTAAAATTAACGCGATATTATATATGATTTAAAATTTTAGATGATCCATATATAGGCATTTCCAAAAGCCTCTTCAATCGGAGGCTGTAGTTAGCCGATCTCAGGAGGAGGGATTAATTTCTCCTGTGAGTTATTCCGAATTCTTCAGCCCGTACAAACTGGGCTATGAACACATCTTCCACGGGCATAATATACAATGGCATGAGTTGCTGATGTGCTAAAAACCCAGCAGGTGTCTTATTAGCTTTTCGTTTGCTCACGAAAATAGGCATATGGTTTTTTTATTTTCGAATTAATTTCCTTTTTTTATTTTTGCTTACTTTAAGGACATTAGATCTTAAAAAAGGGCTCGCCATCCCTGTTCTAGACAAACCAGACATAGAAAAATTTCTGTCATCACTGGCGTGTAGAGACTCGTGTTATTTTTTTTTTTATTATTCTAACGGTAAGACTGGATGATTAATAAGCAGCTGTTTCTTGTCGACATCCCATAATCCTATAGTTGAGTGATGTGAGGACCATCCAAAAAAAACCCCTCAGAACTTTGCATTTGATAACAAATGGTGTGGTTAACGAAATACTTCCCATCAGTCAGCATAGACTAGGGAGTATATCTTCGCCCAAAATAGAATATGCAGGAAGTGCAGCATTCCATGTGGCGTTCTTGTCACGTGTGCTGTCAGCAGCGTGCGAAACAAATATAGAGGCTCGATATGACAATACGCTTAGTTTTCTGTACTAGGATGCCCATTTACTCCTTGACTCCATCATTCAAAATCAGAGGACAGCCACATGCATGTTCGTGGTACGACATTATGACCAGTAAAACGCTTTCCCTCTCTAAGAAAAGCAAACCTCAAATAAACAGTTGACGCACCGGAAGCAATACAACCAAAACATCGCGAGGGCTGCAAAGCACTTAATATGCTTGGCACAAAAATGGCTTGTTTTAGTACAGAAGATTAATCATGCGCACGAAGGAAACAAGTTTTTGCCTTGACAAAATGTAGGCCATTATCACCATGCTTGGAGTGAGAGAGACTTTCTCGTAGTTTTATTGTAGCAGCAGTAGATGCCTGTACATTGAGCAGGCTAGTCAGTGATTAAGAGACGTGGACATGCTGATTTCGAAGATGACCTTAGTTTTTGGACTGGATCAACGATTTATCCAGAAACGAAAGAAGTATAAATATGCAATAATATTATAACAGGTTAGGTGCTACCACGAGGGCATCCTCCTTGGGTTAATCAAACAAAATTTACTTTAAAATGAACACTTGAACATCTTTATCTTTTCTAGTTAGAGTGATCAAGGACCGTGGACCACATACATTCGCCCATCATGGCTTCATTCTGCCTTCCCTGCTACCTGTTTTCTATTGATTGGTATGTCGTGATGGATTATGAATATTACTAATTTCTCCACTTCAAATATGCAATAATATTATAACAGGTTAGGTGCTACCACGAGGTCATCCTCCTCGGGTTAATCAAAAAAATTTACTTTAAAATGCACACTTTGACATCTTTTCTAGTTAGAGTGATCACCAGAACCAAGGACCACATACCTTCGCCCATCATGGCTTCATTCTGCCTTCCCTGCTACCTGTTTTCTATTGATTGGTATGTCATGATGGATTATGAATATTACCAATTTCTCCATAAAGACCAATTAAATCAGCGCGTGTATAAATGATTTGTCTTTTGTGCACGTGAAGTCTAGCAGCTGGGATCCAGTGTTTCATTCCGAAGAAAAATCAATGCCTCTTGGATTAAGCACACAAAACCCATGTAAGAAAGAGTTAATAGAGTAATTTATCAAGTGATAAAAATATCAGTTTCAATTAATTTACACGAATTCAATTGCCACGTAAATGTAAAAATGGCTCGTTATAGTGTGATATTTTCTCCTCACCCCTGGTGTATTTTCAAGATGGATTTTTAAAATCTTTTTAGCTCTATAACCACTCAGTCGGGCAACTGTAATTCACGCCACCTTTCAAGAAAAGTGTATGAAAAATTCAGTCTACATAATTGAGTTTAAACTACACGAATGGAGTGCTTTCAACTCAACTATCTTGATTAAAACCAAGCAAGCCGGGCAGATGTTTGCAAATTGTATATTAGGTAAATTTAGTTTTATTTCTTACAATTAAATATAAAATGCGTAAATTCTTTTGAATGAAATCAATGGAAAAATAAGAGTGAAAAATTTACAAGAAACATTTAGAAGAAATGGAATTCTAGTGTGCTAGGCCCTTACCTCAATTCCTAGAGCACAGAGGGTGAGATTAGCAGGAGAACTTCAAGGGGTGATAAGCAGTGGGGTCGTATTTCTTGGTTAGTTTGCTTCATTAATGGCAAGAGTCGGCAATCTAGGCCCCATCACGCAACATCGAAACACTTTTCCGCTAGTTCACGTGACAATTTATTCACTAACATCACACCAAATAGCTCTGAACAAATTTTTCGCAATAACTGACTCGAAGAAGCGCTTACTCCCTTCTGCTATAGTGGACTCGACTAGTGCACAATTCTTCCTTCATGCTCGACAGACCTCACTTAATTTGGACAGAAAATTGTAGTACGAAAAACGTGGTAGAAGAAATTTAGGTCGAAGAGTAGAGCTCTAATTCAAATTCCTCTCCCCCATGAAAGTTCACTGCAAGAAAGCTATAAAATACTTCTTTGAACATCGCTATGCAAATCAGATTTTTCTCACAGAAAATGAAAGTTTAATGAGAAGTTGTCTAAACAAGATTGATGTTAGGGGATATGGCCATTATAGAAAATATCACCTGGCACAGCAACGATCATATTACCAGACTGCAAAAGAAAGGAAACTATATTCATTATTCTAAAATTACAAACCTTTTGCAATTGGCATCAACAGAAAATTAAACGTACGGTAAGTGGTCAAGGTATGATCAAGAGTTCCTTGGTATCAGATAAATACCGTACACTTACCTACGATTTAGTAGATTTTTTTTATATTTTTTTATGAAAACCCCAAACACGAGAGGTATTAGATCCTATAGTACGTAGTGCCTTGCATGGGTTGAGCTTGTCTAGAAATCAGAGTGTCATCGAAGATTAGCATAGGAGCAGAGGAATTCTTTTTGTGAGATACAAGACAGGACTGTTAGAAGGACTGAAATCACTAAGTTATCTTTGCCCCACTGGAGAATTACCTGGAGGTCGGCATTTAAGGAATTGGTAGTGGATATTCAAGAAGTTGAAGCTGTTTGTGCAGAGCAAGGTTTCTCAAAATGGAAGGTGGAATGCAATGTGCTATCATCGGCAAAACTATGGATAGGACTTCTGGTCAATGGAATAAAGTCATTAACATACAAGAGGAAAAGTGTGTGGGAAAGAACTGAACCTTGGGGGACACCAGCATTAGTGGAAAAGTTAGAAGACAGAGAGTCATCTACGATCACCCGCAGTGAGCGGTCAGAGAGAAAACTAGTTGCTCAATTACAAAAAACAGTTGGCAAACCATAAGACGAAAGCTTATTTAGAAGACATTTATGCCAAACACGATCAAAAGCCTTTAAAATGTCAAGCGCAACTACTTGAGTTTCACCAAACTTTTCCATTGAATTTGTCCATAAGTGGGTAACATAAACCAGAATATCACCAGTGGATCGACACTGAAGGAATGCATACTGGTGATCGTTGATCAGACGGAAGGTTTCTAGGTAGTTTAAGAGTTGGCGGTTAATTGATTTCTCCATTACTTTAGAAAGAGTAGAATTAATTGCAATGGGACGATAATTGGATGGGAGGGACTTGTCACCCTTTTTAGGAACTGGCTGGATATGAGCAAATTTCCAAGCAGAACGAAAAACACCTTTCGAATAAGAAAGTGAAAAAGGGCGACACAGAACAGGAGTAAGTTCGGGAGCACAGGTGTTAAGAACAAGTGGAGAAATAACATCAGGACCTAGAGCTTTCTTAGCATCAAAGATCCAGTCATGGGCAAGAGAGGTGGTCCAACCGATTTTCAGAAAGTCATTATTGTTGGAGCATACAATTGAGGAAACTGGTAGGTCGAAATCAACCATAACAAAAGTCTCGACCATAGTACAGCAGCTGACAAATATCCTGATGGAAGAATGGTCACACGTAACAACTGGCCTCCAAATTTGACCACTTACCTCAGACACCAAGTCGAATTCATGCCACGACGTGTATGGGCTGTAATTTTGGCAAAAATTAGCCCTACTGAATATTGAATAAAGGTTTATTTATTTCTTTTTTTTTTTTTTTTGGCCAGCAAGTGTAATTTGTAACGTGTTTTCGGATGGTTGGTTGGTTGTTTTAAGAATTCTTGGCGCAAGAGCTACTGTGGCTAAAATGCGCTGTAAGATTTTTGTTTTCGGATGTAAAATCTTTCTAATTGAATCTCAGACTCTGTTAAACAGTTGAGTGAAGGAAACGCGTTCTATTTCCCATGTTCAAAGAGGATGTCACAAGGGCACACGGTTCCTGACTCATGATTTTTGACAGAAGAGTCGTTGCATAAGGAATTTCTTGCATAATTTCAGGATTTCGAAGAGCATTCCAAAAATATTCGCTGGTTGCAGAACCCTTTCACCTGTGAAATTGAAGCACCTGAAATTTATCAGCATGACCTAATTAACATTCAGATTAATTATTGTTAGTAAAAGTAGCTGTTTATTCTCGTTACATGAACCACTTCCTGAAGAGAAGAAAGCTAGGAGGGGGGATAATATTTGCATACTAAGTGTAAAGCAGGGATATGTGTCGTTGGTTACATGGAGCAGCATTACCTGATCTATGAGGTATTTACATAATTTAAATTGTTTACGAATGTTAGTTAATTAATTAACTCCTGGAGAACGATTGTGTGGGCTCTTATGGGCAATAATAATAATAATAATTATTTATTTATTTAAATATAAGTGGCACCATTTTCCCCTCACTTGATTGTCTTACATAAACTCTATGCTTGGATCCAAAAATATCAAATTTGGATCATCCATCCACAGCATGTTTTTCCACTCTTCAATTGTCCAATGCTGATGGTTCTTAGCGCAAGCAACTTAAAATTAATTTCGATATTCCATTTTTAATAAGGATTTTTCAGACCGCTACATGACCCGAAGTCTTGCTTGTTTAAGACGAGGTTTTACAGTGGATGTAGACACGAGGGTTTCTCTGTTCCTATCGAACTCAGCTCGGATTTCAGGTGCGGTAAGTCATCGATTGCGTTTAGAAATCAATATTGTGCTTCGTTTGTTATGTACGGTCACCCTGATCGTGGTTTGTCCTTTAAATTGCCACTCTCCTTGGATCGTCGAATGGTAGTTTGTACTCCTTTAAATGAAACGCGTAGTTTTTTTTTGCCAATACTTCTCTTGGAATAACTTGATTTTACAGAGTTATAACAGAACTTCTCTTTTCAACACCGAGTTTCTTATTTCTTGCCACCATGTTTATCAAGAAACACTCTTTCTGAATGACTGGTGTTTAATTTTATAAGTCCTCAATTTATATTATTACAAAGCACTTTACAATCATCTAAAATCTATAATATTGAAACAACACTCCCACTTTCTAGAATCATGTACAACGTACTCAATTCTTCTACAATATTCTACCAGATCCAGCAGTCTTCTACACCCTTTTGAAATATTGTTGAATTTTATAGAAATGTCTTAAATATTATTTCAGTTTTCTGATTTTTATACATAACAGAAAATATTTTAATAAAAACTAGTAAACAAGTTGGTCCTATTTTAATAAAACATTAAGAACTGAAACATGATTTCAACTTTTAGCCGGGACTGTATTTCTTCAGACCAATTCAGAATCTCGTATCCCCGTTTGTTCCTCGCAGATTGCTCACACTGCAAAGTAACATTTTGTTTTTGCCCACGATTTAAAGAGTATTTCGTTCATGTGGTTTAAAATAAATTGGATTCGTGCAAACAAATCATGAGAGGAGGTGGAGTAGACACGAACAGTCTTGCAAGAACAGTCCATTTTAGCATTTAATAAATTAAGCAGCTTGAAGGTGGTATCTATATCAATAATAATATCATGTTTGAAATAATAAAAAAAAAATACTTCCAGCCGGTTTGTATTCCGTACAGGGTTGTTAAATATTCAGCTGTCCACATATGGGTTCTCTTCAGCACGTGTACAATTGCATGTGTTTATTTTATGTGTATGAAACTAAACCTTTGGTTTGTTATCATCCAGTCTCTTTTGAAAACATCGACTACAAATCGAAGCTGTGCACACAATATAGTATCCTTCTTTCTTTTTCTTTTGTTATCAGGGAGGATTCTCTGAGAACCTCAGCAACTGAACGCACTGTCAAGTTCATCGACATTTAGTAAGCTTTACAGTAGGTATCCTTCTTTCTGGATTTTAAAATGTGGCAACTCTTAATCCCCCCATAAATTGTCCCAAAGAGAAACACAAAGCTTATGATTTCTGTTGTACAATAGATCCACTTTATGGGCTACATTACTTAAGACATTTCTAGCCTAATCATTATAAACGAGATTATAAAGATTACGCAATATGCTACAATGGCATACAATGAAGAATGAAAATTTTTTTGATTGGGTTTTGTGTTCCCATTCTCACCCATTCAAGATATTATGTGGGGGACGTAGATAATTAATCATTACAACCGGACCAACAACTTTGTTCCCAACTATTGCAATTCCAACGATGTAATCTTACCATGGTACATATAGTAGTTAAAAAGAAAACAACTTAATGACTGCTTTGATTTAACCTCGTTTTCATTACTTGCTCTGCATGTCACGTGATATTCTCACTAAGCATT